>NC_080419.1:104918878-105237039 GCF_029873635.1 Malania oleifera
TGATTAGTTATTCAGATGCAGACTTTGTTGGATGTAAAATAGATAGAAAAAGCACAAGTGGAACGTGTCATTTTCTAGGACATTCTCTAGTTTCATGGTCTTCAAAGAAACAAAATTCTGTAGCATTATTCACAGCAGAAGCAGAATACAATGCTGTAGGAAACTGTTGTGCTCAAACATTACATATGAAACAACAGTTAAAAGATTTTCAAATACAATATCAAACTATCCCTATCAAATGTGATAACACAAGTGCTATTAATATCTCAAAAAATCCAGTATCTCACTCAAGAACAAAACACATTAATATAAGACATCATTTTTTGAGAGATCATGTACAAAATGAAGATATAGTACTGGAGTTTGTGAATACACATGATCAATTAGCAGACATTTTCACAAAACCTTTGTCAGAAGAAAGATTTATATTTATAAGAAGAGAATTGGGCATGCTTCATAATCAGGAAGTTATTTAGGAGTTGTTCTAGTTGACAGGCGGCTGTCTCACGGCGGGTTGGGTTCTAAAACCCTACTCTAAGTCATTTTAAAACCCTCCAGGCACCTGACCATTCATTTTCCTTCAGAAACCCTTCGTCTCCATCACTTTTTATACAAAAATCTTGCTAAAAAACATCTAGAAATCTAGCATCAAATCCTTTTAACACATAAAAACTGAGCATTAGCTTCGAGTTTCCTTGATTTTATTCTTCATCTTACCATGCCTAGACCAAAATCTGTTGGTGTTAAAAGATCTTCCTCTTCCACAAGAATCAATAACCATGAAGTGGAGAAATGGTTAGTCACTCCACACGCCAAGCACCTCTACCGAAATCAAATTGCTTTAGCAGAACCGATATTAGGCAAGGTACTCGACATAATGTTATTTCATTCAGATTTTCCCAAAATCTTGGAACTCTTCAAGGATATTGGATGAGATAGGTTCATCATCTACCAAGCAAAAGGGTATTATCCTAATGTTGTACGTATTTTCTATGCAAATATGGAGCGATGTGAAAATGGAATCAAAACAAATATGCTTGGGAAAGAGATTCAACTAAATTCCATATCTTTGGGAAAGATCCTTTGAATTAAGCCAGGGGATTTCAAGATTCATATCATTGAGAAGCAATGGATTATGGCTCAAGGTTTTACACCACAAGAATTTTTGCCACTAGTTATGACTGATTTTTCTTGTGTTTCTATGTATTCAAGTTTTTATTGGCTATGCAACTTTTGGTGTTCTAGAACTAGCACTTTAACTTGAAGTATTATCTCTGTTTTTCTCCTTCCCTCCTTTTTGATAGATGTCCAAAGGGGGAGAGAAAGTTGTAGTGAAAAAATATGAAGTATGTTTGTGCTATGTTGAAGTATGTTTGAAGTTTTTTTTCTATAAAGTATACCATGCTTTTTGATAGGGGGAGTCATGAAAATATACCATACTTATTGATAAAGGGAGCCATGAATTTCAAAAGCTTAATATTTTTGCTCTCGATTTGTCATCATCAAAAAGGGGGAGAATGTTGGCCTAATAAGGCTTACAATTCTTATTTTGATGATAACAAATCAAATGATATATTTAATATGTTTCAAGTAAAAGTGTTCAGGAAAATAACAGAGCTCAATTGTATAAGAAAGTTCATGGATTACAAAGAGCATGAAGAATGAAGTCATATTGTGAAAAGCTCAAAGGAAAGAATACAACTACAAAGATGGTGGAAGAACAAGTTTTGAAGACTAGATTATACTTTTAAGGATATTCTCAAATGTAAGTATTTCAAAGTAAATCTTAAGTATAAAGAAATTTGAAGCTCATAAAAATTCAAAAATATGTTTTTATATATATACTCAAAAGAATATTTCTTAAATCCATAAAAAGAAAGGGTTTAAGAAAAGAAAATTTTTTTTTGAAATAATGAAGTTTTTAAACATATTTATTTCAAAATATTTGGAAAATAAAAAATATTTTTTTAAAACATATATACTCTAAAAAGTATTTTTTTTAATAAATAAAAAGGGCTTAAAAAGAGAAGATTTTTTAAACCATGCTTTTAAACATATTTATTTCAAAATATTTGGAAATGAATTTTAGAAATCCTTGGGAGTAATAGATGATTTCAAAAAAAAAAACTCTATAAATAGTTCTAATCTCAAACATTTTAAATTAGAGAAAAGAAAGTACAAAGAAAGAGAGAAAGAACTTTGATGAAATATTCAAAAGAATTTTGAAATTAAGAAATCCTCTAAAGTTTCCAGATCAAGTGCTTTTCAACAACTTTTCTGATCCAGAGATATTTAAAGGCTTTTAGATCAAAGTAAGTTTTTTTTAAAGGTTTTAGATCAACTAATCTTCAAGTATTCAAAATTTTAAGATAAACTCTCTGATCTGAAATCGATTTACATTCTGAAATTAAGTTTTCCAACGATCAAAATTTTTATCTTCTTTGGAAAATTATTTGATAATCCATACCAAGTAATTGAGCTTGAAATTTCTTATATTTAAATTACTTTGAGGTACAAAGTGAGCTGATTGGTGTATTAATTCACTCTACTGTGAGAGTTTTCTTTTGTAAACATATTCCTTCGTTATCTTTCTTAAATGATTCTGAGTTGTTGAATCGTTGAACCAAATAAGGGGTTGTTATTTGGAGAGGCGGACTCTAGCCTAATTGAAGGAGTGCATTGTAAGTTGGTATTGTTCCACCAGGTGGTAAAGGAACTGAGATAGTGAAATCCTTTGGTGTTTTTGCCAAAGGTGAGGACGTAGGCTGTGTTGAAGCCGAACCTCGTAAAAACTCTTGCCTCCTTCTCTCTATTTTAATTTACATACTTTATTCGCTTTTGTTATAAAATTCATGAGTGCAGGTTGCAGGATTTAAATTAAGTTCTTGATCAATAGAAAGTACATTTTGATTAATCTTTTGTGGAAACCCAAAAGGGGAGTATGTTGATTAATTTGCGGAAATCTTAATCAAGTAAAGTGAATAATAAAATGTTATAGGGAAAGCGACAGAAGCCTAAATCTTTCTTAAGTGTTGTTATATATTGTATTTTGCTGGGTTATTAAAATTAGAGAACTTAAAAATCAAATAAAATTAAAAGATTTCCAATTCACCCCCCTCTTGGGAAGCTATTCTTCATTTCATTGTCAACCACTACCCAAACCACATTCTATCTGTGAAGTGCTGATGGCAATCCCATGACAAAATCCATGGAAATATGCTCTCACTTCCATTTAGGAATAAGAAGTGGTTGTAATGGTCCCACTGGCCTTTAATGCTCGGCCTTCACCTATTGACATGTCAAGAACTGCTCTATGAAATTGGCGACCTCCCTTTTCATGTTAGACCACCAGAAAGATTCTTAGAAATCCCTGTACATCTTCGTACTCCCTAGATGTATTGTGTATAGTAAAAGATCTACCTCCTCTAGAATGACCCGCTTAATATCAACGTCATTGGGTACGAAAATCCTGGTATGGAATCTTAACACCCCATCATCTAAGATGTTGAAAGCTGATTTCAACCCATTCTGCACTCCCTCTACAACCTCTGCCAGCTTTGTATCTCTCGTCTGAGCTGTTCTAATCCTCTCCCTTAAGGTCGGCTGAATAACTAAACTGGAAATGAACGCCCATAGATCCTCATCCACCAATTCCACTCCCAACCTATCCAGGTCCATCATGATCAGATGTTGTACAACAACTCAATTGACGCACCCACTAACTTCTAACTCAAAGCATCAACTACCACATTAGCTTTTCTTAGATGGTAACTAATGATACAGTTGTAGTCCTTGATCAGATCCAACCATCTACTCTGGCTCATATTCAGCTCCTTCTGGGTGAAAAAGTACTTAAGACTTTTATGATCGGTAAAAATCTAGCACCTTTCACCGTACAGGTAGTGTCTCTAGATATTTAATGCATAAACTACCGCTGCTAACTCCATATCATGTGTCGAGTAGTTCTTCTCGTACTCCTTGAGTTGACGAGAAGCATAAGTAATTACCTTTCCCTATTACATTAGAACACCCGAGACCATTCTTAGAGGCATCATTGTAGATAAAAAATCCACCATCCCCTGACGGAATGGTCAGAATTGGAGTAGTAATCAACTGCTATTCAGTTCCTGAAAATTCTGCTCGCACTCATCAGTTCATTCAAACTTTACGTTCTTCCTTGTGAGTAGTGTTAATAAACCTAATAGTCTGAAAAACCCTGCTATGAACCATTAATAGTATCTTGCAAGACCCAGAAAACTCCTGATCTCCTAAACATTCTTCCGTCTCGTCCAGTCCACTACCGCTTCTATCTTACTCGGGTTAACTGATATCCCTTCCTTGGACACAAGATGCCCTAGAAATGCCACCCGCTCTAACCAAAACTCGCATTTCTTAAATTTCGCAAAGAGCTTCTTCTCCCTAAGCACCCATAGTACCAACCTCAAATAAACTGCATGCTCCTCAAGACTCCTCAAATAAACCAGGATGTCATCAATGAAAAACTACCACAAATTGATTTAGATAGTCATGGAACACCCTATTCATCAAGTCTATAAATGCTGCAGGAGCATTGGTCAATCCGAAAGGCATAACCAGAAATTCATAGTGGTTATACCTAGTCCGGAATGCAGTTTTCTGTACATCCTCCGATTTCACCTTCAACTGATGATACCTAGATCGCAGATCGATCTTAGAGAGGACTTGTGTGCACTGTAGTTGGTCAAACAGATCATCAATTCTAGGTAACGAGTATCTATTCTTCACTGTCACCTTGTTAGTCTCTTTGTAGTAGATGCACATCCTCATCGACCCATCCTTCTTCTTCACAAACAGCACCAGTGCTCCCCAGGGTGAAACACTCGGTCGGATGTAACCCTTATCTAGTGGCTTCTATAGGTGCTCCTTCAGTTCCCTCAATTCTGCCAGAGCCAAATGATATGGAGCTTTCGAAATCGATGTCGTGGCTGGAGTCAACTCTATAAAAAACTCTACCTCACGATTAGGAGGCAATCCCGGCAAGTCCTCTTGAAACACATCTGGGAACTCACTTACTACAGGAATTTTCTCCAGCTTAAGTTCTTCTCTTGGCGTTTCTTTCATAAATGTCAGATACACTTGACATCCCTCTAGTAGTAACCTCCTAGCCTAAATAGCTAAAAGGATACGTGGTGCAGAATGCACACACGACCCTACAACTTGAATTCCAACCCCCCGGGAGGCCCAAATACTACCTCTCTCCTATGACAATCAATGCTGGCATAACTGGTTGCTAGCCAGTCCATCCCCAAAATGATATTGAAGCTATGCATATCAAACACAATTAAATTGACTGGTAGTACTCTCCCCTGAATCTCTACTGAAAAATCCCAAATAACCCTACGACATACGACCACTAATCCTACCTTGCACTAGAATAAGAACTGGAAGGTGCAGGCTCTCCTCTGCCACGGTGGCCTTATCCACCAGTGTAGCAAAATCCTGAATTTGCAGTATCGCCGTTTGTTTCCATTTCTCCTTATTCACACCCCTCTCAAACTTCCAAGCTTTCCTCGCCTCATCCGGTACCATAAACTGAGCAAAACATGATAACTCTATGAATTTGGTGGCATTTTTCTATACTGTCAGCTGCCCCTAAGTCGGGATCATAAACTCCTCCATCTTCACATTCCTGATAGTGGCTGGAAAGTACCACTCAAAGAACACTTCTCTGAAACAGCCCCATGTCATCACCACCCGTACTAGCCTCTGCTCCTCCAACATCCTCACTAATTCCCACCATCTCTTGGCTTCTCCAGTCAACTTGAACATTGCATAGAGCACCTTCTGCTCATCCGTGCAACGTAGAACAGCCAAGATCTTCTCGATCTCCTGAATCCAATTTTCTACTCGGATCAAGTTTCTACTCCCCGCAAAGGTAGGATACTTTAGTTTGGTGAACTACTTAATAGAAACTCCCAGCTTAGCCATGGGATGGTCGTGCCCCCTAGAACTCTGCATGACCTCCACCATAAATTGCTGGGCGAAATCACGAAGTACCACCGTAGTATCACTGCCAACCTCATGGCCAACCTTGTAATGACCCAAAAATTCATGTAATTTTTTTTAATAATTGTATTACACTAATAATCCTGATAACATCAACTATAACATCTCAGTCCCAAAATGGGCACCGAGGAATACCTGTTCATAAAATAACACACCTATGCAGCGGAAAACATAAAATCATAATACCATAAACACAATGCCAGGATTTTTGTATTTTCCCCAAAATATACATACACATCACTCTAGCAACATCCACCAGACCTCCTAAGATCTACTAAAAAATACATCTCCCTGAAACACTTACCCTGCAAACTAGGCAATACAAACGTCCCCTTTATCATCGAGCCTGATTAGCTCGTCTAGTTGGGTCATCTGAAATGTGTTAAATTACTGGGATGAGACAACTCTCAGTAAGACGAAATATGCTATTACCAGTGTGTGGCAAGTGAGTTTACATAAATAATATAATTATAATTAACTAAAATTGAGATAACATATAAAGTAAAATACAATTTAACTCGTACCTATGTGGCTTAAAATACAACTATTACTGAACTTTCTATTTAATCATACTTTTAGTAATTATAAATATATTTGCTATTATTCTATAAATCTGTATATATATATATATATATATATATATATATATATATATATATGTATAACTGTGAAAACTTCCTTAAATGGTTTTATGTCATGATTTAACCTATCAAGACAGGGTTGTGCGGCTTGCAGGTGGGACTTAACACTGGTTGGCCTACCAAGATAAGTCAACTTAAACCTCTATCTTCAAATCAACTGCCTCAACTCGGATTATCGAGGAGTTTACAAGCTCTCCCAAGGCACGATCGACTACTCAGAAAATCCACATACTATCTGAGATATGTGGTTGCACTCTGATCTGAATAGCTACGTACCGTGCTTTGTAATCTAAACTGTCCCATCAGGACTTGATAATATATAATACTCTTTAATATATCTTACTATTTTACCATGATTATGTTTCAACTGTAATAACCATGACACTGTAAAAGTTGATCTAAATAAAATGTAATATCTAATCTGAGTAAATTGTAATATCTAAACGTTATGATTCTGTAATCTATATATCATGGTATTCTAAAAATGTTGTAAAATATCTTTCTGTGTATATATTGTAAATCATAATTCTATAAATTCTCTATAACATATTTCTGTACATATAAACTGTAAATCATGTTACTATGCAAATTGTGCAAATTCTGTACTGAATTGTTATTTACTCATACCACACAATTAAATAAGTAAAAGCCATGTACATTTGTAATACTATATAATATTTATTATGGAAAAATCCCTATTCTACTACTATATTTCACTGGTAAAAATCTCTAATTTAGCTGGCATAACATATTTCCCTTACCTCACTGACTGGGAAGCCTGACTCCAACTTTATCCTCACGCCCCCGACGTACCAAATTCAAAATATTAGAATATACATATATATATATATATATATATATATATATATATTCAAATTCAATCAATCCAAACTCAGAATAATAACTATACTTGTCTTTTCCCTAGGCTCACATATTTCTTTTATCCATAAAATTATAAATTACTAATTAATTATTAATATTACCTAAGTTCTAGAGAAAACACCCGCTAGGTTCTTCAGCCCATACCTGTGGTGTTTGGAAACCCAAACCCTGAAATCACAATACCCTAGTTTATTCAACTCAAACTTTAGTATATTTTCATCTAACATATGATCTGGGTTTAGAAAAGCCTGATAACTATAAAAATCCTAAAATAACCTACTTACCCTGATTTTGGAATGGTGCCTGAACTTCTCAAACCAAAATTCTGTTCCAGTTAAGTTATAGAGAATCTCCCCAAGATCATTGTGGTAACTTCTGATCATCGAATTGGGAGAAAAATGGGGCAGAAATCTTAGAGAGAAGTGAGGGAAACCGAATTTCTAGAGAGAGAAATAGGAAATGAAATTTTTCTTCCCAAAATCTAATTTTTCGCGTATTTATAGATGGATGGCCACGTGGCTTCGTCGATGAAACATGTGGACTCGTCGACGAACTTATGAAGGTAGTTCGTCGACGAGGATGATAAGTTCATCGACGAACCCTACTTTTGTCCTTTTTTTTAGATTTCCTGTTCCTCCCATTTATCTCCCTTTCTTTATATTATTTAATTGTTTTTATTTCCCGAGTCTCTACATTCTCCCTTCCTTATAAAATTTTGTCCTCGAAATGAGCTATCTGAGCTATACACCATCCTTTAAGGAAAATTTTGCTACTTATTTTATTAATTAGCCTCACTTATGATGAAGGAATATCATGGTTACATTTATGGTTATAAGAGATTACAAGTATACACATAAAATAAAATTCTCTTAAAACAAAAAATAGTACCTATTCTATGATCTAAAATATAACTTATACATACATTATCCTACTCTACATATAATAAAACCAAACTATATTTACTTTTCCTAAATTATTACTGTTCCTTTTCCTATATAATGCTGGTCCCCACAAAACCGATGTGGGTGTTTCTGTCATATCTCCTCCTCTAGCTCCCATGATGCTTCCTCTACTGCATGATTCCTCCACAGGACTTTTACTAATGGAATTTTCTTGGTACACAACTCTTGTTCTTTTCTATCTAGAATTTTCACTGGTATTTCCTTATATGCTAAAGTATCTCTGAGCTCTATCTCCTCATAGATGATCACGTGGGAGGGATCTGGGACATATTTCCTCAGTATGGAAACATGGAATACGTTATGAATCCTGAATAGAGCTGGTGGTAAAGCTAGCCTATAGGCAATTGAACCCACTCTCTCAAGTATCTCGAATGGGCCAATAAACCTAGTGCTCAACATACCCTTCTTCCCAAACCTCATAGCTCCCCTCAGCGGTGCTATTCTAAAAAATACCTAATCTCCCACATCAAACTCCAACTTCTGGCGACGAGTATCTGCATAACTTTTCTACCGACTCTGAACTGTACTGATTCTATCTTTAATAAGTTGGACTTCATCATACGCTTGTTGTACCAATTCTGGTCCCAGAACTTGCCTCTCACCCATTTCATCCCAATATAATGGAAAACGCCACCTCCTACCATATAATGACTCATAAGGTGCCATCCCGATGCTGACCTAGTAGATATTATTATACGCAAATTCCACCAATGGCATATACTAGATCCAACTACCTCTGAAATCTAGCACACATGCTTGTAGCATATCCTCAAGTATCTGGATCATCCTCTCTATCTACCCATCTGTTTGAGGATGAAAAGTTGTGCTGAATGATAACTGAGATCCCAAAGTTTCTTGCAAACTCCTCCAAAATCGTGATGTAAATCGTGGGTCTCAGTCTAAAATTATGGATACTGGCACACCATGGGGTCAAAGTATCTCCTAAATGTATAACTCTGCCAGTCTGTTCATAGAGTAGTTGACTTTAAGAGGGAGAAAATGAGTGATTTTTGTCAGTCGGTCAATGATCACCCAAATAACATTCTGTTTATGTAATGTCTACGGCAACCCTGTCACAAAATCCATGGATATATGATCCCACTTCCACTTAGGGATGTGAAGTGGCCGCAACTGTCCTGCCAGTCTCTGGTGCTCAGCCTTTATTTGCTGGCACATCAAATACTGCTCTACAAACTCGGCTATCTCCCTCTTCATACCACTTCACTAAAAGGATTCCTGAAGGTCTCGATACATTTTAGTGCCTCCAATATGCACTGTGTAAAGGGATTTGTGTGCCTCCTCTAAGATAGCTCTCCTAATCTCAGCATCTGCAGGTACACACAGCCTGGTACGAAACCTCAGAGTTCCATTATCTGAAATACTGAACTCCTCCCCCTGTCCATCCTACACTTTATCTATCATCTCTACCAATTTTGCATCATTCCTCTGAGCAGCTTTGATCCTTTCCTGCAAGGTAGGCTGTATCACTAGATTGGCAATATATGTTTGGTGATCATTCTCTACTAGCTCCATATCGAGCCTCTTTAGATCCATTTGAATCAGATTCTGAATCTCCACTACTGACAATACTGCTCCCACTGATTTCCAACTCAAAGCATCAGCCACCACGTTTGCTTTACCTAGGTGGTAGCTAATAGTATAATCATAATCTTTAATGAGTTCTAACCATCTTCTCTGCTCATATTCAATTCTTTCTGAGTGAATAAACACTTCAAACTTTTATGGTTAGTGAAAATCTCACATCTCCCACCATAAAGATAATGTCTCTAGATTTTTAGAGCATACACCACTGCAGCTAACTCTAAATAATGTACGAGATAGTTTTTTCACACTTCTTAACCTGCCAAGAAGCATAAGCAATAACCCTCCTATGCTGCATTAACACACACCCAAGTCCCTTATGGGACGCGTCACTGTATATAGCAAATCCGTATTCTCCTGATGGAATAGATAATATTGGTGCAGTGACCAGCCACTCTTAGAAGCTCTATTCACAATAGTCGGTCCATTCAAATCTCACATTCTTCCTTGTAAGTCATGTCAATGGACCTGATAATCTGGAAAAGTCATCCACAAAATGTCTGTAGTACCCTGCTAGACCTAGGAAGCTTCTGATCTCATAAACATTCATCGGTCTTACCCAATTCACCACTGCTTCTATTTTACTCAGATCAATAATATATCGTCCTCAGAGATCACATGCCCGAGGAAAGTGACCTGCCTCAACCACAATTCACATTTCTTGAATTTAGCATTTAGCTTCCTTTCTCTCAACACCTGTAGTACCAGCCTCAGATGATCCTCAGTGCTCCTCAAAACTCTTTGAGTAGACCAGTATATCATCAATAAATACCATAACAAATTGGTCCAAGTATTGATGGAACACTCGATTCATTAGATCTTTAAACATTGCTGGTGCATTAGTCAAACCAAATGACATTACTAAGAACTCATAGTGCCCATACCTGGTTCGAAAAGCTGTTTTCGAAATGTCCTTTACTTTAACTTTCACCTAGTGATATCCTGACCAAAGGTCAATCTTAGAGTAGACTTGGGTCCCTTGGAGCTGATCAAATAAATCATCAATTCTGGTAAAAGGATATTTATTCTTGACTGTCACTTTATTTATCTCTCTATAATCAATGCACATTCTTATAGTCGCGTCTTTCTTCTTCATAAACAAGACTGGTGCTCCCCAAGGCATCATGCTAGGCTTGATAAACCCTTTATCTAACAACTTCTACAACTTGTTTTTCAATTCTTTCAGTTCAGTTAGAGCCATTCTATAGGGCACTTTAAATATCAGTGTTGACCCTAGTAATAAATCCACGACAAATTTAATCTCTCGATCTGGAGGTAAATCAGGTAATTCCTCTGGAAAAATATCTAGAAATTCTCTGACTACTGGAATATTATCTTGTTTCAATTTTACTTTTGGCATCTCCTTAATATAAGCAACATACCCTTGGCAACCACCCTAAAGTAGCCTCCTCATCTGAATAGCTGACACTAATTGTGGCGAGACAAGCACACATGATCCCATAAATCTGGATTCTTGCTCACTTGGGCGTTTGAAAATCACTTATTTTTTATGATAGTCAATGTTGGCGTAATTAGCTACCAACCAGTCCATACCTAATATCATGCCGAACCCCTGCATGTCTAATACCACGAAATCAGTTGGTAATACTTTCTCCTGAATGCCCACTACATAGTTTTTAAGTACTCTCCTACACCTCACTACTGATCCAATCAGCATGGCTACCGACAACTCGACATCTAAACGTTGTGCCTCAACCCTAGATAGTTTAACATATCTCGAAGACACGAAAGAATGGGTGGCACCTAAGTCAAACAAAACAATAGCTTTATATGGTAAAGCAATAAGAATTCCTATCACGACATCTTTGACAGCCTCAGCGTCTCCCAACGTCAGTGCATAAACCCTCACCGAAGTTGTGTTCCTCTACTAACCACCATGGATGCCTGGTAACAACCCTGGAGTGGTCTAGGAGCTGGTGCATGGGTCGGCAGTCCCTAACATGATTGAGCCATATGATCGAATCTCCCACACCAATAGCAAACATTCTCTCCCATCCCACACTTACCCATATACCTCCGGCTGCATCAAGGATAGATGGGATAAGTCTGCTCACCTTGAAAATCACGGTGTCCTCATCTGCCTCTAGCCTCCCCTGTATTGGTCTCTTATCCATGAACCCCGGCTGGAGCCCGCCTGAAAACTTGGAGGCATGGGCCTCGTCCTCTGGCTCTACGTTTCACCATCCTTCAATATACTCTCCTCTGCTATTGTGGCCCTGTCTACAAGTTTATAGAAGTCCTGCACCTTTATTACTGCCACCTACTTCCTATTTTAAGCCCCTTTCAAACATTCTTGCCTTCTTAGCCTCATCAAGTACACTGTAAAGAGCAAAACGTGACAGCTCTATAAACTTCGTCGCATATTGCTGAACTGTGCGATTTTCTCAAGTCAAATTCAAAAATTCTACTATCTTAGCCTCCCTAATGGTGGCAGGAAAATATCTGTTGAAAAATACCTCCCTAAACTGGCTTCAGGTCATAGCCACTTGTAGTAACTCGGATAATTATGGGAATTAAATAATAAATAAAAGAGAGGAAAAATGAAATTTTAAAAGGGGATGCAGTAGGGCCTCGTCGACGAATGCTCTGCGTCCGTTGACGAATTGTCTTCTTGGGCTTGTCGATGTGGATGCGTGTCTCATCGATGAGAATTTACCGAGGGGCTATTTTTGGGGCCTGAAACTCGTTGACAAGGGTTAGGTATTCATCGACGAACCCCCTTCCTGGACTCCTTGACGAGGTGACGTGGCTCGTCGACGAGGCCACGTGGCCAACCATGTATATAAGCACAAAAAAATCAAATTTTGACGAAAATTTAGTCTCTCTCTCTCTCTCTCTCTCTCTCTCTCTCTCTCTCTCTCTTTTCTCTCTCTAATAAAAGCTTCTCTCACTTCCCTCTAGCTTTTTGGCTTCGTTTCTCCCCGGTTTGACAATTAGAAGCTACCATGTTGATCTTGGGAAGATTCTCTACAACTTAGTTAGAGCAGAAGTTTGATTTAAGAAATTTGGGAACCATCCCAAAATCAGGATAAGTAGATTATTTAGGTATTTTCAGTTCTACCAGGTGTATCTGAGGTCATATTTTGCATTATATGAGAATATACTAAGGTTTTGTGAAGTAAAATTAGGGTGTTATGATTTCAGGATTAGGGTGTTTTTGGGGACCCTACAGGCATGGGTTGAGGACCCCAGCGAATATTCTTCTAAGAGCTCAGGTAAATTATAGTTTAGAAATTATGGATATGTGGAGTTGGGGAAAAATATGAATGTGATAATTATTATGGTAAAATTCAGTTGTGTGACTGGGAATTATATGGGTATTATTTCAAGGTGTTGAAAATTATGAACACTATATGCGTAAGATTATAAAATAGTATCTAAAGCTAGATAGTCATGTAAGGGGAATACATGTGTGTCAACGTTATTAGACATTTTACCATTATAATATAACATTTGATCAGAGCATGAAAATTATGCAGCATTACGAAATATATTTATATCAAATTCTATTTAATAGTGTGGCATGAGAATTACTAAAATATTATTCATTATTCAAACAGAGTACAAAATTATGCTTATATATAGTTTTTACAGAAATATGATTATATAGCCTTTAGAGTTATAAAACATAACTTATACAGTTTTATATACAGAGCTACGGCTATACAGAATTATCAAGAAATACAGTTTATATGATATACAGTATTTTACAGAATCATGCTTATACAGTGGATTATTGTAATGACCCGAGGAATAATGGTATTTAAATAATAAGAGAGAGGAAAATGGAAACAGTAACAAAAGGAGGCAGCCAACTTCGTCGACGAACGTGACAACGTTGCAATTTCGGGGGTAATCCAAGAAATTTTTCCACGCCTCGTGGACGAACACAGGGGTTTCGTCAACAAGGGTTCTTCAGGATCTCGTCGATGAGGTCCCATTTCATCAACAAGAAGATACCGACAGAGGATCTTTGGGAAGTCTGAAATTAGTCAACGAAAGTGCAGGTTTGTCAAAAAACTTTCTACAGGACTCGTCAATGAGGTGACGTGACTCGTCGACGAATACCACAATATAAATAGCCCGAACTTCATTTTTAAGCTTAATTTTTGGCATAGAACTCTCTCTCTCCTCCCTTCGGTTGCCCTCTCTTCTCTTTTCGATTTCAGGCCAGATTTCTACTGATTTGAGGATCTGAAGCCACCACGACGCTCCTAGAGAAGTTCTCTGCATATTTACCGGAGCTGATCGTCTGTGGAACTACATCGAAATTCATCCTTGAGTTGAGGTAAGGCTTTTTATTCAAAATTTGGTCTTTCCACAGTTGAAGGAAATGATGTACTCGAATAAATACTAAAGTTTAGTTCTAGGGATTGTTGAATTTAGGGTATTGAACGGGGAACCCTGAGGGCAGGACTAGTGAAATTAGGGAGTTTCTTTTCAGTACCAGGTAAGGGAATAAACTAAAACAGTTATTTTTCCATGCAAATTAGTATTATTTATCAGAAAATTAATTTTTAGAAAAGTATGTGTTATGCTTGAATATTATTGAGAAAATGCATATTTGAAAAAATACTGCTGTTATACAGGAAATGTAATTTTAGAATGAAATGTATGATTTTACTCAGTAATGTGTGGCATGAATATTATTTTATGTGGTAAGTGTTATGTTATGGAAAATTTTACAAGTAAAGCATGTTTTGAGGAATTATGCAATAAAACAGTACATTATGATTTTAATAATACATGATAATTCATTTATTTTCAGAATGATATGTATGAAATATTCGGCGCAAGGCCATGATTGATAGCAGGCGCAAGGTCGTGTTTTACATATGATTTTGGCGCGAGGCCGTATTTATGAAAATGTCCGACGTGAGGCCGTATTTATGAAATATAGAAAATGCTATCAATCCATTTATATTAAACATTATATTATCATGTATTATACGTTATCAGAACCCGGATGTTAGTTTAGTTCAATTTCAGGAGCACGGTACCGTAACTATATAGATCAGATATCTATGATCAAATTAGTGCTAACCATCCCACGAGGGGGTGGTAGATGGATAGTCGATGTGGCTTTCAGTATAAAGTTGTAGACGTCCACCTAGCAGTCTAGACTAGGGTGTGGTAGGCCAATCGTACTTACAGACATTTTTAACTCGGTAGTGATTGGCCTGCTATTGTCAGGTCCGGCCTTCGGGCTGCACAACCCGCCATGGGGGGTAATACATGACATCAATTAGCTATTCATCTTGGGTATGTTTTCAGTATTATTAGCTATACCAGAGAGTTATGATTAGTATGCCGTATTCGAAATATGAAAGTATACGTTTTTGTAATTATTAAATGATGAATGTTTTCTGGTATGAAGTGTGTACTGTATATCTATAATATCATTAAGTATTCATGTTGCCACACAATTGTATTTAGTTTATTTTCCCTTGCTGAGAAGTGTCTCACCCCTAAACATTAAATGATTTTTAGGAAATCTAGAAGGACCAGCGGGTCGTGGCCGCCGTTGAGTTTATTGAGTTACCCTGCTAAAAGGGTAAGTGTTGTGCTAGTGTAACGACCTGCTATTTAACTAGTTTTTATTTTTATTTTTATACTATAATATTTAAAATGCTCTGATACCACACTAGATTAAACCCAATCATCTACCTAAGTAGTGAGAAGAAGAAATCAAATAAACATAACCATATGTAATTATATACAATACCATAGTGTTAAAGTGTTTGCCAAAATATACATATGTTTGTTCCCCAGAAATATCCTCAACTGGTTAGGGCTATACAAAAATACTCACTCTAATATCAGGGCAATACTGAGGCCCCTCTATCTGTGAGCCTGATCTGCTTGCCTACCTGAATCACCTGAAAAATTTTAAAGTAATTGGGATGAACCAACGCTCAGTAAGATGAAATATGCTACTGCTAGTGTGTGGCAAATGAGTTACAATACTATGAAAGTCTATTTCTATATAATCATGTATAACTAGATCTATGAATAATATACAATTAACGGAAACCACTACCAATTCCATATTGCTTAACATATATGTAATTTTAGGTTACTAGTCAAAATACTTCTAATGTACATAAGTATATTCTCTGTTGCTGCAAATCTGTATATACATAATAATAATTGAAAACTTCCCTGTAGATAACTGTGTGTCATGATTTAACCCCCCATGATAGGGTTGTGCGGCCTATAGGTGGGATCTACCCTGACTGGCCGACCAAGGTAAACCACTATACTTCCTCGGTCTGATCTGCCCTCCTCAACCCATATCTGATGGGGAGCCTGTCCACGTCAGGGCACTATACGATCGACCTACTACCACATATTATCTGAATAGGTGGTTGCACTTTGAACTGAAATATCTGTAGTTACGGTATCATGCTCTGCTATATGGTCCAACAGGGTCTGATACTATATAATATATTTTTATATACAACTAGCTGTTTTACCATGATTTTGTAATAACTGCATTAATCATGACATTGTAATAAACTGTAATTATATCATCTGTATTTCTGAACTGAACTGTAATCTGTAAGTTATGGTACTGAAAACTATATAATCATGGTACTGAAAACTGCATAATCATGGTACTGAAAACTGTATAATCATGATATTGAAAACTATATAATCATAGTACTGAAAAATGTATAATCATGGTATTCTGTAATTACTATAAAACATAACCACTGGCTGTATATTCTATAAAACATATCCTGAAAATACTGTAAAACATGTTTCTTTACTATACTTATATTCTCAAGCCACACAGAAATTTTAAACATATTATACATAAATGATAAACTGTATAAATTTCTATCATGAATAATCATCTGATAAAAACATATAGTTTATATTGAAACATAGTAAAATTACCTAGCATAGCATATTTCCCTTACCTGACTCCTGCTAAAATCCCTATTGAGACGGATCCTACACCCGTAGGGTTTCCTACTCGACACCCTAAAAATAATTTTCGCCAGAACAAAATATCACTATTTCTACGTCTACAACTACTAGAAAGCCAAATTCTGAATGAAAGACCTTACCCTAGATTTGGGATGAATTTCAACTTCGTTTCACCAACGATCCGCTCCGGCAGACTTAAAGAACACTCCGCCAGGAACGTCGTGGTGGCCATAGATCGTCGATCTGGCGACTGATGGGGCCAGAATCGAAGAGAGAAGAGGGAGAGGCTGTAGGAGAGAGAGAGAGAGAGAGAGAGAGAGAGAGAGAGCGAAGAAAGCGGCACTGATTTTCTATGATTAAAATGAGTTTAGGGCTATTTATACTGTGGGCTTCGTTGATGAGCCACGTCATCTCGTCGACGAGTCCTTAAGTAATTTCGTCGACGAACCTTACCTTTCGTCGATGAAATTTAGAGTAACCCAAATTCTTCTCTTGGTATTTTCTCATCGATGTGACGGAACCTCGTCGACGAGGTCTTGAAGAACCCTCATCGAAGAAACCCCTGTATTCATTGACGAGGCTTGGAAATTTCTTGAAATTATTATTATCTCCAAAGTGCAATGTCATCGACGAACATGGAGCGTTCGTCGACGAAGTCTACTGCCTTCTTCTGTTCTTGTTTCCATTTTCTTCCCTCTTTATTATTAAAATACTATTATTCTTTGGGTCACTACAGCTAGGATCAATGGTTTTTGTTGTAGGATCCTAGGAAATACTTTTTGGTGTTTTTGGGTATTTTGGAGATTGTATATAAATACAGAACGTGATGGATTATAATTAACTTTGGTATTATGTATTCTATGGTTTTGAGAATGTGATTTATATTTACTGCTGCTTAGGTTTCCGCTGTGAATGACAGGTGTCCCCGTTACTCACGAGTTCAGGTTGACTGTTTTATTTATTTTACTTATATTATATGAGTATATAAGCAGGTCATTACAGTTTGGTATCAGAGTTTACGATACTAGGTTCTGTAGACTCTAGAGTGCAGCAATAATAATACTAGAGTATAAGATAAGGGGATTTGAGGTCTGATTTTGTAGTCTAGATGTAGGACTTCCGTGGTGGTTTGTGTGATTTTCCTGGGGTGACGATTTCAGGAAAGTCATAGTAAACTATCGTCGAGTTGGGTATCTGGGTTGCAGGATTGAACCTCGAATTAAGATCAGGAGAGATGAATTAAATAGGAGAATATATTATATGAGTTGGATGATATGTATAGAGAAGGGGTTGTGAGTTAAGTTATTTATTTTTCAGGATGGACGCTGGTGCCAGTAGTGCCCACGCTAGTGGGAATGAGGGTGCTGGACCCTTAGGCGCTGTAGTCGGTGATTCAGATGCAGTTTTACACAACGTGACACAGCAAGTTATGGCCGAAATTGCTAAGAGTTCGAGGGAACAGGGTGGTCCATCGCCAGGCCATGGTAGCTCAATCGAGAAATTCATTAAGATGAATCCTCTGGCTTTTTTAGAGGGAACAGATCCTGCAGTCACTGAAAACTGGGTGCAGGAGATCGGGAAAATATTTGCAGTGTTGCAGTGTTCAGAGGAGCAGAGTGTGCTATTTGCTACCTATAGACTGACTGGAGAGAATAAGAGGTGGTGGACGGCGATGAAACTCTTGGAGCAGCAGAGGACGGTACCCGTGGAGATGACATGGGAGCAGTTCAAGGAGATATTCTTCGATAGGTATTTTTCAGCTTTGTCCAGGGAAGCGAAGATTAAAGAGTTCCTGAATTTGAAGCAGGGATAGCAAACCATACAGAATTATGCATTGAGGTTCATCGAATTATCTCCCTTCGCCTTGTACATTATACCTGATGAAGAAAAGAAGATACAACAGTTTGAGAGAGGCCTAAAGAGAGAAATATATAAGTAGGTATTGATATTGAAGTTGCATGATTTTGTTAAGGTGGTGGATAGAGCCACTATAACAGAGATTGGAGAGCGGTTAGAGGCTGAGGAGCAGAGGCAGAAGAAGAGATCTTCACCTTCTAGTTCCTAACAGGGAGTCAGCTGTGGTTCGTGGAAGAGAGGTGGCTATTACAGGGATCGGAGGTGGGAGACCAGGAATCGGGGTTTCCAGGGTGTGTAGCCATCTCCAGCTTACCCGTTTTGTGGGAAGAGACACCTGGGGGAGTGTCGTGCTGGGCGAGGTGTTTGCTACAGGTGTGGGGAGCCAGGGCATATGATGAGGGACTATCAGGCTCAGATTAGTGCTGCTCCTGCTCCTAGACCTGCTCGAGGAGGCTACCAGGCACCACGTGGGGGCCAATAGAAGTATATGGCTCCAGCTAGGGTCTTTGCTCTGACGTTGAGTGATGCTAAGGCGGCCGGCAATGTGGTGATATGTACGATTAATATGTTTTCATTTAAATTTGTTGCACTATTTGACTCAGGGGCTACACACTCGTTTGTATCTTTGAGATGTGTTAAATTGTGTGGGGCTGAAACACAGTTACTAGATGTTGGATTTTTAGTGGCTACACCGACCGGGTCAGTAGTGAGGTGTAGTAGAATACTTTGTTGTTGTCCAGTTGATATTCAGGGAAGAATTCTATCTTCTGATTTGGTAGTGTTTGATATGCATGGGTTTGATATCTTCTTCGGCATGGATTGGCTAGCAACTAATTTTGCCGTTATAGATTGTTGTGCAAGGGAAGTGATATTCAGACCTCCACGGAAACCAGAATTCAGATTTATAGGGTCACGAGTGCAGTCTCTACCTTAAATGATCTCTGCTGTATAGGCGAGGAAACTACTCCAGAGTGGTTGTCAGGAATTTGTGGCCTTCGTGAAGGAAACAATAGGGAATGAAGTGAAGCTCACCAGTACGCCAGTAGTAAAGGAGTTTACTGATGTATTTCCAGATGAATTACCGGGTTTTCCACCTGATCGTGAGGTAGATTTTCCCATTGATCTACTTCCAGGTATAACGCTGATCTCTAAAGCACCGTATCGAATGACAATCAGAAGAGTTGGTAGAATTAAAAGATCAGTTATAGGATTTACTTGATAAGGGCTTTATACATCTTAGTGTGTCTCTATGGGGAGCTCCAATAATATTTGTGAAAAAGAAAGACGGGTCTATGAGGATGTGTATAGATTATAGGGAGATTAATAAGGTGACCATCAAGAACAAGTATCCTCTACCTTGTATCGATGAATTATTTTATCAGCTCTAGGGTACACGTGTATATTCTAAAATTGACCTCAGATTAGGTTACCATTAGGTAAAAGTGAGAGTAGAGGATGTATCGAAGACGGCTTTCAGGACTAGGTATGGGCATTATGAATTCCTTGTTACGTTATTTGGTCTGACGAATGCTCCTACGATATTTATGGATTTGATTAATAGGATTTTTCATCCATATTTAGATCATTTTATGGTTGTTTTTATTGATGATGTACTGGTCTATTCGAGGAGCTATAAAGAGCACGAGATACATTGGAGGCAAGTTTTGCAGATGCTTAAGGAGAAGAAGTTGTATGCAAAGTTCAGCAAATGTGACTTCTGGCTTGAGAAAGTTGTGTTTTTGAGACATGTTATCTCAAGAGATGGAATTTTTGTGGATCCCAGTAAAATTGAGGCTGTAGTGAATTGGGCTAAACTAAGGAACGTCCAGGAGATCAAGAGTTTCTTGGGGTTAGCTAGATATTTCCATCGTTTTGTTAAGGTATTCTCATCGTTATCAGGGCCTCTAACACGACTGACTAGGAAAAATGCCATATTTGAATGGGACGACAGCTGTGAGCAGAGTTTTCAAGAATTGAAGCAGAGATTAGTCACAGAGCCAGTATTGATCATCCCGTCTGGGGGTGAGGGTTATACTATCTATAGTGATGCGTCCTTGAAGGGACTTGGCTATGTATTGATGTAGCATGACAGGATGGTGGCATATGCATCCATACAGTTGAAAGAATATGAGAAGAACTACCCTACCCATGATCTTGAATTGGTTGCAATGGTACACGCATTGAAGATTTCGAGGCACTACTTATATGGCGAATAGTGTGAGATTTTCTTCAACCCCAAGAGTTTAAAATATTTCTTCACTCAGAAGGAATTGAATATGAGATAGAGAAGGTGATTAGAGTTGATTAAAGATTTTGATTGTACCATCAGTTATCACCCAAGAAAAGCAAATGTGGTAGTTGATGCATTGAGCAGGAAGTCAGCGAGACCAGCGATGGCATCTATGGAGATTCAACATCCGATCATGATGGATCTGAAGAGACTCGGTATAGAGTTGGTAGAGAGTGATCCTCTAGTATATATCGTTTGTTTAGTGATACAATCTACTCTGAAGGAAATAATTAAAGCTACTCAGAAGGAAGACCCAGAATTAGCAGAGGTGATAGATAGAGTGCAGACTGGTCAGGGTGAGGAATTGCATTTCAGATGACGGAGCTTTATAGTTTCATTCTAGATTATGTGTTCCTACTGATGCTGACATTAGGAGGACTATTTTGGAGGAGGCTCATAGATCTTTGTATATAGTTCATCTAGGCTATACGAAAATGTATAGGGATCTACGAGAGTTTTATTGGTGGAGTGGTATGAAGAGAGAGATTGCTGAGTATGTAGCCCAGTGCTTGACGTGCCAGCAAGTAAAAGCTGAGCACCAGAGGCCGGCAGGTCAGATGCAGCCACTATTTATCCTAGAGTAGAAGTGGGATCATATATCCATGGATTTTGTTGCAGGGCTGCCATCGACATCGCATGGCCAGAATGCGGTTTGGGTGATAGTAGATTGGTTGGCTAAGACCACCCATTTTCTCCCTCTTAAGATCAGTTATCCCCTCAGCCATTTGGCAAAGATTTATGTCCAAGAAATAGTTCGTTCTCATGGAGTGCCCATGTTTATTGTGTCAGATCGAGACCCATGTTTTACATCATGTTTCTGGAGAAGTTTGCAGGAAGCTTTAGGGTCTCAACTATCGTTTAGTACAACATTCCATCCTCAGTCAGATGGGCAGACTGAGAGGACAATGCAGATACTAGAAGATATGCTCCAAGCATGTGTTTTAGATTTTGGGGGTATTTGGACACAGTTCATGCCATTGGGGGAAGTTGCGTATAATAATAGTTTTCATACCAACATTGGTATGGCACCATTTGAGGCACTATACGGTAGGATATGTCGATCTCTATACGGTAGGATATGTCGATCTCCTTTATTTTGGGACGAGATGGGTGAGTGGTGAGTTATGGGACCAGAGCTGGTGCAGCAGGCATACGATAAGGTTCGGCTCATCAGGGATAGAATCAGTGCAGCTTAGAGCTAACAGAAGAGTTATGCCGATAATCACCGCAGGAATTTAGAGTTCAATGTGGAAGATCATGTATTTTTTAAGATAGCTCCGTTAAAAGGGGTTATGAGGTTTGGTAGGAAGGGTAAACTTAGCCCTAGGTTTATCAGTCCGTTTGAGATTTTAGAGAAAGTGGGACTAGTCGCCTATAGGCTAGCTTTACCCCCTACACTATCTAGGATGCATGACATATTCCACGTATCCATGTTGAGGAAATACATCCTAGATCCTTCTTATATTATCAGCTATGGTGAGTTGGAGCTTAGTGATTCGCTAGTTTATAAGGTGGTACCAGTGCAGATTCTAAACAGAAAGGAATAGGAACTACATAATAAGAAGATTCCTCTAGTAAAGGTTCTATGGAGGAATCACGTAGTAGAAGAGGCTTCTTAGGAGCTTGAGGAATAGATCAGACAGAAATACCCATAATTTTACCAAGAAGTCCATATGTGAATGTGATTAAGAAATGTGAGTAAATATGTAATGTTTCTTTTGCAGGTACATGTAATATTCTAGTAGTAAGTGGTATTTTAGTTTTGGGGGGAATTTTCTTTTGGTTTATGTAATCTCCCAGGACTTGAAATGTAACCATGGTATTCCTTCACCATAAGTGAGGATAAGTAATAAAATAAGTAGACCATTTTGTCTTCAAGGGATGATGAGTTGTATGAATAGTAAATTTCGGGGACAAAATTTTATAAGGAGGGGAGAATGTAATGACCCGAGGAATAATGGTATTTAAATAATAAGAGATAGGAAAATGGAAACAGTAATAGAAGGAGGCAGCCGACTTCGTTGACAAACGTTCGCATTCGTCGATGACGATGCACTTTAGGGTGTAATCCAAGAAATTTTTCCAAGCCTCGTCGACAAACACAGGGGTTTCGTCGATGAGGGTTCTTCAGGATCTCGTTGATGAGGTCCCGTCTCATCGATGAGAAGATACTGAGAGAGGATCTTTGGGAAGTCTGAAATTCATCGACGAAGGTGCAAGTTCGTCGATGAACTTTCTACAGGACTCATCGATGAGGTGACGTGACTCGTTGACGAATACCATAGTATAAATAGCCCGAACTTCATTTTTAAGCTTACTTTTCAGCGCATAACACTCTCTCTCTCTCCTCCCTTCGGTTCCCCTCCCTTCCCTCTTCGATTTCGGGCCGAATTTCTACCAGTTCAAGGATCTGAAGCCACCACGATGCTCCTGGAGAAGTTCTCTGCATATCTGCCGGAGCTGATCGTCGGTGGAACTTCGTTGAAATTCATCCTTGAGTTGAGGTAAGGATTTTTATTCGAAATTTGGTCTTTCCACAGTTGAAGGAAATGATGTACTCGAATAAATACTGAAGTTTAGTTCTAGGGATTGTTGAATTTAGGGTATTGAACGGGGAACCCTACGGGTGCAGAACGAGTGAAATTAGGGGGTTTCTTTTCAGTACTAGGTAAGGGAATAAACTAAAACAGTTATTTTTCCATGCAAATTAGTATTATTTATCAGCAAATTAATTTTTAGAAAAGTATGTGTTATGTTTGAATATTATTGAGAAAATGCATATTTGGGAAAATACTGCTGTTATATAGGAAATGTAATTTTAGAATGAAATGTATGATTTTACTCAGTATTGTGTGACATGAATATTATTTTACGTGATAAGTATTATGTTATGGCAAATTTTACTAGTAAAGCATGTTTTTAGGAAGTATGCAATAATATAGTACATTATGATTTGATAATACATGATAATTGATTTATTTTCAGAATGATATGTATGAGATATTCGGCGCAAGGTTGTGATTGATAGTCGGCGCAAGGCCGTGTTTTACGTATGATTTCGGCACGAAGCCGTATTTATGAAAATGTTCGGCGTGAGGCCATATTTATGAAATTATAGAAGCTATCAATCCATTTATGTTAAACGTTATATTATCATGTATTATACGTTATCAGAACCCGAATATTAGTTTAGTTCAGTTTCAAGAGCACGGTACCGTGGCTATATAGATCAGATATCTATGACCAGATTAGTGCTAACCACCCCACGAGGGGGTGGGAGATGGATAGTCGATGTGGCTTTCAGTGTAGAGTTGTAGAAGTCCACCTGGCAGTCCAAACCAGGGTGTGGCGGGCCCATCGTACTTATAGAAATTTTTAACTCGACAGTGGTCGACCAGCTATTGTCGGGTCTCGCCTTCGGGCTGCATAACCCATCATAGGGGGTAATACATGACATCATCTAGCTATTCATCCTGGGTATGTTTTAAGTTATTAGCTATACCAAAGATTTATGATTAGTATGATGTATTAGAAATATAAAAGTATACACCTTTTCAATTATTAAATGATGAATGTTTTCTAGTATGAAATGTGTATTATATATCTATAATATCATTAAGTATTCGTGTTGCCGCACAACTGTATTTAGTTTATTTTCTCTTACTGAGAAGTGTCTCACCCCCAAACATTAAATGATTTTCAGGAAACCTAGAAGGACCGGCGGGTCGTGGCCGCCGTTGAGTTTATTGAGTTACCCCGCTAAGAGGGTATGTGTTGTGCTAGGATCAATGGTTTTTGTTGTAGGATCCTAGGAAATACTTTTTGGTGTTTTTGTGTATTTTGGAGATTGTATGTAAATACATAACGTGATTGATTATAATTAACTCTGGTATTATGTATTCTATGGTTTTGAGAATGTAATTTATATTTACTGCTACTTAGGTTTCCGCTGTGAATGACAGGTGTCCCTGTTACCCATGGGTTCGGGTTGACTGTTTTATTTATTTTACTTATATTACATGAGTATATAAGCAGGTCGTTACAATTATAGAATTATGATTACGTAGTATATTTTAGAACATGATTGTACAGTGTTTTACAAAGTTGATTATACGGTGTTTTTATTACCATGATTATACAGAAATATACAGAACCATGATTTTACAGAATTCTACAATACCATGATTATAAAGAATTCTACAGTACCATGATTGTACATAACATAAAACCATGACATGTAGAAATACAGATTATACAGAGCATAGAGTCATAACATACAAAATACAAAATTATAGTTGTAGAATATATAGATATATAGTTATTACAACGTCATGGCTATACAGTTGATATAGAATCATGGTTATTATAGAAATATAGAATCATGGTAAAATAGTTAGACTTATATAGAAATATTATTATACAGTATTAGACCCCGATGGAATACAATAATTTATAGAGCACGGTACCATTGCGATACAATATAGACAGTGCAACCATATGTCTCAGATAGAGTATGGTACGACCGATTGTGCCTTTGGTAGAGTTGTGAGCTCCCTGGCATCAGGACCAGGAGGAGTGGGTCTTTCTTGCTATAGTCATCCAGATATGCATATAGTTAGGCTAGCACTGGAGGGCTAACCAGTGTTTAGCCCCACCTACGGGCCGCACAACGCAGTCATGAGGGTGTAAGTCATGACATATAGCCATCCAGGGGGAAGTTTACAAATTTATGTTTATATATAGTACACATAGAAAGCAAAGATTACTTATTATACATAGAAGTATTTTTGAATTGATAACTCAAAAATTTTCATATTCTAAATGACATAAGCATGTGTTATTATACAGATGTTTTCTTGATGTATATCGTATAGAGTATTAATTAAATGATATGTTGCCAATTAACTCATATGCCACACACTAGTAATAACATGTTTCTCCTTACTGAGAGGTGTCTCACCCCAATATTATCAAACATTTCAGGTAATCTAGAGAGGCAAGCAGGGCCGGCTCAGAGGTTGAGGGGGTATTAGGTCGGCATAGTTTTTTGGGTGAGTTTTGGGCTGGTCTGTGGAGCCCACGGTATTTTTATGACTTTTGGGAAGTATTATGTATATGTGTGTATGAGTACAGCTAGGTATATAGTACTCTGGTATTGTATTTTGGAGTATGTTGGATATGTATGTACTTCTGTTGCTTAGGTGTTATATGAAATGCACAAGATACCACGGTCTCACTCTGGGCTGTAATGATGATAGCTATGCTCATGCAAGGTATTAGGAATTATATTAATATAGAGAAAAAGAAAGGATGAGAATTCAGTTCGTTGCACCACTGGTATGGGTCGCTATTCCTCCAATAATTTCATAGTTTTCCACCATCTCTCTACCTCACTTGTCAACTTGTACTTGGCATAGAGGATCCTCTGCTCATCGGTGCAGTGGAGCACTGTTAATACTTTCTTGATTTCCTACATCCAATTCTTAGCAACTGTAGAATCAGCTCCTCTTGAAAACGATGGAGGGTTCATCTTCATGAACTTTTCTATCGTACACCCTTGGGCTGCAAATGGGCCTCCCTACTCCTTAGAGCTCCGTGTAATTTCAACCATAAGCAACTGAATCCCCGCTGCCCATACTAGAAGGTCATGTACCATCATTGCCGCTAGCATGAGCACTACTACCTCTAGGGTCCATCCTACAATAATAACAAATTATTTCGAGAATCTGAACCTCATAATACTATTCTTATATTCATCTAAATAAGATATCCTCATACCACCTATTACTAATTTAAGGTCTAGTCCTACCATGTGGAAAAAGAAACCAACGATAGTTTACTATGGCTTTCTTGAAATTGTCACCCTAGGAAAATCAACGAAACTATCCCGAAGTTCCTACTTGCAGACTGCAGAACAAAACCCTAAATTCTCATCTTAATTTCCCAACATTAACTCGCTGAAATTCTATTCTATACCAATTTCTATCCTTCTTAAAATTTCATCCCTATATTTTGGTATTGTTTTCTGCTGTACACTAGAGTCTATAGAACCTAGCAACATAGGCTCTGATACCAAACTGTAATGACCCAAAAATTCATATCAATTTTTTTATAATCGTATTACTCTAATACCCCTGATAACATCTACTATAATATCTTAGTCCCAAAATGGGCACCGAGGAATACCTGTTCATAAGATAACACACCTATGCAGTAGAAAACATAAAATCATAATACCATAAATACAATACCATAATTTCAATATTTTCTCCAAATTATACATACACATCACTCCAGAAACATCCACCAGACCTCCTAAGATCTACTTAAAAATACATCTCCTTGAAACACTTACCCTACAGAAAGGACAGTACAAGCGTCCCCTCTATCACCAAGTCTAATCTGCTCGTCTAGTTAGGTCACCTGAAATGTGTTAAATTACTAGGATGAGACAACTCTCAGTAAGATGAAATATGCTATTACCAGTGTGTGGCAAGTGAGTTTACATAAATAATATACTTATAATTAATTTAAACTGAGATAACATGTAAAGTAAAATACAATTTAACTCACACCTAGGTGGCTTAAAATACAACTGTTACTGAACTTTCTATTTAATCATACTTTTAGTAACTATAACTGCTATTATTCTTTAAATATGTATATATATACCCTCATGACAGGGTTGTACGGCCTGCAGGCAGGACTTAACACTGGTTGGCCTATTGGGATAAGTCAACTGAAACCTCTATCGTTAGATCAGCCACCTCAACCAGGACTACCAGGGAATCTGCAAGCTCTCCCAAGGCACAATCGACTACTCATAAAATCACCACACTCTCTTAGATATGTGGTTGTACTTTGATCTGAATAGCTACGGTACCGTGCTCTGTAATCTGAACTGTCCCATCAGAACTTGATAATATATAATACTGTTCAATATATCTTACTATTTTACCATGATTATGTTTCAACTGTAATAATCATGACATTGTAAAAGTTGATCAAAATAAACTGTAATATCTAATCTAAGTAAACTGTAATATCTGAACGTTATGGTTCTGTAATCTATATATCATGGTATTCTGAAAATGTTGTAAAATATCTTTTTGTGTATATATTGTAAATCATAATTCAATAAATTATGTATAACATATTTTTGTACATATAAAATGTAAATTATGATACTATGCAAACTATGCAAATTCTGTACTGAATTGTTATTTACTAATGCCACACAATTATATAATTAAAACCCATGTACTATAATTTGTAAAACTATATAATATTTATTATGGAAAAATAACTATTCTACTACTATATTTCATTGGTAAAAATTTCTAATTTAGCTGGCATAACATATTTCCTTTACCTCACTGATTGGGAAGCCTGACTCCCACTTTATCCTCATGCCCTCGATGTACCAAACTCAAAATCCTGGAATATACATATATATTTCCAAATTCAATCAATCCAAACTCAGAATAATAACTATACTCGAATTTTCCCTATGCTCACATATTTCTTTTATCCATAAAATTCTAAACTACTAATTAATTATCAATATTACCTGAGTTCCTGAGAAAACACTCGCTGGGTTCCTCAACCCATGTCTGTGGTGTTTGGAAACCCAAACCCTAAAATCACAATACCCTAGTTTATTCAACTCAAACTTCAGTATATTTTCATCTTACAAAAGCTCTGGGTTCAAAAAAGCTCGATAACTATAAAAATCCTAAAATAACCTACTTACCCTAATTTTGGAATGGTGTCTGAACTTCTCAGACCAAAATTCTACTTCGGCTAAGTTGTAAAGAATCTCCCCATGATCATCGTGGTAACTTATGATCATTGAATCGGGGAAAAACGGGGTCGAAATCTTAGAGAGAAGTGAGGAAAATTGAATTTCTAAAGAGAGAAACAAGAAAATGAGATTTTTCTCGCCAAAATCTAATTTTTCGGGTATTTATAGATGGCTGACCACATGGCTTTATCGACGAGACACGTGGAGTTGTTGACAAACTTATGAAGGTAGTTTGTTGACGAACCCTGCTTTTGTCCCTTCTTTTTAGATTTCATTTTCCTCCCATTTATCTCCCTTTCTCTATATTATTTAATTCCTATTATTTCTTGGGTCTCTACAAGCCCTCTCACTGCTATTTCCTCCAACATTAGCAATATTATCCCTGGACTCCATCCTGAAGAGACAATTGAGAAAATTTTTTAGAATCTTGGCACCTTACATGTCGGCTACTACTTCAATACTATAAGGCTCATTTCAATGAATTAATGTCCCTAATGATGACATACTATGCTAACTTGGTACTCTAATTCTAGCTCAAGTTCCACCACTCCACTTATAAACAAAACCATAAATGGATTGCCGTGATTTTCTAAATCCATCAACTGATCTAAAAAAATACAGAAGTCCTTCAATGGATTTCCACCTCCAGGATTACGAAGCAAAACTCGAAAGTCCTATCATACCCTTTCCTATCCTTATCCTGCTCTGACACCTATACTCTGGTAAGATCTCTTAACCTCGTCTAACGAAGTTTATAAGACCTAACAACCTGGTTACCTCTGATACCAACTGTAACGCCCCAACCCTCTAGGTGGGTTCCGAGTGCCATTAAACATACATAACATACATCTCTCTAATACCATACATACATAACCTACCCAAACAAGGGGAAAACGGGTGTTCCATACTGATATGAATAAACATGCACAGTGAAAATGTATCTTCTAATACTTACCAAAGTTTCTAAATGTTCCCACAAACATCCATACATACATAAAACGTAAACTACTATTACAATCCCAAAAGAGACAGACACTATCTAACATCTCACCAGCATTGGAAATAACTGTCTACTGTCTAAACTTAGCCAGGCAGAACGCTATGCTCGATCCCTCGAAGGACCTGAAACAACATTTGTATGTTAGGGTGAGACACCTCTCAGTAAAATGGATTATATTATCATTAGTGTGTGGCTAACATGAGATTTCATGTGTACATATACTACTAACATTTAAATACATTTAATTGGAATTTTAAAACTGCACTGAACTATAAATCTGAAAATACATACTGCTGGCTCAATATAGCATTTTCTATAGTAAATATGCCCATATATGCCTAGAAGATACAATTTGGTCTGTAGGACTAGCGTTGTCACCCCATCATATACACATGTGACATGCTTCCCCCCATGATGGGTTATGCGGCTCGAAGGCTAGACCTAGCAAATAGCCAGTCGACTAATGCTAAGTTAAATATAAGGTAGTACGATGGTGCCTACTCTCTCTGTGCCCAAAGGCTAAGTCATCCGGAATCACTACATCGGATGGAGCCCCGGAATTTCTGCATCGAGGAGTACTTTAACTAGGCTACCAATCGCCTTTCCTATCCATGCTCTATCTGAGACATGTGGTTACACCCATACATATATATAGCTACGGTACCATGCTCTTACCATGAGAACATAACAATAGGACTCTACTATGAATATGGCAATTCACATCGTATAAAACAATAATCATAATTCGTTTCATAAAACTGTATGTAACATAAGATGTACATAATTCTGTGAAAACATTTGTTAGACACTGACTCGATAAAAACCAGCGTATCATATTTGTTATAACTAGCTCGGTAAAAACCAGCATTTCATAAACTCAACATTTAGTCGTCATATCTCATCTCTTGGTATATAGCCATCATATCTCATATCTCGGCTTATAGCCATTACATTTCAGTATTACACAGAAAACTTTCTAATTTAATGCCAATTAAAACTATACTCATACCACACAATTTTTCATCTAGTAACTCATAAATAAATCATCTACTTGGGAAAGTAATTACTGCTGCTAAAATTAGGGTATGAATATCTCTAGGTTGTTATTTTACTAAATATAGATATATAACTAAATATCGAAAAAATTGAGATAATCAACCCTACCCGTCTTTGGTTGGTTTTAAAACAAGTCTATGGTTTGAAATATCAATTTTCTAACTGGTAAAAACATTCTGAAAGACCAATACTATACTTTAAAAATATCATATTTGAATTTAAACGGTTGGTTTTAAACATAAAGTTGGTTAACCAAACCCTAGGCCCAGAAACCCTAGAAAAGTTGTAACTATATATATAAAAAAACCATTTTAACATTCCATTTGGTTAGAACTCACAAACAAAGTTGACATAATATAATTCCCTTACCTATTTCCTGAAAAATGACCTGAAACCCTCAAAAACCGAACCCTAGCTTTTTCCCGAGATTAAGAATCCACACTGCTAGACTTGTATATATTTGCTTCCTAATCCTTGTGGTAACTTCCGATCATTGAAATAGGCAACGATTGGCAAAAGATCAAAGAGAGAGAGTGTGCGGGCACTAGTTAGAGAGAGAGCCTTGTGGTAACTTCCGATCATTGAAATAGGCAACGATTGGCAAAAGATCAAAAAGAGAGAGTGTGCGGGCACTAGTTAGAGAGAGAGAGAGAGAGAGATTTCCATGTCTTAATGTAGAAGCAATTGAAAATCTATTTATAGACCCTTAACCCGGTCAGCTTTGTCGACGAAATGGCACCTTCATCGACGAACTACAGAAGGTCGTTCGTCAACGAAAGAAGGGCTTCGATTTTTTTGGTCATTCTGGATCTCTTCATCAACAATATTCTGAATTTCAATGACGAACCACATAAGGGTCTTCGTCGACGAGAACATGGACTTCGTCAACAAAGCCTACTGAAATCCCCATTTTCCTTTTCTTATTTAATTTCCTTATTTTCCTAGTTCAGGTCTCTACAGTTACCCAATGATACTTTATTACAAATTGATGAAACTTTATATTCCAGTAGAACCAAAAGAAATTTGTTAAGCTTTAAAGATTTAAAACTCAATGGATATCACATTGACACTACCAATGAAGGCAGTAAAGATTTCCTTTATACTACTTCTATTGTTTCTGGGAAGAAACAAGTTTTAGAAAAACTGTCAACTTTATCTTCTGGATTATATTATGCAAAGATTAAATCAATTGAATCATATAATGTCTTGAAATAGAAGTGCAATGACCTAAAGTTATTTACACTTTGGCATGATCGTCTTAGACATCTTTGAGATGTAGTGATGCGTAGAATCATTGAGAATTCACATGGTCATCCACTAAAAAATCAGAAGATTCTTTTATCAAATGATTTCATGTGTACTACTTGCTCTTAAGAAAAAATAATTGTCAAACCATTTGTTTCAAAAGTAAGTCTTGAATCTCCCGGTTTCTTACAGAGAATTCATGGTGATATATATGGACCAATACATCCACCATCTGGACCATTTAGATATTTCATGGTCATAATTGATGCATCTACTAGATGGCCACATATTTCTCTACTTTCTACTTGTAATATTGCATTTGCTAGACTTTTTTCTCAACAGATTAGATTACGATCTCATTTTCCCGATTATCCAATTAAATCAATTCATTTGGATGATGCTAGTGAATATACATCCCAAACTTTTGATAACTATTGCATGTCACTTGGAATAAATGTTGAACATCTCGTTGCTCATACCCATACACAAAATGGTTTAGCTGAATCTTTTATTAAGAGACTTCAACTCATTGTTAGACCTAGAATTATGACAACCAAATTACCTTTATCTGTTTGGGGACATGCTATTCTTCATGCTGCATGTTCAGTTTGTATAAGGCTAACTGTTTACAACAATCTTTCACCTATGCAATTAGTTTCCAGGCAACAACCCGATATTCCTTATTTAAGAACTTTTCGTTGTGTAGTATATGTCCCTATTACCCCTCCTCAAAGAACTAAAATGGATCCTCAACGTAATCTTAGTATCTATGTTGGTTTTGATTCCCTTTCTATTATTAGATATTTTGAACCTTTTGTTGTGTAAAATCCCTCAAACAATGCACAGAGGAATAACAATTCGTGTGGAGGATCAAACATAAACAATGCAACAATCTAAATGGTGAATACAGAATACTTCCATAACCATAGCAATATAAACAATGCAATAACAACAGCAATAACACCAAGAATTAGGAAACGAAAAGAATTCACTATCACCTTATGTAAAGACCTGGAAAATAATAGTAATTAAATAAAGAGGAAAAAGAAAAATTTAAAGGAGGTAAAGCAAGGTTCATCGACGAATGCCCTGGCTTCGTTGACAAACTCCCTTATACGGTTCGTGGACGAAGTTTAGTGTTTCATCGACAAATAGATACCGAGAGGGGGTGTTTTGAACCCAATGGTTCGTCAATGAGATTCTTACCTTCGTTGACGAACTACATTCTTCGTCTTGTCGATGGGTACACGTGGCTCGTTGACGAAGCCACGTGTCAAGTCACCTACATATACATATATATATATATATATATATATATGCAAAAACCGGGTTTCAGTGAGGAAATCAAATCTTCTTTCCTTTCTCTCTTTAGAAAATGTCTGCTCTAACTTCTCTCTAGATTTTTAGCCCCATTTCTCCCTAGTTTGATGGTCAGAAGCTACCACAATAATCCTAGGGAGATTTTGTACAGCTTAACTGGAGTAGAATTTCGATTTAAGAAGTTTGGGAACCATCCCAAAATTAGGGTAAGTAGGTTATTTAAGGGTTATTTGGCCTGTAGGTTTTTCTGAACCTAGATTTGGTTTTAGATGTTGTTATACTGGTGTTTGGGATGATTAAATTTGAGTGTTGTGAATTTACGGTTTTGGGGCTTATACTGCAGGCAGGTTAAAGAACCTAGTGGGTGTTCTCAGGAATACAGGTAAATGATAAATATTTTATAAATTCAAGAAATGTGAATAAGGAAATTATTCTGAAAATTTAGTTGATTAACAAGGAAATATGTATGTGTATAATTTCAAGATTGTGAAATTATGAACGACGTGAGCGTAAGTTAGAAATCAGTAAACGAGCCTAGTTTGTCAGGTAAGGAAAATATGCTATGCTAAGAATTTCAGAAATTTTATCAATAATATATATGTGTTTTAGATTAAATTTTATAAAGTATAAATTATCTTCATTATCAAAATATACAAATTTCGGTATAGGGGTTTTATTTATTTAGTTGTGTGGCATGAGTTAATATTAGAACAGTTCAGAACTTATACAATTTTTCAGAATATCATGATTTATAGTATTGTTGCACCGAAGTATGCTTTACCAGATTTTATGGATTTATGAATTACTGTATATATACAGACAGATATTTTACAGTTTTACAGAATACCATGATTTCTAGAATTTCAAAACCATAACACACAGATATTACAGTTTATTCAGTTAAGATATTACAGATCGGATATTTCAGTTTATTCAGTTCAAATATTACAGATAAGATATTATAGTTATTTCAATTAGATATTACAGTATTTTCATATCAGTTTCATGGTGTTATGGTTATTTTGTAATCATGAAGAAATAGTAAGATAATTATATATATATATATATATATATGTGTGTGTGTGTGTGTGTGTGTATTAGTATTATATAGTATCAGACCCTGATGAATTATTTCAGTCCGATTCAGTCAGTAGAGCATGATACCATTGTTATTTCAGATCAGAGTGCAACCATATATCTCAGATAGTGTGTGGATTTCAGTCAACTGTGCCTTGGAGGGATTGCAGGCTCCCTAGTATTCTGGGTTGAGGTGGCCGGTTTGACGATGAGGAGATCAGTTACTGTGCCTGGAAGGATTGAAAACTCCCCAGTATTTTGGGTTGAAGAGGTCGGTCTGATGATTGATAGAGTATCAGTTGACTTATCCTGGTGGGCCAACCAAAGTTAGGTCTCGCCTACGGGTCGCACAACCCTGTCATGAGGGGTTAAATCATGACATACAGTTTTCTAGTGTAATTTTCACACACACATATATATATATATATATATATTATGATATTAGAAGTATGATTAAATAGAAAGTTTAGATATTACATATATATTTTTAAGTCACATAGGTGTGAGTTATACTATGTATTATTTTATAGGCTATCTTAGTTTTAGTTATTTATTAGTAAATTATTTATGTAAACTTAGTTACCACACATTGGTAATAGCATATTTCTTCTTACTGAGAGTTGTCTCATCCCAGTAATTTAACATTTTTCAGGTGATCCATCTAGATGAGCAAGTCAGGCTCAAAAATAGAGAAGTCATTTACACTGCCTTGTCTATAAGGTAAGTGTTTTCAGGCAGATGCATTTTGGGTAGATTTCAGGAGTCATGGTAGTTGTTGAGGGTTGTGTATTTATGTATATATATTTTTGGAAAATACATAATTCTGGTATTGTAATTATGGTTGTATAGTATGATGTTTTCCGCTGCATAGGTGTTTCCAGTAATGGTTATAGGGGTATTAGAGTAAATGATTATCAATTTATTTTTATTTTTTTAAAAAAAATGGTATGAGTTTTGAGATCATTACACCTTGTCCAAGTTACATGAACAATACATGAATCCTCTCAAGAAAACTCTTAATCAACCATTGACACCCTTGGCACACAATAGGCACAAAAGCACACCAAGGCACAAAAGACACAGAATATACAACGTATTTTATTTATATATAAGCCTTCTCGGAATTTTCTCCCTAAAACCCAACCAAAATAACGTCCAAATATTCAAAATTCAAAAAATTTGCTCAATCTGTACCGAGCTAAACCGTCAATGGTTTCAGATACTGAGAGCAAACTCTCTAAAATTCAACCAAACAGTTGACGATTTTCTTGAAATCGTCAACGGTTTTCCTATGCTCTACTGCACCTTGATTTCTTTCATATTTTCCCTTAGTATGTGAGACATAATTCACAACAAACTCCACCTTAGCGAATGGCTAATTCCACACAAAAAAAAATGAAGTCTTTTTGCACGAGGTACGACTAGAAATTCCTATGCCCCTTACGAGAAATTGAAAACATGAACCTAGTGCTCCATCTTGAACTTTATAACATTAGGTTGAGACCGTCTCCCTTCTAGCACTTGGAGACAAATACCAAGTCCAAGTAACACAGCTTGAACTTATCGATAACAGCTTTAACTTCTACCATCAACCCCAATACAGTTGTAGATGCAACACTTGAAAACTTCACCCTAGGTTTCCAATAAGACCTTCCCATAATAGTAAACACAAACACTATTGCAAGCCTTCTATCCCCAAAGTTCCCTACATAATCTTCAATAAAACTAACAATTGACAATTCACTCTATTGCCTACTGAAACACCCAATTACACAATTATGGGGGACCTTTGACATATCCTAGACATCACAGCTTGTCCTTGGGTACCGAGCGATAGACGTTTTATATTGATTCTCCACAGAACCCCCTTTAGACGACAAATGAAGTCTCCCTGCGGTTTTGTCCATAAAGCCACCCTGAGATAACACCAAACTCCCTGTTCCTCTGTCCACAAAGTCACCATTAGATAACACCAATCTGCCTACAGCTCTGTCCATTTGAATCAGTAAACCAAGACTCATTTTGGCCACACCCAACACATTCATATAAAAAACTTTCAATAGAGTTCCCAACTGATCATCCTTAGCCAAAGCCTTCCTAGCCAATAACATGTCATTCATACATCACTCCACTACATCCTATTACCCTCTTCCAAACTGAAAGCCTCACCAACTCACACATCTAATACGCATGCAATACTTCCATTTCCTCCACCACAACACTTATCCTTCTATTTTTCCATTTTCCATGCATTGCAACTTTAAAAATAGTAGGAACCTTGCCGCTGATAGTAATGAATGCATAAAACTCCAAAATTTCAAATTTATACCTAAGTGGTGGTTTGATAATGCACATGGTCCCGTCATGATTCTGCTGATCTCCCGAGCTGAAACTCCCTACAATATGTACTATGTCATCTCTGCTCTGAGTTTGTTGCTCCGCATGCATCACGTGCCCATTCATACCGTGATACTGTTGATCTGAGATAGAACTCCCTACATTTCTTCCCCGAGTCTCTAACTCCACCTGAATAACATGATTGTTGTTGCCGCAATTTTCTGACATTTGTTTCTTTTTATTTACCTGAGTACGCTACCCCATGACATTATCACCAAAAACCATGTCCTTAATCACCCCTTTGTTTGCCACAGGTTCACCCAGCTTGCACCCACCTTTCTTATACCCCAGAAAGATGTATTGTTCAAACACAACACCAAGCCTAGATCCTACATCACTTGTAGAGACCCAAAGAATTATAGTAGTTAAATGATAAAATAAAGGAGAGAAAATGAATTTTAAAAGGGATTTCAGCAGGGTCTTGTCGATGAGTGAAGAAGTGCTCATTGATGAGCAGGGCTCTTGGGCTCGTCGACGGGGACGCGCGTCTTGTCGATGAGAACTTACTGAGAGACTATTTTCAAGGCCTGAAACTCATCAACGAGGAGTAAGTATTCATCAACGAGCTATCTTTAGGGACTTGTCGATGAGGTGATGTGTCTCGTCGACGAGTCTAAATTCTATAAATATAACTACTCCGAATTTTCAGCATTAAAATTTTCAAGAAAACCCTCTCTCTCTCTCTCTCTCTCTCTCTCTCTCTCTCTCTCTCTCTCTCTCCCCTACATCTTTCTCACATTCTCTCTTCGATTTTGGCTCCGTTATTTGTTGGTTCGACGATCTGAAGTTGCCACGCTACTCCTGGGAAGTTTCTCTTCATATTTGCAGAAGTAGATCGTCAGTTAGGCCGACTTGGTCACCATCCCAAATTTTGGGTAAGTTGATTATTTTAAATTTTATTAGGTTTTTGGTGTTTCTAGACTGAGGAGAATATGTTAGGAAAGATAATACTGAAATTTTGTTGGGAGAAAATGTAATTTCAGGGTGTTGAGCTAGGAACACCACAGGTGCAGGAAAGGTTAATTTGTGGGCTTTTCAGTAAGCCAAGTAAAGGGATAAACTAAGTTAGTATTTTTCATGAAATTATTTACCATATTACAGCATTTATTTTCATAAATTATGTATGTATTAGCACAGTGTTTGGGAATATTGTAGTTGAACAGGAAAATGGATTTAATGTTATTTATTAGGAAATAAGATTTCAGATCAGGTTTTATGCTTAAAAACATTATTCATATTTTTGTGGCATGAGTATAATTTTCATGAAATTGTATTATATCATAATATTGTGATTTTCCTCGAGTAAGCATGTTTTTCTTTGCTTTTGGGAAAACCATGAAAATGATACAGGAACTATGTTTAAAGTATGGTATTGAAATGGTACAGGGATTTCAAAACTATGCATGTTAAAATATGTCAGCATAAGGGCCGTGATTTTACATGATATACTATGTCAGCGTAAGGGTCGTGGTTTGACATGTTATACTATGTCGACATAAGGGCCGTGGTTTTACATGATATATTATACCGACGTAAGGGCCATGATTTACAAGATATGATATGCAAAAATTCTTCAAAATATTATCATGACAGATATTATTATGAAACAGCTATGTATCGTTATTTGAAATTTACTATATGTTATTAGAACTCGGATGGCTCAGTTTAGGCTTTCACAAAGCACGATATCGTATCTATATGTTCACGATCATGTATATGTTAGTGCTACCACATGTCGTAAGGAACTGTGGGAGAACGACAGTCAATGTGGTTTTATGGTAGTGCAGGCGTCCCTCTAGCATTTCGGACCTGGAGGGGCAGACCCATCATACTTACAGACTTATGTTGATCTAACATGGTCGGCCAGACATTGCTGGGTCTCGCCTTCAGGCTGCACAACCTAGCCATGTGGGGGTAAGACATGACACCAGCCAGCTATCCATCCAGGGTGTTATTTCATGTACAGTTATATAAGATGATTTTCATGTATAAAAATTCAGTATGTTATACCATGTTATGATAAATTATGTTTTACTTAGATATTGTATAGATAGTTTTACCAGATATGATTTATGAACTGTTATATGCATAACACGAAATTCTCATGTTGTCACACACTGATGTTAGTTTATTTCCCTTACTGAGAGGTGTCTCAACCCAGCTATATAAACATTTCAGGGAACCCAGATTGAAGAGTGGATAGAGCTCCGCAGCGTTAGAGGTCAACTATTCTACCCTGACAGAAGGGTAAGTCGTTATGCTAGGGTCTGATGAATTTTTGGGTAATGACCCTAGGGTGCTTTTTGGTCTTTTTGGGATGTGTATATGTGTATAATAGGTATGGTAGAACTCTAGTATTGTGTTGATTGGATGATTTGATATGTATATGATTTTATGTTTTCCACTGCTTAGGTATCAAAGTTATATTTTAGGTATATCCCTGGTACCCATGGGTCTAGGTTGATCATGTTATATTAGCTGAATAGGATATTAGGATTATTATATTAAATATTATTAGAAATTTTTTTTTGGTAAAATACGCAGGTCATTACAGTTTGGTATTAGAGCCTAGGTTGTTAGGTGTTGTAGACTCTAGAGTATAGTGGAAACAATACCAGAGTACAGAAAAAGGATTTGAGGTTTTGTTATGCAGTTTAGAGGCAGAACTTCTGTGGTAGTTTCTGTGTTACGATTTCAAGAAAGTCATAGTAAACTATTGTCGGGTTGTGTTTTTAAAGTGTAGGATTGAATCTTGAATCAAGATAAGAATGTCAGATAGAGGGATTTTGGTTAGATGCATAAATTATAGGGATAGGGTCCCTGAGCTATGTTTATTGTCTTTTTAGGATGGACCCTAGAGGAGGTGGTGCACATATGAGCGGTAGTGACGGTGTAGGGCCCTTGAGTGCAGGCGAGGCTGATTCAGATGCACTACTACGCCGCGTAGCTCATCAGGTTATAGCTGAGATCGCTAGGAGCTTCAGAGAGCAGGGGGACCATCTATAGGCCATAGGTGTACGATAGAGAAATTCACCAAGATGAATCCTCTAGCATTTTCAGGAGTATCTGATCTTGCAGTCACTGAAAATTGGATGTAAGAGATTGAAAAGGTGTTGGCAGTATTCCAATGTATGGAGGAGCAGAGGGTCCTCTTCATCACCTATAAACTGACTTGGGAGGCCAAAAGGTGGTGGACTGCTGTGAAACTCTTGGAGCAGCAGAGGACGACGCCGATAGCTATGACATGGGACTGATTTAAAGATTTATTCCTTGATAAATATTTTCCAACCAATATTAGAGAGGCCAAAGTGGAAGAGTTCTTGAATCTGAAGCAGGGACAACAGTCAATTTAGCAGTATGTGGCAAGGTTCATAGAGTTGTCAGGTTTCACCCCATATGCTGTTCCTGATGAAATAAAGAAGGCGAGATAGTCTGAAAGAGGATTAAGGCGTGAAATACACAAGTAGGCAGTTGTGTTGAAGATACATGATTTTTCTAAGTTGGTCGATAGAGCAACATTGGCTAAGGCTAGTAAGTGGATGGATGCAGAGGAGCGGAGACAGAAGAAGAGATCTATGCCTGCAGGCTTCTAGAAGGGATCGAGGTAGGGTCAGTGGAGGAGAGAAAACTATGGCAGAGGACAAAGGCAGGAGATTGGAGGTCGTGAGTTTTAGGCAATGCAGAATTTACCTATCTGTCAGACTTGTGGAAAGAGACACTTGGGAGAGTGTCGAGTGGGAAGAGTCATCTACTATCGTTGCGGTAGGTAGGGGACATCTGGTGCGAGATTGCCCTACACCACCTAGTACCACTCCTGCTCCCAGACCTTACCAAGGAGGCTATCAGATGCCCTATGGAGGCTAGTAGATGAATGTAACTCCGACAAGGGTCTACACTTTGATGCCTGGAGATGTCGAGACCGCAAGCGACGTCGTGATAGGTATCTTTAAGGTTTTATCATATCAAGTAATTGTTTTGTTTGATTCAGGTGCCACCCACTCCTTTGTGTCTATGACCTATATTAAATTGTGTGGAAATAAGACCCAGTTATTAGATGTAGAGTTTTCGATTGCTACTCCAACAAGGTCAGTGGTGTAATGACATAGGGTGCTCAGGGGTTATCTGATAGAAATTCAGGGGAGAGTACTACCAAATGACCTTATTGAGCTTAATATGCATGGATTTGATGTAATACTGGGTATGGACTAGTTGACAACTAATTATGTTAATATTGACTGTCATCTGAAAGAGGTGATTTTTCGACCATCGAGGAAGCAAGAATTCAGATTTGTGGGATTGTAGTTGTGTTCCCCGCCTCAATTAGTGTCAGTTATGCAAGCGAGAAGACTACTCCTGGACGGTTGTTAGGGGTTTATGGCCTTTATAAAGGAGGTGTCAGAAAATGCATTGAAACTTGACAGTACACCAATGGTGAAGGAATTTCTTAATGTTAGTTATGCAAGCGAGAAGACTACTCCAGAACAGTTGTTAGAGGTTTATGGCCTTTATAAAGGAGGTTTCAGAAAATGCGTTGAAACTTGGCAGTACACCAGTGGTGAAGGAATTTCCAGATGTTTTTCTAGAAGATCTACCTAGGTTGCCTCCTAACCGCGAGGTAGATTTCGCTATTGATCTACTTCCCGGGATGGCACCGATCTCTAAAGCCCCTTATCGAATGGCTCCAGTGGAATTGGGAGAATTAAAATATCAGTTGTAGGATTTATTGAATAAAGGGTTTATTAGACCTAGTGTTTCACTCTAGGGAGCACCAGTGTTATTCGTAAAGAAGAAAAACGAGTCTGTGAGGATGTGTATTGATTATAAGGAGATAAACAAGGTAACCATTAAGAACACGTATCCTCTACCCTGCATATATGATTTATTTGACTAGCTTCAGGGTATGCGGGTCTATTCCAAGATCAATCTCAGGTCAAGCTATCACTAGGTGAAAGTAAAAGTAGAAAACATCTCGAAAACAGCTTTCAAGACCAAGTACAGGCATTATGAATTTCTAGTTACGCCATTTGGTATGACAAATGCTCCTACTGTATTTATGGATTTGATGAATAGAATCTTTCATCAGTATTTAGACTAGTTCATTGTAGTTTTCATAGATGACATACCGATCTACTCGAGGAGCTTTGAGGAGCATGAGGAGCATGAGACGCACTTACGGCTAGTACTTCAGATGCTCAAGGAAAAGAAGTTGTATGCCAAGTTTAGAAAATGTGAATTCTAGCTAGAGGAAGTGGCCTTTCTGGGGTTTGTTATATCAGGGGATGGAATTTCAGTGGATCCCAGTAAGATAGAGGCAGTGGTAAATTGGGAAAGGCTGAGGAATGTATAGGAAATCAGGAGTTTCTTGGGACTAACGAGATATTATCATCGGTTTGTAGAGGGGTTTTCAGCTTTATCAAGACCTCTCACGCATTTGACCAGAAAGAATGTTAGGTTTGAATGGGATAAGGATTGCGAGCAGAGCTTCCAGGAACTAAAACAGATGCTAGTCATTGCACCAGTGTTGGTCATTCTGTCAATGAGTGATGGTTATGTTATTTACAGTGATGCATCTTTGAAAGGGCTCGGATGTGTATTAATGCAACATGGTAGGGTTGTAGCTTATGCCTCCTGACAGTTGAAAGAGAATGAAAAGAACTACCCTACCTATGATCTGGAATTGGCTACAGTGGTACACGTGTTAAAAATTTGGAGGCATTATCTGTGCGGAGAGAAATGTGAAATATTTTCTGACCACAAAAGTTTGAAGTACTTTTTCACTCAAAAGGAGCTGAACATGAGACAGAGGAGGTGGTTGGAACATATTAAAGATTATGATTTTACTATCAGTTACCACCCAAGGAAGGCAAGCATGGTAGCTGATGCTCTGAGCAGGAAATCAGTGGGACTAGTACTGGCATCTATGAAGGTTCGGCATCCGATCTAGATGGATCTAGAGAGACTCGGTGTGGAATTGGTAGAGTGATCCTCAGGCATTTATTGCCAACCTGGTAGTGCAGTCTACTCTACAAGAAAGGATTAAGATCTCATAGAAAGATGACGCAGAATTAGTAGAGCTGATAGCTAAGGTGTAGGACAGACAGGGAGAGGAATTCAGTATTTCTGATGAGGGGACCTTGAGGTTCCATTCCAAGTTATGCGTGCTTGCAGATATGGACATTAGGAGAACGATCTTAAAGGAGGCTCACAGGTCCTTGTACACGGTTCATCCAAGTAGTACTAAAATGTATAGGGATCTGCGAGAGTCTTACTGGTGGAGCGGCATGAAGAGGGAAATTGTCAAGTTGTACAATAGTGTTTAACATGCAACCAGGTAAAGGCTAAGCACCAGAGGCTGGTGAGTCAATTGTAGCCATTCTACATCTCAGAGTGGAAGTGAGATCATATATCTATGGACTTTGTGATGGGCTTACCACCGGCACCGCATGGTTAGAATGCTATTTGGGTGGTCGTTGATAGATTGACGAAGACCACTCACTTCATTCTTTTTAAAGTCAACTACTCCATGGACATACTGGTGGAATTATATATTCAGGAGATAGTACAATCTCATGGTGTGCCAGTGTCTATAGTATCAGACAGAGACCCACGATTCACGTCACGATTTTGGAGGAGTTTGTAAGAGACTCTAGGGTCTCGGTTATCTTTCAGCATGACGTTTCATCCTCAAACGGACGGTCAGACTGAGAGGGTGATTTAGATATTAGAAGATATGTTGGGGGCGTGCGTGCTGGATTTTGAGGGTTGTTGGGCCCAGTATATGCCGTTGGTAGAATTTGCATATAAAAATAGTTATCAGGCCAGCATCGACATGGCACCTTATGAGGCGCTCTATGGTAGGAGGTGTTGTTCTCCTTTACACTAGGATGAGATAGGTGAGAAGTGAGTTTTGGGACCAGAAATAGTGCAGCAAGCCTATGACAAAGTCCAGCTCGTTAAAGAAAGAATCTGTACAGCTCAGAGTCAGCAGAAGAGCTAAGCCGATACTCGCCGTTGAAAGTTGGAATTTGAAGTTGGAAACCATGTGTTTTTGAAGATAGCGCCATTGAAGGGAGTTATGAGGTTTGGGAGGAAGGGTAAGTTGAGCCCTAGGTTCATTGGCCTTTTTGAGATACTTGAAAGAGTGGGTTCAGTTGCCTACCAGCTTGCTTTATCATCAGCTTTGTTCATAATGCATGACGTATTTCATGTTTCCATGTTAAGGAAATATGTCCTAGATCCCTCCCATATGGTCAGTTATGTAAAGTTAGAGCTCAAAGATTCACTTACTTATGAGGAGATACCATTGCAGGTTTTGGACAGAAAAGAATAGGAATTGCATAGTAAGAAAATTCCTTTAGTAAAAGTCCCGTGGAGAAATCATGTGGTGGAAGAAGCCTCTTAGGAGTTGGAATAAGAAATACAACAAAAATATCCACACTTATTCAGTGGAGATCAGCACTAGGTATACAAGTAAAGTAAATGTAGTATGGTTTAATGTTATGAAAAGCAAGATGATATATGTATGAGTAGTATTGTAGGTTATTAAAAATAGGTAATATTTGGGTTTTAGGAGAATTTTTATTTTATGTATATATTGTAATCTCCCAGAACCTTATATGTAATCACGGTATTCCTCTGTCATAAGTGAGGGTAAGTAATAAAACAAGTAACCCATTTTCTTTAAGGGATGGTGTATAGTTCCGATAATAAATTTTGAGAATGAAATTTTTATAAGGAGGGGAGAATATAGAGACCCAAAGAATTATAGTAATTAAATAATAAAAGAAATGAGATAAAAGGAATTTTAAAAGGGATTTCAGCAGGGTCTCGTCTACGAGTGAAGAAGTGCTCATCCATACGCAGGGCTCTTGGGCTTGTCGACGAGGACACACGTCTCATCGACGAGAACTTATCGAGAGACTGTTTTCAGGGCTTAAAACTCGTCGATGAAGAGTAAGTATTCGTCTACGAGCTGTTGGAATTAGGGTATTCCCAAGAGGGTGGGTGAATTGGGTATTTAAAATTTATTCATAAGTTTAACTAATTCAACAGTAGTATTTCACAACCTAGGATCTTTTTATATACACAAACCCAAATGCGCAGATAATGTGCATAAATTAAATCATGCGCTATAACATACACGTGCAGAAATATAAAGTACCGAGAATATAAAGTACACGCATGATATGTTATCGGGGTTCGGCCAACTATGCCTACGTCTCCGCCTCTAGCTCGCAAGCTCAAGGATTCCACTAATGCTCACTTAATAGGTGGAGCGGCATCAGTTACAACCAGGTCAATTCAAGGGGCTGATCTCAACCAACACGCCTTACCAGAATGGCGCACCTAACTTTCCTAACTGGGTCTAAGCCAATCTGGAACTATTCAACAGGGCTAGTCTCCCTATTTAGGCTTGTGCATGGAATACAACAAATTTGATATAAAAATTTTTGCGTACATGGAAAAAATTCTTACACTAAGCAAATATGTACCGTTAAGCACAAGCAATAATCAATGCACATCAATATGATAAAAACTATAAGCTCGGTGCAGATAATGCTACAACTCTCAAGATAATGTCACTAAGCAATCAAAGTGTGAGAGTCTGTTTGCAATCTATCTTTGAAACTATATATAGATATATATCAACCACAAATAGGGTTTCAAAGATTTTCAGAGAATGTAATAAAAATATCTCTAAGATGATTTTCTCAAGATTCTAACACAAGAGATATTTGAAATCAAGCTTGTTTGAAAAATATTTCACAAAGCATAAGAACAAGCTTTTAAATACTTGTAACAATAATGCAAGATTCACAAGCTCAAACGAGTTATCCCAAGATAGTATTTATCAATGAAATAATCTGGAATAAACTCAAGCTAACTCTCTAAAAATAATTTCAACAATAATAAATGAGAGAGTATACTAGCTTTAAAATAATGTATGAAAACACACAAATATATTCACTCTTCAAGTTGTAACAATAATGCAAATGAAGAGGATACAATAAACGCTTTCTTCATCAAACATGGTTTTGCAAAGAAGAATCAAAGAGAGTGTGAAAAATTGGCTTGGAATGTTGAGTATATAGAAAAAAGGGGTATGAAATATTTGAGAGAAATTTTCCTAATCACTTTTTCTAATCTCTTGCTAATCCTTGCAAATGAGGGGGTATATATAGACAACCCCTTGATTTTAGCCATCTATGACATATAGGGAATTATTATAATTGTTTTAAAACACTTTAACGAAATTAACCCTTTTTTATTATTTTAGCCACTGTAAAAATATTGGGGCCACCCGAGAGCACCGGTCGACCGAAGCAAGGTTTGGTTGACAGAGTTGTGCACGTTCGGTCGACTGGCATAAATTGAACTAGAAGTTTGGTTGATTGGATACCAGGGTTCCAAGGCGATTTTTCTTTACTGCGTGGTTCGGTCGACTAGGAGGTTTTAAACTAAGTAGTTAAGTTAACCGTAGTGTTGGATTCTCCCACGTGTGGGTACGATCGACCAGGTAGTTGGCTTACGAATTGGGTTCGGTCGACCGTATGGTCAAATGTTGACTTTGGTGGGAGTTCGATCGACCGAGAGGGAATGAACTGGTATGGCTCAGTCGACCGGGCAGTGGTCAAACTGTTGACCTAATCTTGGTTCGGTCGACCGAAAGATATTTTACTTGTAAAGTATGGTCGACCGAACATGCATTTTAAGTGCATTTTGGTTCTTTTTAATTATGTAATCACCCATTCCATTTAACCATATATATTTGTGCATGTATGAGTGTCCTAGGGTCATTCTAGGTCTTTTTGAGGATATCAAAAAAATTCGGCTTCGGTCGACCGACCGAAGGGTGATCCCTAAGGTCTTTCTAAGGTCATGATTTTATGTAGGGACCTAGAGTCATTCTAAGGTCTTTGAGCTTGTAGTTCCTACATGTAACGACCCGAAGAATAATGGTATTTAAATAATATGAAGAAAGGGAAATGGAAACAGGAATGGAAGGAGGCAGCCGACTTCATTGACGAATGTTTGCATTCGTCAACGACATTGCATTTTGGATGGGATAATCCCAAGAAATTTTTCAGGCCTCATCGATGAACACAGGGGTTTCGTCGACGAGAAGATACCGAGAGAGGATTTTTTGAAGCCTAAAATTCATTGACGATGGTTGAAGTTCGTCGATGAACTTTCTATAGGACTCGTCGACGACGTGACATGGCTCGTCGACGAATCCCATGGTATAAATAGGGTTAAATGTGATTTTTCAGTAAATTTCCTTGCGCAGAACTTCTCTCTCTCTCATCCTTCGGTTTCTCCTCCTTTTCTTTAAGATTTTGGGCCAGATTTCCTCCAGTTCGACGATCTGAAGCCACCACGACGCTCTTGGGAAAGTTCTCTGTAAGTCTACCGGAGCGGATCATCGGTGGGGCTGAGTTGGAAACCATCCCAAATCTAGGGTAAGATTTCTACTCAATATTTGACCTTTTAACAGTTGTAGAAAGCATAGTACATGTAGAAATACTGAACTTTAATTCTAGGGAATGTTGTTTTCAGGGTATTGAACGGGGAACCCTGTAAGTGCATGAGTGTTTGATTTAGGAGCTTTTCAAGAATCAGGTAAGGGGATAAGTTAAGCTAGTATTTTTATGGAAAGTATGTATAATATTATAACATTTGATTTCAGGGAAATAAATATTTTTATATATGATTTATATTTGAAAAATACTGCTGAAAATGATGGTATGTTAAATATATGAAAAACCTGTTAGTGTGGCATGAGTAGAAATTGTTATGAAATACTATTTTTTGGGAATGAGATTATGATACAGATTTTTATAATGAAAAACCGGCGTACTGGCCAAGATTTTTATATATGTTTACCGGCATACGGGCTAAACTATGTGTATGATTTGCCCGCGTACGGGTCGAGCTATGGAAATGATTTGCCAGCATACGGGCTGTGTTATGTGTATGATTTGTCGGCATATGGGCCGAGCTATGAAAATGATTTGCCAGCGTACGGGTTGTGCTATATGCATGATTTACCTACGTACGGACCGAGTTATGAAAATGATTTGCCAACGTACAAGCTATGTTATGGATATGATTTACCGGCGTACGGGCCAAGCTATGGTAAAATGTGAAATACTGGCGTACAGGCCGATGATTTTCATGATATACATATATATGCAAAATGAAATAATTGATTTGATAATTAATGATATGGAATATCCATGTATCACAATTTCAGTATATGTTATATGATATCAGAACCTGGCTGGCTTAGTTTAGGCTAGCACTTGCACGATACCGTTGTTATGTGTTCATGGTCATCATGATCATGATATTTGTGTTAATGCCGCTGTACAGAGTAGTGTGAGATTGGATGGTCAATGTGATTTTTAAGGAGTGTGTGAGCGCCCCTGGTGTACGGACCAGGTCTGGTGGACCCATCAGACTTATAGACTGCACTTTTGACTTGGCAGTGGTCGGCCAACTATTGTCAGGTCCCGCCTTCGAGCCACACAACCCAGTCATGTGGGAGTAATACAAGACAATAGCCATCTAACCTACCAGGATTATTTTCGTATTATTATTTAAATGAGATGAATTATGCTATGGAATCCATTATGTTCTGCCATGTTGATTTTACATGTTTTCCCAGAAATGATGTATATACAGTTTTACTAGTTATGTTGATGATTATATGTATATCATAGAAATGCTTATGTTGCCACACACTAGTGTTAGTTTATTTCCCTTACTGAGAGGTGTCTCACTCCAAATTTTATAAACATTTTAGGAGCCCCTGATAGGAGAGCGAGTAAAGCCCCATTGATTTAGTTCAATTGGTCTGCCCTTCCAGAAGGGTAAGTGTTTTGATAGGGTCGGATGTATTTTGTGGGATGGCTTTAGATATCTTTTGGGTTGTGTACTATGTGTATATATATATATAAAGTGGTTGTAGTAACTTTGGTATTGTGATGGATGATTCTGTATTTATGATATTAAGATTACATGTTTCTTACTGCTTAGGCTTCTGTTATATGTTCTGATATATCCCTAGTACCCACGGGTCCAGGTAGACTATGATCTGCTGAGTTTTGTGATATTGATTTTATTATATTATTAAAAAAAATAAGGAAATTAAGCAGGTCGTCACACTACATGCATGATATGCATTAAATATTATAGACATTTTTCCTATTTACTATTACAGACCCGAATTGAATGATAATATAAATTACAACATCAACGAATTTTTAGGGTCTCCAAGCTTCAAGCTTTCACGTGCCATCAAATATGAGCTTGCTAATAAGAACCTGCACACAAACTTAAAAGCCATCAAATACTTGAGTATTTGTCATTATCAAAACCGGGAATGACCTATAAGGTCAACACGAGCTATCGTCAGGGACTCGTCGACGAGGTGACGTGTCTCGTCGACGAGTCTGAATTTTATAAATACCTACTCCGAATTTTCAGCGTTAAAATTTTCAGAAAAACCCTATCTCTCTCTCTCTCTCTCTCTCTCTCTCTCTCTCTCCCCTACGTCTCTCTCACCTTCTCTCTTTGATTCCAGCTCCGTTCTTCGCTGGTTCGACAATCCGAAGCCGCCACACTACTCCTGAGAAGTTTCTCTTCATATGTGCAGGAGTAGATCATCGATTAGGCCAACTTGAGCACCATCCCAAAATTTGGTTAAGTTGATTATTTTAAGTTTTATTAGGTTTTTGTGTTTTTGGATTGAGGAGAATATGTTAGGAAGGTGTTGGGGGAAAATGTAACTTCAGGGTGTTGAGCCGGGAACACCACGGGTGTAGGATAGGTTAATTTGTGGGCTTTTCAGTAAGTTAGGTAAGGGGATAAACTAAGTTAGTATTTTCCATGAAATTATTTACCATATTACAACATTTTTTTTTCAGAAATTATGTTTGTATTAGCATAGTGTTTAGGAATATTGCAGTTGATTAGGAAAATTGATTTAATGTTATTTATCAGGAAATAAGATTTCAGATCATGTTTTATGCTTAAAAACATTATTCATATTTTTTGTGGCATAAGTATAATTTTCATGAAATTGTATTATATCTGAATATTGTGATTTTCCTAGAGTCAGCATGTTTTTTTTAGTTTTCAGGAAAACCATGAAAACGATACATGTTTAAAGTATGGTATTTAAACAGTACAAGGATTTCAAAACTATGTATGTTAAAATATGTCGGCGTAAGGGCCGTGGTTTTACATGTTATACTATGCCGGCATAAAGGCCTTGGTTTTACATGTTATACTATGCCGACGTAAGGGCCGTGGTTTTACATGATATACTATGCTGGCGTAGAGGTCGTGGTTTTACATGTTATACTATGTCGGCATACGGGCCGTGATTTACAAGATATGATATGCAAAAATTCTTCAAAATATGATCATGATAGATATTATTATGAAACAATTATGTATCATTATTTGAAATTTACTATATGTTATCAGAACCCAGGTGGCTTGGGTTAAGCTTTCATAAAGCACAGTACTGTAGTTATATGTTCACGATCATGTATATATTAGTGCTACCACATGTCATAAGGGACTGTGGGAAAACGGCAGTCGATGTGGTTTTATGGTAGTGCAAGTGTCCCTTTGGCAGTCCGGACCAGGAGGGGTAGACCCATCGTACTTACAGGCTTATGTTGATCTAGCATGGTCGGCCAACCATTGCTAAGTCTCGCCTTTGGGCCGTACAACCTAGTCATGTGGGGCTAAGACATGACACCAGCCAGCTATCCATCCAAGGTGTTATTTCATGTACAATTATATAAGATGATTTTCATGTATAGAAATTCAGTATGTTATACCATGTTATAATAAATTATGTTTTACTCATATATGATACAGACAGTTTTACCAGATATGATTTATGAACTGTTATATGTATAACATGAAAATACTCATGTTGCCATACACTGATGTTAGTTTATTTCCCTTACTAAAAGGTGTCTCGCCCCAACTATATAAACATTTCAGGGAATCCAAATAGAAGAGCGAATAGAGCTCCACAGCGTTAGAGGTCGACTATTCTACCCTGACAGAAGGATAAGTCGTTATGCTAGGGTCTAATGGATTTTTGAGTTACGACCCTAGGGCACTTTTTGGTCTTTTTGGGATGTGTATATGTGTATAATAGGTATGGTAGAACTCTGGTATTGTGTTGATTGGATGATTTGATATGTATATGATTTTATGTTTTCCGCTACTTAGGTATCAGAGTTATATTTTAGGTATATCCCTAGTACCCATGGGTCCAAGTTGATCATGTTATATTAACTGAACAGGATATCAGGATTATTATATTAAATATTATTAATTTTTTTTTTTTTTTTATAAAATAGGCAAGTCGTTACATCGCTATAATAGTGCACCAGTGGACATCCACTCACAATTAAGTAGTCTACGACAAAACCTACCCATAATTCACTTGTGACTCTCCTATCTACTGATACCTTTGGTGATCGGTCACACAAGAAACACGTCATACTCACTAACTTCACAAAGAAGTACCCTGCAAGCCCTACATATAACTTGCCCTGCTCACAAAACTTTTTAAACAAAACCAATGTACTCAGTCCCAATGTCTGACCTGAGGATTTCTCTATCGATTTGGTTCTCCACCTCACCCACTAAAAAAAGTACACCAAGACCCTTCGTGATAAACTTATGATATACATATGTCTACCCCTTGATGCTATCATCATCGGTATCCAAACATCTGAATACATGTAGTCATCCATATGCCTTAACTGCATATGCCACATAATATTTGACTCAGATTCTACAACTGCAGCTCCACCTACAACCGTAACACCTTATAATGCATAGATATTTCCTGCTACCTTTTCTCCTTTTATCGCTATCGAGTCGCCTTCACATACTTTTATTTCTTTACTCTCAGACTTGTAATTAAACCCATTACAGTCTAAAGTTCCCAAAGAAATAATATTCTTCCTTAGACTCGATACATGCTTTACATCATATATGATTCTTACAACACCATCATACATTTTGATTTTGACATTTTTAATAACAAATATTTTTCATGAAATATCATTTTCCATCAAAATTAAACCAGCATAAACTGACTTGTAGGTGTCAAACCTTTTTCTTGGATAAGAGCATCTGGTATCTAAGATCCAAGAATCACCCATAAGACACTTTGAACCCGATGAAACTTGCACATAGCATATTCCCATCACTGCATTCTGAATATTCCTCCACTACACTTGCAGATTTTGACGACCCCTTAGACACATATTGGCATTCCAATTTTCACCAAACTAATGTCGAAGAATCCTCATCCATGACGTGATACAACACGTCATTATCCAAATAAAGTCGAATAGTTGATACTTCTGTTGCCTTCAATTCATTCCAAATCGCTGCATCCATGCTATCCGATTGAATTTTGTATAAAACCTCATCCATGACGTGATACAAAACATCATTAGCTAAACAAAGTTGAATGGTTGATACTCTTGTTGCCCCCAATTCATTCCAAGTTGCTGCATCCATGCTATCCGGTTGAATTTTGTATAAAACCTTCACCATGTCTTGCTACCTACCATAAATCAAAATTCTCAGTTCCATCAAATTTGACAACATCAAATTTCATAGAAGAAGATGTAGAGGCAATTACAACTTTCGCTCTGATGCCAAGTATTGTGTAAAAGCCCTCAAACAATGCACAATGGAATAACAATTTGTGTGAAGGATCAAACATAAACAATGCAACAATCTAAATGGTGAATACTATATACTTCCATAACCATAACAATATAAAACAAAACAATAACAAGAGCAATGACACCAATAATTATGTGGTTCGTCAAAATCTACATCCACGGGAGAAAATATCAAGAATTCACTATCTCCTTGTCCAAGTTACATGCATAATACATGAATCCTCTCAAGAACACTCTCAATCAACCATTGGCACCCTTGGCACACAAAAGGCACAAAAGCACATCAAGGCACATAATATACAATGTATTCTATCTATATATACGCATTCTCATAAGTTTACCCCCAAAACCCAACCAAAATAACATCCAAATATTCAAAATTCAAAAAATTTGTGCATTCTGCACTGAGCCAAACCATCGACATTTTTAGATACTGAGAGCAAACTCTCTGAAATTCAACCAAACCGTCAATGGTTTTCCTAAAACTGTCGATGGTTTTCCTTTGTTTTGCTGCATCTTGATTTCTTTCATATTTTCCCTTATTATGTGAGACATAATTCACAACACCTTTAACATGTGATTTGTTGAAAGCATGATTTCAAGATTATCATTTTGACGACACAGTATTACCTACATTAGGGGAAACAAAATCAATACTTGAAGCACAACATGAAATCACATGAAATGCCATGAGTTTATCTCATTTAAATACTCATATAAATCAAAGTAAACTTGAAGTTCAGAAGATTATACATTTGCAAGGGGTTGCAAATCAATTACCATATTCTTTTGTAGATACCAAGGTCATATTAAAATCTCATATACCTACTGCAAATATTCCAGCACATATTGATGTCCCTGAAAAACAACAACTGGCTAATGAACCTAAACCATAAGTTAAGCGTGGAGGGTCTGTTGGTGTAAAAGATAAAACTCCTAGAAGGAGAAAGTTGAAATCTGTAAACACTTAAGAAGAGGTTATAGAGGTGGATAATCGATTAAACATTCACAAATCTGTTTCTCTCAAAAATGAAATCCCTATTATGGAACCTCCTAGAAAGGAACCTCTTGAAGAGGAATCTCCTGAAGAGACATCCCTTTAAAAGGGATAGGTACCTGGAAATAATAATGAGATCTCAATTCATTACACAAAAGAAATGTGGGGTAGAAATAAAGTTATTATCAACAACACATTTGCATATGCAATAACTACTGACATTACTAGAAGTAATGAGGATCTTGAACTTAAATATGTTAATGAATATCAATATAGAAGTGATTGGCCGAAATGGAAAGAGGCTATCACATTAAAATTAAACTCTTTATCAAAAAGAGAAGTTTTTGGACCTGTAGTCCAAACACCATAAGATGTCCAACACGTTGAATACAAATGGGTATTTGTGCACAACCGAAATGAAAATAATGATTACTTAATATAAAGCAAGGTTTGTGGCACAAGGTTTCTCGCAAAAACCCGAAATTGATTATGAGGAGACATATTCTTCCGTAATGGATGGATCACTTTCAGATTCTTAATTGGGCTAGTAGTCGCTGAATAATTGAGCATGCGTCTTATGGACTTAGTAACAACATACCTATATGGATCATTGGATAATGAAATTTATATGAAAATCCTGGAAGGATTTAAATTATCTGAAGCAAAACCTAGAAATTTATATTCAATTAAACTCCAACATTCTTTATACAGATTAAAGCAACTGGACACATGTGGTATAATTGATTGAGTACCTTGTGAAGAGGGATTGATAAATTATCAAATTTGTCCATGCGTTTTTATTAAAAGAATATAATCCGAATTTGCTATAATTGCTGTTTATGTTGATGATTTGAATTTAGTTGGGACTCCTGAAGAGCTCACTAAAGCTTCTAATTATTTAATGGCGGAATTTAATATGAAAGATTTAGAAATGTTAAAATATTATCTTGGCCTACAGATTAAACATGTAAATGACAAAATTCTTATTCATCAATCTAAATATACCGAAAAGATATTAAGGCAATTATATATGGACAAAGTTCATCCTTTGGGATCTCCAATGATGGTGCGATCACTTGATGTTAAGAAGGATCCGTATCGACCTCATGATAAGGGGGAGGAATTACTTGGTCCTGAAGTACCATATTTAAGTGCGATCGGCTCTCCAATGTATTTAGCCAATTGTACAAAAGCTAACATTGCATTTGCTGTAAATCTACTAGCAAGATATAACTCTACTCCTACTCGGTGACATTAGAATGGAATTAAGCACATTCTATGCTATTTGAGAGGAACATATGATTTGGGTTTATTTTACTCATTTGATTCCATTTCTCAATTAGTAGGATATGCAGATGCTGGATATATATTTGATCCTCACAATGCTTGTTGGCCTTACAAGGCTTAATATCCTATTTTTGATGCTAACAAACAAGTAGATCTTAACATGCTATGTTAAGTGATGTATTTTCAAGACCAAATGAAGAAAGCAAGGTTAAAGAGTTCATGAGAGCTTCTACCTCAAATAACGATGATTATATCAAGCTTGAAACATGAATTTAAAGTTTAAAGCCTGAAGATCATGAGAGCATTGATATTAAATAAATAGCTTCAAAGAATGAAAGCCTAAGTGATCAACATGGAAAGCTCAAAGAAAGATGAAGTAAGTATAAAGGCCTCAAGGAATTCAAGAATTGAAAGAGTCTAGGAAATTTCATGTAAGTACTTCAAAGAATTTCAATATGGATGCATGAAACTCTTAGGTAAATTTATTGGACCTACCTTTGAACATATTTGGAAAATATTTTTATAAGGTCAAATATTGTTTCAAAAAGGATAGAATCAGTTTTGGAATGAAAAGCACCAAAAAGAGGATTTCTCAAATGTTGTTAATTTTTCTATATATGTATTGATGTGCATTTTTGTCCATCAAAAAGTCTTTATTTTAAAATGTGTTCTACATGAAATTTTTAGGATTTTATCTTAATTTTCATTTGACACAAAGAACGTCAAATTTGGAGTTATACAGAAAACGTTATGACCAAAATATTGAGTGCTCGAAGCCGACAGCATGATAGACGACTGTCGAAAATTTGACAAACGACTGTCAGAGAAAAATGAGACATCTGTGCGTATTTGGACAGATGACTAACACCCTACTGTCCTTTGTTTTAACTGGGCAGACGACTGCCCAAAATGGACAGTCTACTGCCACGCGGCTGTTTTGATTTTTTTTCATAATAGTCAAATTTTCAAAAGAGGTTGCTTAGGGCTAAAAAATTATGGAAACTTGGGGAATACTTCAAGCCACTTTGGGATCAAGTTATACACTTTTTAAAGTCTATAAATAAGCCTAAAAGATCATTGAATCAACACAACCAAGAATTCAAATTCTGAAAAAAATTCAAAGTCTCTCTCAAATTGCTCTCAAATTCTTAAGGCTCTCTCTTGCTCTCAAGCTCACATATTGTGCACGAATTCAATTGAGATTTTGTTGATCTTCCTCCACTGGAATTGTGTTATAAATTCTAAATCTTTCAATCATTGAAAGAATTAATCGGTGATATACTTCCTTAAGCTTCAAGTTAATTTCCATATTGTGATTTACTTTGAAGTATATTAGTTGTACTGTAATTGGTGTACTAACTAGCTCTTTGAGGAGTAAGTTCTTTGTACGCATCTATTTGATCTTTATCTTGTAGATTGACGATTCCAAGGGTTGTTTGGATCGTTGGCTAAGCAAGGAGATATTGCTTAGAGAGGCAGGCTCTAGCCTAGTTAAGGAGTGATTGGACGAAGGGATATCGTTTGGAGAAGGCACGCTCTATCCTTAAGCAATGAGTGTTGTAAAGTTTTGTTCCACCCGTTAAAGGAATAGGTTTAGTGAATCCTTTGGTGGTTTACCAAAAGCGAGGACGTAGGCTAGGTATAAGCCGAACCTCGTAAAAATCTGCGTCTCACTCTCTCTTTCTCTACTCTTTATTTTCAGTACATATTTAAATTGCATGGATGGTTTATATTGAAAATCATATATACTGCATATATTTGAGTATCAAGTAAACTTAAAGTTTTATTTTGATTTGGGTTGCGGAAACCAAAAGGGAGTACGTTGGTTAAACTATATCTGGCGGAAACCATATGGGAGTACGTTACTTGGTTAAACATTCCAAAGAGAAATTAACTAAGAGTTTAACTGAATTCTAAATATTTGGAAAGAGTGATTGGATTTTATATTGCACATCATATTGAAGAAGCAAATTCATTTATACAAGGCTTGGTTCAAATTTGGCTAATATAAACCAACAACCATCTTAAGTTTTTATATTACATAAGTGTTGTGTATTGGCTTGTTTGTTTGTTTTCTAATTATAGTTAATTGATTTGGTTGAATGATTGGATGTTTGTATGGTTAAGGACTAAATAAAGAAACTAAGTTCTTGAGTGCTTAACAAATTAAACAAGTAAGTCACAAATTGGTTAAAAGAAATAAAATAAGTTTAAGAATTCTAAAAAGGAATTAAAAGAAATTTTTTAAAAGTCTAATTCACCCCCCCCTCTTAGGAAGTTATTCCTAATTTCAATGCTAAATCTCAAACTGAATATATATTTCTTTACGGAAAAGCTGCTATATCTTGGAAATTAGCAAAATAGATGATTACAGCAACATCTTTCAATTATTCTAAAATACTAGTTATCCTTGAAACTAGTAGAGAATGCGTGTTGTTTAGATAAATGGTTTCTCATATTCAAGCAAATTGTGGTCTTCAATCAATCAAGGATGTTCCAACAGTTTTATATGAAGACAATGTTGCATATATAATTCAACTAAGAGGAGGATACATAAAGGGTGATAGAATAAAGTATATTTCTTCAAAATTCTTCTATATACATGAACTTCAGAAGAATAGTGATATAGATATTCAATTGATCCAATCAAGTGATAATCTAGCAGATTTGCTCACTAAAACTTTGTCTACTGCAATATTCAATAAATTGGTTCATTTCATCAGAATGAGACATCTTAAAGATTTTAACATAGTTAGTTAATATATGAGTGACATATAAGGAGGAGTGTTATGAAAAATGGGTTATAAAAAATGTGAATGTCACCTCATCTTCCACCACTTCGGTTTTTCCACCCCAATAGTCTTGTTATCCATATTGCTCTATAAAAGGGCACCCTACCCCTCACATTTGGAATATACGTCTTTGCATACTTGTATACACATTGCATGCTTGTACACGCACATTTGATACTTCTATATAAGTAGAAATATATAGTGAGGATAACAAAAGAGAAGAGATAAAGCAAAGAGAGACATTTTGTACAAGAAATAAAGAGAGAAGTGATATTTTGTACAAGTTCAGTCTCAAATCATCTTGTAATTTCGTCTGAAATAGTGAAGTTTTTTATCTCATCAGCCCATGGAGCAGGTATATCTGAACTACATAAAATTTCTACCTTGTATCTATATATTTTTCTATTTGTTTCGTGCATATTTTATAACACAACCCTAATTCTTGCTCATTTTAATTATGTGAGGTGAAGGAAAATATTATATTACAAATAATGATACTAAACATTGACCGCAGAAAAACAGATGAGCAGGCCGCTTGAAAATAAAAAAGTGCGCAAATCGGACGGTCGATAATCCTCCTATCAAATTAATGGGACCCACTGAGGAATGGTTCCTTCGATTTTCCACGCTACCGCGGACCGCAGTCTCTCCCCCTCTCCCTCTCTCTCTCTCTCTCTCTCTCTTCTCGGCAGTATCTGCAATAAGCACTGTTAGCCCGCTCTGATTATAGTTCAATTGTCTCCGCCATGGTAACAAGCTCCTCTCCTTTTCTTTTCTTTTTTGTATTGACTTGCATAAGCCTATCTGCAAACTTGCTTCGTTTTTGTTTCTTTATTTCGTAGATTCGAAGCGTTTCTTGTAGTTTTTATTAGCTAAATGAACTTCATTTGGCTGTTCTAAAATCTCAAATCTTTGAGGAAATTTAGGGTTTTATTATAGCGCTGGCCTATCTATAGTTCTTGCCCATTTTGGCTTTATTTTTTTTTATTTTTAAAAAAAATTTAAGCAGTTGAGTGTTTTTCTTTTGTTTTAAAAATTGGGATGGTTTTGAAAATTGGTACCCTAAACAGTTTCTAGTGTGTTATTTGCGGTTTGGAAATTATAAGAAGTGCGGAAGCTGAATTGGTTTAAATAGTGGACTAATCAGAACTCTTTTTTACTGGTTAGTTTGCTTACTTAGAAGTGGCTGGTCTGGGGGCTTGTTTTTGGTAATTGAAGCCTGTGGGCTTTAGTTATGGATGCTTAGGTGATGCATCTGTCCAGCTCTATGTTTCCTTGTTTTTAAAATATATTCTCCTAATAGTTGCTTAGAAAAATTCTCTAGAAACTTGAACTTTTCATCACCACGATAAACTTTAGTTTAAGGACCAGAAGAATTTTAGCGTTAAAGTTTATACAAGAAACTTCTAGGAAAATAATGTTCAAAGTATTCATGGTCAGGTATACATCCCGGTGTATGCCATTCAGGTGGTTTTTTCTTGCTTAATAAATTATATTTATCTTTCAAAAAAAAAATTTCCAAGCTGTTTGGACCTATTTCTTGATCTAATGCATGTTACAAAATTTTCATTGATGCGTTAAATCCTAAATGTGCTGCTAAATTCATAAATTCACATTTGAGCATGACAAAAGGCATTTGTTATATGCTCCAAATCTGTGATTTCCTAGGAGTTTGTGCTTCTTATTTCCCACCCTAAACTAATTGAGTTTTCTTTTTCTACTTCCTGGAAGTTAGAACTTTAGTTTCAGTTTCTTTACATGGATGATTTATGTAAAAGGGGCTTGAATAGTACCATCTACGACAATATAATCAATGCTTCATGCTTCCTTGAGCCCTACTGGATTGTGATTGTTATAATGATGAAAAATATTATAAGTAACATTATGATGGTTAAATGCATAATTTTCATTTTGTAGTTAGATGCATAATCTGCACCTTCTTTTGTGCACTGTTCAAATAAGTAGACCGTTTTTTAAATGTATAAAGGTGCCTAACCCTTTAAGAATCCAGAGAGAAATGTGTCCTATTTATCATGCTAAGATGCGTCTTTGAAACCTCGACTGTTTATGCCTCCATGGCAAGCTAGGTACTTCTAAGATGTATTTAGAAAAATTTCTCAAATGAAAAAGAGATTGTGCAGTAAAGTACTCTCTTTAGTTCATTTTTCCTTTCATGAATTATATGGGATTCTATGTTCAACTTGTAAGTTTGATGTTTTGTGGTCAAATATTATTATCCATGGTGGGAGCAAATGATTGTCTTTTTGTTAGTTCAATAAATGTGTTAGACAATGAATGGCATTCTTGGGAATCTCATTCTTGGCAATGGGATGCCTGCCTCATCAGAATAATTTTGTTTGGTTCGCATTGTAAGATTTCTAGGAATGCACATAGATTACCATGTCAATATTTAGTTCAACATGGGAATTTTGATGGGGACTTAAGAGAATGAATACTTTAGCCTTGACATTTGTATAAACAATATATGAAGGATAATTATATTTTCAACACAAAAACAAAGAATATGTACTTAATTAAATCTCTGTCTTAAAATTTTCAACAATCATAAATTTAAAAAATTCAATACTTAAAAAATTCAATTAACTGAAATAATAGAGGGCAGGTCTCAAATTTTAACCATTATATTATATTACTATGTCACCACAATAATATACTTTCATTTTTTGAATAATTTATTATTTTAAATATCATAATTGTGTGCAATACTATATTATTGGGGCATTAAAGTTCGACTGGCGAAAATAGTGTGGGCAATATCATCTCAAAGGTAGGACTCCCATAGGAAAGAGATTCTTATGAATGCCCATGGGGTAGGGTGGGAATTGCATGCCTGTGTTAAGTGAGAATCTTTCATTTCTAGGAATGTAGGATGTCAGTGCCAAAACAAACATGGGGAATGGTAAAAGATGCGACAAACCAAACACCCCATGATAGCATAGGAAGAAGAAATATTTATCCTATAGGTGTTTACCACTTATGAGAAGGTGACATTCGCCTTGGCCGATCACTTATTATAATTAAGGCTGGGTTTTTCTAGAATAATTTGAAAAATATCCTTTATTGGAGCCTATGACAAAGCACTTATATTGTATCCTTAGGCAACGAATATTTTGTAGCTAGAACAAAAAAGTCTAAATTCCCTCTAAGTGAGTCAAATGATAAGGATTAAGGCTAGAAATGACAGTTTCACAAGATCAGTTTTATTTTATTCTAGGGGAAAGCTCTGTATCGTCAAGAAAATTATGAGAAAGTTTAGAGAAAAAGACTGGGATTCGCACATCATTTTTATAGACTTGGAGAAGGCTATTAATAGGGTCCACAGGAACATGTATAGTGGTTTCAGTAAAAAAGGAATATTAGTGCATAAAAAGATCATTGAAGATATGTACAATGAGATAATGGTTAGTACTAAACCACAGCAAGAAACTAGAATTCTCAATTGCAACAATAGGTGTACATCAAGGCTCTACTTTGTACCCTTGTCTTTTTGCTTTACTCAACAGTTGAGTTCTTAAACGGTGATGCAGGACAGATCTAGGGAAAAAATTCACTGTTCCAGTCACTGTTCATGCTGCTGTAGTGTAGTTACTTTTCGCAACACTGTAGCATCCTAGGTTTCTTCAAGAGTTGTCTTTTGGTTAGTCTACTTTGCACTGGAAAACAAGGGGTGTAACTATTATTGCCAGGGTTGGAATTTTTCATATTATAAATAGAAACTTTCCAAACATTGTATGAGAAATGGGAATCTTGTCCGGTTTTGGGAGAATGTTGGGGTGGGTAAAGTTTTGTTGGAGTTGTTGGTTGCTCGTCTTCTCAAGCTGTCTTCCATTAATAATGCCTCAATTAACACTTTTTTTTTTTTAAATTCCTTGGACGGGGCGTCTCTTAGGATTTTCAGTTCCAGGAATCTCAAGGAAAGAGAGGTTGATGACTGTACATTTTGTTGAGTTTCGGACTCTTTAGTTCCTAAAGTGAGAAATGATATGAGGATCTGGATCGGGGATGCTACTTGTTCGTTTGCTACAAATCGTTCTTCTCTTAGTTGTTGAAAACTCAAAATCTTTCTCCTTCCCCTTGAATAATTTTATTTGGAAGGCTAATGCAGGCTTTCATGTGGACTCTGATTCTCAATAGGCTTAATACTAATGTATGGAGGCCGTATATGGTTTCTTAATTTTGATGAGGCAATGGTGCGGCAATGAACTATGGATGCTTTTTTGTTGGTATGATATTAGGGTTTTGGAAGGGGAAAGAAAGGAACAGTTTTGTGGAAATACACTATTTTTGCTCTTTTCTTGACTTTGTGGATTGAAAGGAATGCAAGGATTTTTAATGGCAAAACAACTCCTTCCCATTTATTATGGGATAGACCTGTTCTCCATATTTCCTTTTTGGCACAATCTTAGGGGTTTCCTCATGGGAGTTTTGTTGCCTGATTTTTCAGAGGAATTAACGAGGGGCTTTTATTATTTTCTGGTTGTTTTTAGGAGCATGCCTTACCCGTTATTTGTAATTGTCTCCCTTTTCCGTTATTGAACTTTTTTTGCTATCAAAAAAAGAGAAATCATTGTATGAGGTCTGACTTTTATTATCAGTAAAATTTCAGCCTTTGGCTTTTAAGTGCTCTTAGGAATTTAGGGTTGTAATTAAAAACACAAGATGTTTTTCTTTTGTTTCCCTCTAAGAAACATAGGCCTTGATGGACGATTAAAGTAAATTCTGGTGTCACCACACTCTTGAATGCACTAACCATGCATTGTGAACAGTAACTACAACTAAGGATCAATGATGATGGTGATCAAGCAATCCTTCAAGAAGAGAACATTCATCAGGATTTTGATGAAATTTCTCACTCAATTGACAGTGATCAACTTGTTTGTTTCTCTTTTAATACCTGGCACATATTTGACAGAAGTTCACACAAAATATTTGGATGGTATCAATTTATATATAAGAGTTTTGGGAAGAAGGATGATTTAGCCTTGTGGTATGGCATTTGATGATGTTCCAGAATTGAGGAAGATGCAGTTCAGATTTGAGAAGATTTATAGGACATGAATTTCTGCAAAATAAATAAATAAATGAATGAATAAAATGCAAACAGTTCCAACATTCAAAAGACAATACATATAAAGTTTATGGAGAGGTACTAAGTTTTCAAGTCATTGAACACAATCATGAGAAAGCTCCATCTAAGAGTTCAAAATACATTCAGGCACACAAATCAATTGTTCTTCCATGTGGGAAAATCATACAAAGAAAAGTTAGAAGGCATTGTTGGGATTTCGGTAGGCCTTGGGAGGTATACGCATTACAAAATTCAAAAGGACAACTCCTCTCTTCCAACTTTGGTAGAATCTGACGCAAGATAAAAACATGGAAAAAGAATATGCTACTTGGACATAGTTACTATTCACAGTATTGTAGTGTAGTACCTCTTCACGTTATTGCAGCATCAAGGCTCTGCTTTATTTAAGCATTTTCAGTCTTTTTGGTTTATTTTATTTTTCATGGAGAGGATACGTTGTGGTTATTGCTGCCAGGGCTTTTAGAAACCTATGAATGCGTGTCGGGTTTGGAATTTTTCTGGAAGCTAGTTTTCAGGATTTACATAGCGATTGGAGGAACTGGTTGGTTTGATGTTTCTCTTTTTCTGTTGTTTTAGTTCCTTTTTTCTGGTTTGAATCAGATTTTCTTTGGGAGATATCTTTTTACCCTCCTTGCAAATTATTTCCCTATTAATGAAATTTCATTTGCTACGTAAAAAAAAAGAACCTATAAATTATCCTATGCAGAGCCAAGATATGGTGAGGGAACTCTATGCTTTAGATGTTGCATAGTTTTACTTTTATTATCAATAAAATTTTGACATTTGGCTTTAAGTGCTTGAAAAGATTAGTTTCATATTTGGTTCAGAAAATGTGTATCCCAAGGAATAGAGTGGTCAATACACAAGAATTCGATGGCTTCCAAGAGAAGATGTGATTTTCCATCATAAAGCAAATGATAATGCAATATATATATATATATATATATATATTGATAAATTCAAAACATGGAACAAATAAGGAATGATGGTTCTACCATGAAAGGGTCTACTCCATACTATACCACGGTAGACGGAACTAAGCAAGTTTCCTATCACTTTTAAAGTTATTATAACCACATGCAATTTTTGTTGCAAGCAAAACATCACCTTAGGGTTTATGTAACTACAAACCCATGAAGAGGATTTGCGCTTGTTTTCCTCTAAGAATATAAGCTTCAATGAACAATCATTGTGAATTTTGGTCTCCACTTCACATAGTCAATAGGAGGTTCCATTGGCATGTTGTTTATGGATGATAATCTTGATAGATGAAACAAAAAATGCAATAGAATCTAAACAAGAACCATGGAGACAAAGCTATATAATCTAGAGGTTTCAAAATGGTAGAAATACTGGAAATATGACTTAGTAGTTCTAAGAAAAAAAAAATTATAAAGAAAAAGTTAACCTTAATGATCAAGAAATTCCTAGGAGCAATAGACTGCATCATCTTGAATTGATGGAAGAAGGAGAAATTGAAGAATATGAGATGCATAGAATTTAAAGCATGTCACTTAAAAAAGAGAGCATCTAGTATGCTATATATCCTGAAAATACTTCTAAAATTTTATGGGATGACTATGAGAACAACTATATTATACAGAACAGAACGTTGGCAACCAAGAAATAGTATATTCAAAAAGTAAGTGCGGTTGTAATGAGGATCTCAAGAAGAATGAGTAGTTTTTATAACAAAAGAATATATATTAGGTATGAGAATGTACAATCAAAGCGAGGATACTAGATAAAAATAAGCAAAGAACAAATATAAATAACAAAAAAAAAAATTCCTTGTGATGGCCATATGGGATTTGTAGAAAAAAGGGATGGGTGATTCAGATGATTTGAAACTTGCAATGTAGACCAATATCGGACCAAGGCAAAGGAGTGATTTAATTGATGAGGGGTGGAGGGAGGAGAAGCAAAGACTCAGAAATCAGAATAACTTGAATTAAGGTAGTAAGAATGAATATGACATTACTGACCTTTTAGAGGTGTTTGCCCTAAAAGGACTCACACAATTGACCAACTCGTTATTCCAAATAAATAAGATAAATATATGGCAAATGTTGTGTTTGCCCTAAAAGGACTTGCACAATTGACCTACTCATTATTCCATATAAATAAGATAAATATATGGAAAATGTCGTGTTTGATTATGAATTGAATATTATCAGTTTGTTTATCCTTCCCCACCATTTTTTCCAAATTTTCCCCCAGGGGTAGGGGTGGGGGAGGAGGAGGGTTATGATTCTTTATTTTGAATGCTCATCTTGTTAATCACTAAATTTGACACATAAACAGTTGGTATGTGTAGGCTTGTTTATGTGCTGACTAGTTGTTCGTCCTTGTGTGCAGGCTAACAGACATACAATTATTCTGATGCAGACTTCTCCAAATAGAGCAACTAGAACTTTTATGGATTATGACTCAATAAGTCAAGCTATGGATGGTATATCTTAAATTGTTTTTATTGTTGATGGTGTGATAATTATTAGAATAATTGCTACACTTAAGTACTTATCCCTGGTTATGTTACTCACGAAGTGCAAGCATTTTAAATGGCTTAATAGCTTATAGTTTGACATCCAAATAATGAGGGAAGATGTAAAGTGGTTTTTATCTTTTTGAATTATTTGAAATTAATTCTTTACATTGTTCAAGTGTTTTTTTTTTTGACCTTCTATTTGGTTGATGTATTTTGCTTCATTTGTTCGTCTAGTTCTCTTTAAAATCTTGTTGTGCTCTAAAATTTGATATCAGCAGCTTCAGAACTATTTTCTGGATTCAATCCCTTTATTTAATGTTTTCCAATACATAAGTATCGCTCTCATCAGTGTTTATAGTATATTTCTTGCATAGGTATATGTGGACTGTACGAAAGGAAGCTTAAAGAGCTAAATCCAGCAATCAGAAACATCACATACGATATTGGAGATCTCTACAATTTCATTGATGGCCTTGCTGACATGAGCGCTTTAGTGTACGTCTCACTCTTTTGTATTCTCCTTCTCTTCTACTGTACTGCTTTGTTTCATAATTTATTACTTTTTTTTTGGGGGGGGGGGGGGGGGGGTTAGTTATGATTGATTATGGAGGCTACACAAGTAGATAGAGTTTAAACGCATGATCCTTTAAGATATGCAGCTAAAATATGCACAAGTCGGGGAGGTTAGTCCTCTTTGCCCAACGGTTATCTTGACCTACATTATTTTTTGCAGCTGCATGATCAGGCGAACTGTGTTTGCCAAAGAGACTTTTTCCTGTATTAGGTAGCATTTGGTTTGCTTTGCATGTACTTTTCTTGCTTTTTGGAAGCAAAAACAGAAACAGTTTTGCTTTCAAAAGCAAGAAAAGTGCTTAAAATAGTCAAACTAAATGATACCTTGGTTGATCTAAGTGACATTTGAATGAAAAAGAAAAGGAAGCTATGTAGTTCGCGTGGCAGTTCAATTTATCAGTGTTTTAAAAGGCGTTATTGTGGCACGCCTTGAGGCGATTTGGGCCTAAAACGCACAAAGGCATAAGTGGAAATGCGTAATTCCAAAAAGGCGTATGCCTCAGGGGATAAGGCATACGCCTCGGGTGTAAAGGCTTGCCTTTTTACGCCTCAAATGTCAAGGTGTACGCCCTTTTGGGCTTCTTGGTTTAAAACATAAATTAAAAAAGATAGAACCCAAAATGCATTGAGCAACCAGGGAGAAGAAGCTTCTTCTCTTCTACTCTCTCGACAAAGCCTCCAGCGAGCTTTCTCCTTGACGATAGCCTCTTCCCTCTCTTTGAAGTCTACAGTCTTCTCCTCTCTCAACGAAGCTTTAGCTCTCTCGACGAAGCCTCCAGTCTTCTCCTCTTTTAACGATTCCTCTGACGATTTCTCCAGTGACGTTTTCCTCTTGAAGAAGCTTCTTCCTCCTCTCTCGACGAAGCTTCTTCTTCTCTCTCGACTAGAGTAGAGGGGGGCTAGAGGGAGACGAGATTGCGCGAAGGGAACATCGAAGCTGTCAAACAGAGCTGGTGTAACGCCCCAACCTGGGTCTGCCAGGAAGCACTGCGTCTCCTCCTCCATTTGGTCCAAACAACAAGGGGGCGGACCTTATCGGACTAATGACTGGCCCAATAGACCAATACGTATCATTTTCAGTGTGTTTTGTCCTCATTCACACACTTCCTGAGAAAACTTCCCAAAAGATCACCCATCCCAAGATTACTCAAAGCCAAACACGCTTAACCGTGGAGTTCTTATGGGAAGGCTCCCGAAAAGAAAGGTACATCTTGTTGATACGAGTAGTTATATCAAATTCTTTTTAAACCTTTCTTCTAGGGGTATCACAGCTGGGAGCTATTTTGCCCTAGGTTTCAAGATTTTGGGCTTAATGTAAAAAATTCGAGCTCCTCTTTTACATTAAAAACCAATGTTTTAAAAGGCGCCTAAGCTTTTTAATTTTTAAATTTAAAAATTTATGGGAACCATTTGTAATGTTTTGGCCTATATGATATTTAAAAGTTATATATTTTTTTTCTCCATTATTCTAAAGTTTTTCTCATTTTTTTTTACTATATATAAATTGATTTTATTTATTAATTATTTAAAAAAATACAGTCCCAAAATGCTTACGCCTCAATGCCTTGGGGCTTACGCTTCGCCTCGCGGAGGGTAAAGCGCCTCACCATACGCCTTCGCCTTTTAAAACACTGCAATTTATATCTGTGACCCATACAAAAAAAATACTGTTCTGCTGTTGGTTGCCCCCTTGGGGACTTGGGTGTGCATGGTTAAACCCTGTGGTTTGAGATATATGGAATGGCATGCAACATTCAAGGAGCATTTTAGGGATAAATGTAAGCGGCATAAAACTCCTGCATTGTTACAGCTTAGTTCTGATGGAAAGGAACTTGGAAAAAGGAATGATCAAAAGTAGCTGATTCAGGTTGTTGAAAAAATTGTTTTCCCCTTATGAAGAAGAAGCCTTTCAAAAGAAAAGAGTTGATCTTGAATGTATGGTCAAAAGGTTGCAAAGTGCCAGAATGCTTAAAATGACCAAAATAAATGTCATTTTAGGAAATATAATTAATGTGCAGATTATTTTGTAATATTTGCAAAAAAACTGAAGACACCCCGTGGAATAGAATAATCGTATTAAAAAAGCTGGCTCCCTCAACTTTTAGAAGCTTCAAATATGTACTTTTAAAAATTCCCAAAAAAAAGTTAAAAGCTGACTATTAAAAGTTTAAAAAGCTGTTACCAAACTCATTATACCCAACTTTGCAGGAGTTCATCCAGAAAGTGGGGAGCTGAACTCACCCTAACTTTTCTATGGAAGTTAAGGCTGATGTTGCCAATTAATATGATGAAAAAAGTATGTAGTGAACAAAAATGCAAGTGTGATGATCCTTCAATCATCTATGTAAAGAAGGATCCCAACATGACACAAGGATGGCCTTTCCCTTAATATGAAAGATTGTTTAGCAATTAGCTTCTTTTCTGCTCCTTGGAGGGAGAGGAGTAGAAAACGGAAGGGGGTGGGGGAAGGAGGGAATTTGGACTTTTGAGATATTGTAGGTGAATGGTTTTGAGGGAACACGGTTTCTCTGATTTAAATGTTGTCTAGTTTTAATTTCCCGATCAGAATTATATTGGATGAAAATAGAAATGAACAATGCATCTATAGTTGGTAAAGCAGTGATGATGGTTGTGGTGGTAGGGATGCATGGTGTGTTGTGAATAATTTCCCTGGATGCAAGCTCATTAATATCTTTTTTTGGTAAAAGAAAAATAAAAGAAAAAAAATTCATTGAAAAGAAGCAGCAACGTAATGAGGGTGCATTACCCCTCAAATGTCCCACACAAGGTTCATAAATAGACTTTAATATTTCTGTTTACAGCATGTGCACGAGTCCAACACCAAATCATGATCAGTTGTGGGTTGGCATTATCCAATGGTATTCACTTTTTCTTTTCTTTTTGAAGATAGAAAAAGAAGAAATTCATTAAAAGAGAAGAGGCGAGTACAAGAGGATAAGAAATCCTCACTTTACAAAATAAAAATGAAAATAAATACTAAAACTGCTTTAAAACAAAGAAACGAAAAACTAGGCTAAAAGAGCAAATCAATCCCATTGAATATCAGAGAAAGCCATAATGTGAAACCAAACAGAAGCAAACACCCACAATGAAGCCAAAAACGCAACTCTTTCCCTAGTAAGATCTATAGAGAAGGTTAATCATGAAAAATCTGATCATTTGTCTCCAACCAAACAATCCAAATAATTGCATAAATAGAAGACTCTACAAAACCTTGCTGTTCTTTGGTTTCCCAAAGCCAACAAAATCTACCAACAAAAACTCCTAAGTCTGAGGACAAATCCAACTTTTTCCCATCAAATTTAAAAGCTTATATCCAAGCTACAGAACAATGAATGAGTACATGTGCATGACTCTCATTATTATCATAACACATAATGCAAATATCAGGGAAAAAGCCATGCATGACCTATGAACCTGTAACCATGTTCTTAAATTTCCACGAAATTATCAAAATTTCCGTTATAACCTGTAACCTGTAATCAATTTTCATCTTGCATAATTTCCGTCAAAATGTCAGCGAATCATCCAAAATTTATTGAAATCTTGAAATTTTAGCGAAACTTTGTCGAAATTTTAGTTATACAATGAAATTTCCTTAGAATTCAAATGAGAGATTTAGGAGTTAAGTGAAATTTCTCTCTTAATTTATTTTATTTATTTTATCGAAACAAAAGATTATTACAAGTGCTTTTGAAATTATCTGAAAAAATAAACTTATAGCAACATTTTATTTAACCATTCATTTCTTAATTATTATTATTTGTATAATAAATAATGTTTAAATAATTTATGAATTTCATTTTTATTAACTAAATATGTTTAACGTACATTACAAATATGTTTGATATACATACTATATTACAAATTTTCCACCTTATACACAACATAGATGTATTTAATTTGTAATATATGAGTGCTAAAACTTATATTATTATGTTTGTTAACCATTTCTAAAGTTTCACAAAGAATTCCATGTTTTACTTCTGATTTTCGTTATTTTTTCAAATCAAAATCGAAATTTCCATATTTTTGGAACTTCGAAATTTGAGTCGAAATAGAAATTTAAGACCTTGCCTGCAATGTATTCTTAGCGTTGGCCAAGAATGGAAATCCACACAAAATCCTTTATTTTCAATGGAATTTTAGCTCTCCACAACCGATTAGAAAGAGGGAAATAATTAAGGAGAAAGGTTAAGATGGGAGTGAAATGACTAACATGAATAAAGCCCCAGAATTTTCCAAACACCAGACCCAAGTATCCGCTGCATGAGTATTTGAAAGAAGCCTGCCAGCCAGCCAATGGTGGACATGGAACTTGTGCACTCACTGTACTTAAATCATAACTATTGGTGCCCATTGATTAACATGTTTGTTTATGCAAATAGTTTGCTCTATGCATACTTCTCACTGTTGACATCCTCATTACAGCTGCTTCATACAATACTTGTTTTCATAATTAATTATGTCATACAACATAATTAGACATGGGATCCATAATAGTAAATCATGAGCCAAAATTAACCTAAAAGCGCTCCAAGTGGCACCCAAATTACTCCTACAAGATTTCAATTAATCCCCACCCTCCGTCACGCCAACAAAAAATATTAGAATAAAATAAAATAGCAACAAAAAAACACAAAATGGCTGTTGCCCTATCAAGCACAAGCATAGAACAACACTAGTGTGAAATGATTTGAAAATAGTGGCATTAAATCTTAAAAAAAAAATAAAAAATAGGACATCAAGATGAAGAGATGATAGTAAATACATTTTAATTGATATGTACAAATGTACTTTGCATGCAAATATTTTGTTTTTACTTTTTACCATTTATGTAGCACAATATATCCAAAAAATGTAAATATAAATGCATAGACATGCCTTTAACCACATCTTTATACTTGATGATTCTATCCTTGGCTCCGAGAAGACTTTTGATTGTACTTGTGTTTTATGCCTGCGGTTCTTTCATTTGGAGCTCTCTGGTGAGATCCCGTATGTTGAAAAAATAAGTCTTCTGTACTTGCACTTCAGTTAGATGCCTGTAAGTTAGCTCATTTTGCAGCTCTATGGAGCTTGGGGTCTTGAAAACCAATTAGTGTGTCAATACGGATGACCCTTTTCTTTCTATAGTAATCTGTATTTTAACCACTGTATATGATGTTCAAGTGAGAAGTAAAAGAATGGTTGTATTTATAATCCTCCAAGGTTTAGTGTACAATTGTGTGCAGCTGTTTGCATGTATAATTGACATGGCCCTGGTGGAATGATAATTGACATTGCTGTTGTTTATGGTGTCCAGTTACAATCACTCAATTCAGGCTTACTTGCCATATGATAGGCAATGGATTAAGCAGCGAACATTTCAACATCTCAATAGGTTGGCACATTGAATGGTGTTTGCTATGCTGCAGTGCTTTCTCTTACCAACTACTTGGATGCTTTTGTAGAATTAAATCCAACAGGAAGGAAAGAGTATCAATTACTGGGTCGAAGGCTTTTTTGTGCTCCCCCAATCTTTCTCTCTCTCTCTCTCTCTCTCACGGGAGAGGGGGTTTGTTGTTGTCTCCTGCACATATATTTAGAACAACAAGAACTTTCTGCTCAATTTTCAGATGAGAACCAACTTTTGCTTGGCACTTGGATCTATGGAAATGTATTTTCTTTGTTTGTGGAAGCTTGACCTTGATGTTGGACACTGTAGTCTTATCATTCTTATGTGAACTTAATTGCCTGGTTATGTGCTTGTACACTTCTAAATTCATGTCATTTGAGATTTTGATGAATTTTGAAGCTGCTCACATTTACTGTAAACAGATTTTTCATATATGATGTTCTGATTTCTGATTGAAGAAAAGAAACCCTTGATGGTTTTTCTTTGGTTAAAATTTTAAAACAAATTTCTTTTCTAGGGCATTTTAATTTTATTTTATTTTATTTTTGGGAGTGGTTGGGGTGGGGGAACTGGGCTGGCTGGGGCTGTGGGGCAAGAAGTTGTGGAAAGGGTCGGGTATAAGACAAAATTTGGAAGAACTCAATAGACAGGTACTAAACGGTTCACATGTGACTTGGGGGTTGGTGCTAAGAAAGAGCCATTATAAATGGAAAATTATTATATATATACCAGGTGTATACAACGGATTTAACATGATTTTGTCATATGTATTTAACTAAATTAAGTAATTTTTTCTACACATCTATACATTCAATGTATTTAATATATTTTTCATTGGAAATTGACTTTAGGAATCGTGTTTAAAGTAAGAACAGAGGAACAAGGAGCAGCTGCCTTGTATTTTTGGAATTGTTTGGATAAACGAATTTGTTTGAGACAAGGAAAAGAAGAGGAAATAATTAAGGAAATTTATTTTTTATTGCACTTTATTGTCTATATTAAATACTACTAATAATAAAAATTTGTTCTAACATAATTTAAAATTAATATAATTAAAATTTTGTTTTCTAATTTTTTTTTTTTTTTATTAAATTGATTGTTATATATGTTATTTTCTTTCTCTCTCTGTTTTTTTTTTTTTTTTTTGTGAAAACCAAACAAGTAAAAGTAGTTCTTTCATATATATATATATATATATATATATATATATATATTTCTGATTCTTAAAAAAAAATAAAAAAAATTAAAGTCTAAAGCAGTGATGAAAATGGCATGGAAGGATTATTGAATGGGATTAATCCTAAGAAATACGAGTCAATCAAGATCATGGCAGTAGTCTATGCCTGACCATTCTCTCTGGCTTGGAACAAGGTGCCCTTGTGGTATTCTTTTGCTGACTTGGAACTCACTTGGAGAAGTCCTTTGGACCCTTTCAAGTAGGCATCAAACATAGGGACATCAGGACCTATATTCAGACACAGTCCTTTAAGTGAAGGATTGGCTCTTATGCAAAATCCAACATGATACCTACCAAGTTTATTGCACTTTGTTTATGTCCTCTTCCTGAGTCAACCCTAGAGTTATAGTTCCTTACCTTTCATAGTTTCATTGTCAGATGAAATAACTTTTATACCTTTTATTGGGCCTAGTGGCTCTCCTTCATTTGTTACTATAATATCCCACATAGTTGCCTCTACTCTCTTGGTGGGTTTGGAAGTTGGATTAAGGAGGCAAGTACACCAAATATTTCTTGCCTCTCTTCTTAGTTATCTTCAATGTTCTGCAATGAGTTCATCAAAAAATAATTCTCAATCCATCTTTTCTCTGGCCCCTTTTTGATTATTTTTGTGATTATTCTTAAGAACTAATGAAATATTTAGGTCATGTTTGATTTGTAGAATATTTATTTCTAGAAATATGATAGAATATATTGAGAATGTAATGAAATTTGTATAGGAATTTAATAATTCAAAAATAACCTAGCCTTTAGCACACGTTAAGAGCATTGTGGGCATGTGAACGACTAATTGTTGGGTGTCGCTTGGCCAAGCATATGTTGACCTTGCTAGCAAGGTTCATGTTCATGACACTCGTGATGTACACCTTTCCTCTAGTGGCAAGGCTAATGCCCAACCATTGGCACATTTTGGTGGCCTTGTGGCTATGTGAAATGCCTATCATTGAGCCTTGCATGGCTAAGCACATGCCCACAATGAACATCCATCGTGCCCATAATACCTATATTATGCACGTTGTTTTATTAGCCTTGCCCATGGCACCCATGGTTGAGCATTGTCCTCTACTGTCCTTGTGCCACCTTCAAGATCTTGTCATGCCCTTGTGTAGCAATCTTGGCCCAACTCAAGTGAAATATTTTTTGTTTTATTCCATTGACCTTCTGATTTTTTATTTTTTATTTTTCTTACAAAAGGCACCTCAAAGTTGATGTCTAAACTATCCCTATGAGCTCAAGATCGCCTTAGTTTACATTCGATACAAATCATGACATGCTCTTCTATTCGATCTTTAATGCTTTTCAAAGTGGTCCACGCCTCTATGTGGAATCTACACCTTTGTGTAGAATCCACTCACATGACAATCCCCTAAGAATGGATCCAATACAAAATGTATTGGTTTCGACTTAACTTCAATGAGATATTATCTATTTTAACCTATTGACATCATAATTTTGTCCTATAAAAGGCACATTTAATAGTTGAAACCTAAACCATACCTATAATCCAAGATCTCTTTAGCACATGTACAAAATGGGATTATAATTCCTTGTCCTAGGTTTTTTTTATTCGATGTCCTTCCCCTATGAACACTACATGCTTCCCTGAATGTTGCGAATCCAATTTGTTTACAAGCCTTACACATTCTTGTTTCGGTCAAGACATTTGTTCTGCATTGTGTTCACAAGTTGATGTTATGGCGATTCCACCATCAATACTTGTCACAAATTATCATGTGGACGGCAAGTCCATGCGATGCCTAGTCCAATGCATGCTTGCACAATGGGCCTAGCTTGGGCCAAAGATGGTATTTGCTACATAGGCTTCTCTTTGGCATTACCATAGGCATGTTGCTCCCATCCAAATGTGCAACTTCCTCGTATGGGTGTGCAAATTTCAACCAAGAGCTTATTTGGTTCATTCAGTTCGAGTCGACACTAATTTTGCCATGGTCTAAGCGTCCTCATTCTAGTGGGTTGTCATCGATAAGGTCCTTGGCGTTTGTAGTTTGCTTGAATAGCATCTTCAACCCTCTGTCGATCGGCCTTGTCACGAGTTCGTGCCCCGCCATTGGCTAAGCCTAGTGGCCATCACAACTTGTAGAGTTAGCGGGTAGTCTGTAGGCATTCCTCATCTTCACCTGAGTTCTAGATTCTTTTCTTCCTCTTTGGTCTTTTCTTTTTATGGGATGGTTTGGGTTCCCTAGGAGGTCAATTTACATTGATCGACTCAATTTTCATCATGCTTTAATCGAACTGAAAAGTTTGGTTTGGTTTGGTTGCCTTTATTACTTTGATTTAGTTTGGTTTGCTTGTCATTGAATCGAAACAATTTTTTTCCCATTCCACCTCCAAACCTACTAAACTGACAGATTGCGCAACCCTAATTGCTTGCATAATGGGGTTGCCATAATAGGCATTTTGACATGTCTATTTCCTTTGTTACAGTTCTTGACATTCATTATCTTTGCTAGCTCTACTCACCAATGTGCAAGTTTTGATATATCCAATTTCCTTTTCTGTGCTTGACATATCCATTTTCTTTCACAACCCTAATTACCAATCCGTAAGCTTGACATATCCATTTTTTCATTTCCTTTGTTTACCGGGTGGGGGGGGGGGGAATGGGTCAAAACATGACGGGTGATCCATTACCCATCCATTTAGACCAGATTTGAGTTTGAGATGAGACAGTCCGTTTATAAACGAGCCAACTCGAACTCGACCCATTTACATATTTTGCCTTCAGGCCGCCCACTTTTAGGTTTATTTATTTATTTAGATAAGTGTTATTATATTTATATATGTAAGAACCCGAACCGTGAAATATGGATTTTTATTGTAAAAAGAGGGGTGAAAAGGGAAATTCTGCAGACTTCGTCAACGAGGATATAATTCGTCGGCGAAGGCAGAAGACTTTTCGTTGATGAAATTCAGAGGTTCATCGATGAAGAAATCCGAGAGGCGGAAATTGGAAATATCAGGTTTTGTCGACAAAATCTCCGATTGCTCAACGAAATCCCTGACTTTTCGTCGACGAAGGCACCTGTTCGTCGACGAAATCCCTCGGGTCAAAGGTCTATAAAAGGATATTTTGGGGGTTGCTTAGCTCCTAAGTTTGGTTTCTCTCTCTCTCTCTAGGATTTCGAAGCTCTCTCTCTCTCTCTCTCTCCCTCTCTTCGATTCCTTCTCCGTTTGTCGCCGGATTCACTAATTAAAAGTTACTGTGAGGATCAGTGAAGGATTCTCTACGTTTCTACTGGATTGGAATTTTGTTTCGAAGGATTTCGGGTTTCGGGCGAAAATCGAGGTAAGACTCGATTTTCATTTCTAATTCGGTATATGTATAGTAGTACGAATTGTAAGTATGTTTTGTACTATGGTTTGTAGGTTTCGGAGCCTCGGTTTGTGGTTTTGAGGACTGTAGAGTTTGTAATTGAAATTCGGGTTAAGGCAAGGGGATTCTGTTTATATCAGTCCATTTTTGAAATCAGGATCGATAAGCCTGTAAGCTACGATCGTATGTATGTTTTGACTACTTATTTGGGGAAATCTATCAAGTAAAAACACGGGATTTTTGGGTTATAGTTTTTCAGGAAAATTGGGGATTTCGGGTATCATCTCTATTTTGTTTGGAAAACTGTTTATCTTATTTAAATTGTATTATTGAGGTGACCGTAATCCATATTTGCATAAACTGTATCCTTGAAAATGTAAATGATATGATTTGCCGTAAACCAAATAAGTGTGGTATGTATGGATATATGTATTTGTTCCAGGTATTTGTAAAATAGTTATGTGGTGGCTAATTATCGCACGCTGAAATGTATACGGACGTGAGTTCCAAAATAATTTCAAGTTTTGTGAAATCGGCTATGTGCTAGCTAATTACCGTACGCTGAGAGCGGCTGGCTCTATATCCGAGGTGTGAAATATCACCTGTATGATTCAACTGGTCACCGAAGGTGTGATCTACAATGTATGTAGCAATGGATTCACAGTGGGCCTAGGTCATCACAGCGTAGTTTGACACATGGCAATGTAATCGAGGTGAGACTAGGTGACCTTGTGTAGTTGCGCATGTAGCAATGGATTTACTATTGGGCCTAAGTCGTAGATTTTCGTAGTTGCATGTGTAGAAATGTAATCGTTGTGAGACTAGGTGACCTTGTGTAGTTGCGTATGTAGCAATGGATTCACCATTGGGCCTTGTTCGTCGCAGCGTAGTTGCGTATGTAGCAATGTAATTGCTGTGAGACAAGTTGACCTGGTGTAGTTGCAAACTAGTGTGACGACACTGACCGTATGTATATATGTATGTATGTATGTATGTATGTATTTGGGTATCGTATGAACTGGAATGGTTTTTTTGAAAATACTGGAACTGTATGGAAATGTATGGAACTGTTTTGAAATTGTACGAATTGTTTCAACTGTATCGTATGCATAGTGTTATGAAGTATGTAAAATGACACTAGTATGCCACACACTGATATAACTTGTTTTCTCCCTTACTGAGAGGTGTCTCACCCCGAATATATACAAATGTTTTTTAGGTCCTTCAGGTAGCCGAAACTAGCATCCTAGCATCCGGAAGCGAGGGGTGTTGTTTAGCTACTACTAGTGCCTGATAGGTACGAGTTTTTGTAACCAAGTTGTCGTGATGGATTTTGTAGACGCCCGTAGTATATATGGTGTTCATAGGGATGTATATTCATGTATGGTATAGACTCTGGTATGGTACATTTATGTATAGAAAGACCGTTTTTCGCTACGTATTTTAATGAGTATGTACGATTGTATGTATATAGGTAGGGCATCCGTTCACCCTACGGGGTCGGACCCTCTTTGTATGTGGTATCATGTATGTTTTAATTGATATAGAGACAGGTTAGGTTACTTAAATTCACCCCTGGGTCCCATTTTCGGGTTCGGGGCGTGACAACTTGGTATCAGAGCTAATCAGGTTCTTAGGTCTTGCAGACTTAATTAGGAATATTGATGTATACATACCAGAGTATAGGATTTGAGAAATGGGTAGTGTTGGTTGAGAGTTGTTCTGTTGATAGATTAGGATGTGTCGGCGGTATTTTTTGTTTTTCCTGGAATGACGATTCTAGTAAAGGCAGGGCAGACCATTAATGGATTCGTGTCGGTGTGACGGGACGGGCTTAGACCTGTAAGAGTAATATTTGACATTATTAGGTATGTGATTGTGTTAACTGCGTATGATATTGGGATTCTAACCGATTCCTATTCTACTTTTAGAATGGAGCCCAAGGATAATAACTTGGAGAGTGGCTCCGAGGAGACGGCAAACGATGAGTCTCCTTCAGTGTCTCGTGGTTTGGCGAGACAGGTGATCCGAGAGATTGGGCGGAGTGTTAGGAGACGCGAGAGCTCTCCTACTGATGCGGGGTGTACCATTGAGAGGTTCGCACACATGCACCCTCCGACATTTACGGGAGGACCTGATCCGATAGTGGTGGAGGACTAGGTCGAGAAGACCGAGAGGATTCTGGATGTCCTCCACTGCACTGATGGGCAAAAGGTCTTGTACGCTACCTTCCAGCTGACTAGGGAGGTAGGGCGATGGTGGACAGTGGTGAGTCTGCTTGAGAGGCAGAGAGCTGGTCCATCTGGTATGACATGGAGCCACTTCAAGGAGGTATTTTTTGAGAGGTACTTTCCAGTCTTCACTCGAGATGTGAAGGCCGATGAGTTTTCGGGCCTGACGTAGGGAACTTTGACGGTACAGAGGTATGCTGCCAGATATATCAAGTTATCTCGATTTATGCCGTACTTGGTCCCAAATGAGCATGAGAAGTCTCGGAGGTTCGAGAGGGGTCTGAGGAAAGACATCCGCCATCTTGTGGGGATGCTGCAGATCCGTGAGTTCTCTGTTCTAGTGGATAAAGTTACCATAGTTGAGACTGACCTTCGAGGAGATGAGGTAGTGCAGGTTCAGGGAAAGAGGCCAGTGTCTTTTGGTCCTCAGAGTGGTCCTTGGAAGGGACAGTGGAAGAATAAGAAGAGTTACGGCTCTAGTTATCGGAAGAACATCGAGCGGCCGAGTTCTCAGGGGGATCCATCCTCCGCACCATGCGCCAAATGCCATAAATGGCATGATGGCGAATGTCGGCCATTCTGGGGTGTCTGCTACAACTGTGGCGAGACAGGCCACATGGCGAAGAGTTGTCAGGAACAGAGGAGGATTATGCCTGCACAGAGTCAGAACCGTGGGAGTAATCAGGTGCCTCGAGGGAACCACCAGGCAACCACGGCTCCAGCAAGGGTATATTCACTTACTTCTGCAAATGCGGAACACGCTAGGAACATGGTGATAGGTACCATGTTATTGCTTTCAAATAGAGCTGCTGTTTTGTTTGATTTGGGGACAGCCCATTCATTCATATCTGCTAGTTTTGTGAAGTTGTGTGAGGCGGAAACCTGTGTGATGAATGAGATGTTGTTTGTGACTATGCCGACTAGGAGTGTAATGATTTGTGGTAAGATGTTAGGAAACTGCCCAGTTTTAATTCAAGAGATACTGCTACCGGTGAATCTTGTAGTATATGACATGTCGGGTTTCGACGTTATACTGGGGATGGATTGGCTGTTCTCCAGCTATGCAGTGATTGATTGTCGTAAGAAGGTAGTGGTGTTTAGACCTCATGGGGAACAGGATTATGAGTTTGTGGGATCGTATGTACGTTCGACACCACAAATTTTATCGGCATTACATGCGAGGAGGTTACTCTTAGATGGTTGTCAGGGGTACCTAGCTTGTGTGCAGGAACCGTCGCAGAATAAGTTGGGGCTCGAGGACTTTCGGGTAGTCAATGAGTTTCCAGACGACTTACCCAGTTTACCTCCGGATCGTGAGGTGGAGTTTACGATTGAGTTGCTGCCTGGTAAGGCACCGATCTCTAAAATTTCGTACCGGATGGCTCCAGCAGAACTTCAGAAGTTGAAGGAGCAGTTGCAGGAATTACTGGATAGGGGATTCATTCGACCTAGTGTTTTGCCCTGGGGAGCTCCAGTACTATTTGTGAAGAAGAAGGATGGGTCGATGCGGATGTGCATTGATTACCGTGAGATCAACAAAGTGACGGTGAAGAACTGTTACCCTTTTACCTCATATAGATGATCTCTTTGACCAGCTACAGGGAACGCATGTCTTTTCAAAGATCGACCTACGGTCAGGGTATCATCAAGTGAGAGTTAGGTCTGAGGATGTAACAAAGACTGCTTTCCGAACTAGATACGGCCACTATGAATTCTTGGTTATGTCGTTTGGGTTAACCAATACGCCGGCAGTGTTCATGGATCTGATGAACAGGGTATTCCATAAATACCTGGACCAGTTCATAATGGTGTTCATTGACGATATTCTAGTATATTCGAAGAGTTTGGAAGAGCATGAATACCATTTGAGGTTGGTACTACCGATTTTGCAGGAGAAGAAATTGTATGCTAAACTGAAAAAGTGTGAGTTCTGGTTGAATCAGGTCGCGTTCTTAGGCCATGTGGTGTCTAGGGGTGGTATTTCTGTTGATCCCAATAAGATTGAAGTTGTGGTCAACTAGACTAGACCGAAAAGTGTGCTGAAAGTTCGGAGTTTTCTAGGACTGGAGGGTTACTATCGTCGGTTCGTGGAGGGATTCTCTAAATTTTCTGGACCTCTGACACGATTGACCAGGAAAGGAGTACAGTTTGAGTGGACCAGTGATTACGAGCAGTGTTTTCAGGAGTTGAACCACCGGCTGGTTACTGCTCCAGTATTGACCATTCCTTTAGGGGATAGGAGTTTTGTGATTTATAGCGACGTGTCCTTGAAGGGTTTGGGTTGTATGCTTATGCAACAGGGTAAGGTGGTAGCTTATGCTTCTCGGCAACTTAAAGAGTATGAGAAGAATTACCCTACGCATGACTTAGAGTTGGTGCTGTTGTTTATGCCTTGAAGATCTGGCGACATTACTTGTACGGTGTTCAGTGTGAGATTTTCACTGACCACAAAAGTCTCAGGTACTTTTTCACGCAGAAGGAGTTGAATATGATACAAAGGCGGTGGCTAGAGTTGATTAAAGACTATGATTGCACGATTAGTTATCACCCAGGAAAGGCTAATGTGGTAGTAAATGGGCTGAGTCAGAAGTCAGAGCATGCAGCAATAACTGCAGTTGTAGCTCAGCATCATATCATACGAGATCTGGAAAGCCTTGGCGTAGAGTTGTTGTCAAGTGATCATAGGCTTTCATTGCTAGCTTGGTGATCCAACCGACCTTATTTGAGAGTATTAAAGCTGCGCAGGCTAGTGATGCAGAGTTAGCTGAAATTGTGGAGAAAGTGCAGCAGGGTTCGGCTGCGAATTTTAACATTTTTGACAAAGGTGTGTTGAGGTTTGGGACCAGATTGTGTGTTCCAAATGATGATGAGATCAGAAGGATGATTCCGGAGGAAGTGCATTGTTCTCTATATACAGTACATCCGGGTAGTACGAAGATGTATCAGGATTTGTGCGAGTCCTTCTGGTGGTGTGGTATGAAGAGGGATATTGTCCGGTTTGTAGAGCAGTGTCTGAAGTGTCAGCAGGTGAAAGCTGAACATCAGAGGCCGGTAGGGCCGTTGCAGCCTTTTCCTATTCCAGTGTGGAAATAGGAGTACATTTCCATGGACTTTGTTACCGGATTACCGACAGCGCTTCATAGGCAGAATGCTATTTGGGTAATTGTGGACAGGTTTACGAAATCTGCTCACTTTGTACCGATGAAGGTTAGCTACCCTTTGAGTAGGCTAGTTGATATGTACGTGCATGAGATTGTGAGAATGCACGGGGTACCAGTGTCCATTGTTTCATATCGAGATCCGAGGTTTACTTCTCGATTTTGGAAGAGCTTGCAGGAAGCACTGAAGATAAAGCTTACTTTTAGTACAGCATTCCACCTCCAGACAGATGGAAAGTCAGAGAGAACAATACAGACCTTGGAGGATATGTTACGGGCTTATGTATTGGACTTCGGTGGTAGTTGGATTCAGTTTCGGCCACTAGTGAAGTTTGCCTATAACAACAGCTTCCAGGCTAGTATAGGGATGGCACCGTTCGAGGCTTTGTACGGTTGGAGGTGTCGATCTCCTTTGTATTGGGATGAGGTCGGTGAACATCAGGTTTTAGGACCTGAACTCGTGCAGCAGGCGTCTGAGAAGGTTGGTTTGATCCAGGAGAGGATTAGATCAGCTCAGAGTCGGCAAAAGAGTTATGCAGATGTTCATTGCCGTGAGTTGGAGTTCGAGGTAGGGGTTAAGGTATTCCTTAGAATTGCTCCGATGAAAGGAGTGATGAGATTTGGGAGGAAGGGCAAGCTGAGCCCGAGATATATCGGACCATTCAAGGTGCTTGAGCGAGTGGGTCTGGTAGCCTATAGAGTTGCATTACCTCCAGCACTTTCGAGGGTCCATGATGTGTTTCACGTATCCATGTTGAGAAGATACGTGTTGGATCCGTCGCATGTTATCAGTTACGAGTCCTTGGGACTTGTGGATACGTTGGCGTATGAGGAGATACTTGTTCAGGTTCTGGACCGTAAAGTTCAGAAGCTTCGTACCAAAGATATACCGTTAGTGAAGGTATTGTGGCAGAACCACGAAGTTGAGGAAGCTTCTTGGGAATTAGAGGCGGAAATACGCTGGAAGTATCCACAGTTGTTTTAGTAGTATTTGGATAGCAGGGTGGTATGAGCGTGTATGTATGTATGTAATCCTCTATTATCGTATTGTATCTAGTGGTTAGTCTCAGGGAGAGTCCTGTAGTATTGTGAGCTCCTGAGACCGTGTATGTATGTGACCACGGTATTCCTCCGCCGTAAGTGAGGGCATGTATGTATGTATCGTAACGGGACTGTGTATAAATGGCCACCATATTCTCTAGAGTATGTATGTATGTATCATAACAGGGCTACATATAAATGGTCGCCGTATTCTCTAGAGTATGTATGTATGTATTGTAACGGGGCTGCGTATAAATGACCGTCGTATTCTCTAGAGTATGTATGTATGTTTCGTAACGGGGCTGCGTATAAATGGCCGCTGTATTCTCTAGAGTATGTATGTATGTATTGGAACGGGGCTGCGTATAAATGGTCATCGTATTCTCTAGAGTATGTATGTATGTATCATAACGAGGCTGCGTATAAATGGCCGCCATATTCTCTAGAGTATGTATGTATGTATCGTAATGGGGCTGCGTATAAATGGCCGTCATATTCTCAAGAGTATGTATGTATGTATAGTAATGGGGCTGCGTATAAATGACCGCTGTATTCTCTAGAGTATGTATGTATCTATGGTAGAGAGACTGCGTATAGATAGTCACCATTTCACCTCAGAGTATGTATGTATGTAGTAGTATGAATGTGATTGTAAAGAGAGAATGCAAATTTCGAGGGCGAAATTTTTGTAAGGAGGGAGATTGTAAGAACCTGAACCGTGAAATGTGGATTTTTATTGTAAAAAGAGGGGTGAAAAGGGAAATTCCGCAGACTTCGTCGACGAGGATATAACTTGTTGACGAAGGCAGAAGACTTTTTGTCGATGAAATTCCGAGGTTCGTCAATGAAGAAAAGCCGAGAGGAGGAAATTAGAAATATCAAGCTTCGTCGATGAAATCTCCAATTGCTCGATGAAATCCCTGACTTTTCGTCGACGAAGGCACCTGCTCATCGACGAAATCCCTCGGGTCAAAGGTCTATAAAAGGATATTTTGGGGGTTACTTAGCTCTTAAGTTTGGTTTCTCTCTCTCTCTCTAGGATTTCGAAGCTCTCTCTCTATCTCTCTTCGATTCCTTCACTGTTTGTCACTGGATTCACTAATCAAAAGTTACTGGGAGGATCAATGAAGGATTCTCTACGTTTCTACTGGATCGGAATTTTGTTTCGAAGGATTTCGGGTTTCGAGCCAAAATCAAGGTAAGACTCGGTTTTCATTTCTAATTTAGTATATGTATAGTAGTACGGATTGTAAGTATGTTTTGTAGTATGGTTTGTAGGTTTCGGAGTCTCGGTTCGTGGTTTTGAGGACCGTAGAGTTCGTAGTTGGAATTCGGGTTAAGGTAAGGGGATTCTGTTTATATTAGTCCATTTTTGAAATCAAGATCGGTAAGTCTGTAGGCTACGATCGTATGTATGTTTTGACTACTTATTTGGGGAAATCTATCGGGTAAAAACATGGGATTTTTGGGTTACAGTTTTTCAGGAAAATTGGGGATTTTGGGTATCATCTCTATTTTGTTTGGAAAACCGTTTGTCTTGTTTAAATTGTATTATTGAGGTGACCGTAATCCATATTTGTATAAAATGTATCCTTGAAAATGTAAATGATATGATTTGCCGTAAACCAAATAAGTGTGGTATGTATTGATGTATGTATTTGTTCCAGGTATTTGTAAAACAACTATGTGGCGGCTAATTACCGTACGCTGAAATGTATAGGGACGTGAGTTCCAAAATTATTTCAGGTTTTGTGAAATCGACTATGTGGCGGCTAATTATCATATGCCAAGAGTGGCCGGCTTTATATTCGGGGTGTGAAATATTACCAGTATGATTCGGCTGGTCACCAAAGGTGTGATCTACACCATATGTAGCAATGGATTCAAAGTGGGCCTAGGTCATCGCAGCGTAGTTTGACACATGGCAATGTAATCGGGGTGAGACTAGGTGACCTTGTGTAGTTGCGTATGTAGCAATGGATTTACTATTGGGCCTAAGTCGTAGATCTTCGTAATTGCATGTGTAGAAATGTAATCGCTATGAGACTAGGTGACCTTGTGTAGTTGCGTATGTAGCAATGGATTCACCATTGGGCCTTGTTCGTTGCAGCATAGTTGCGTATGTAGCAATGTAATCGCTGTGAGACGAGTTGACCTGGTATAGTTGCGAACTAGTGTGACGACATTGATCGTATGTATGTATGTATGTATGTATGTATGTATTTGGGTATCGTATGAACTGGAATGATTTTTGTGAAAATACTGGAACTGTCTGGAAATGTATGGAACTGTTTTGAAACTGTATGAATTGTTTCAACTGTATCGTATGCATAGTGTTATGAAGTATGTAAAATAACACTAGTATGTCATACACTGATATAACCTGTTTTCTCTCTTACTGAGAGGTGTCTCACCCCGAATATATACAATTGTTTTTCAGGTCATTCGGGTAGCTGAAACTAACATCCTAGCATTCGGAAGCAAGGGGTGTTGTTTAGCTACTACTAGTGCCTGATAGGTACGAGTTTTTGTAACCGGGTTGTCGTGATGGATTTTGTAGACGCTCGTAGTATGTATGGTGTTCATAGGGATGTATATTCACGTATGGTATAAACTCTAGTATGGTACAGTTATGTATAGAAAGACCGTTTTTCGTTACGTATTTTAATGAGTATGTACGATTGTATGTATATAGGTAGGGCATCCGTTCACCCTATGGGGTCAGACCCTCTTTGTATGTGGTATCATGTATGTTTTAATTGATACAAAGACAGGTTAGGTTACTTAAATTCACCCCTGGGTCCCATTTTTGGGTTCGGGGCGTGACAATATATATATAATTTAAGTCAATTTTGATGAAATATTAAAGAAAAATTTAAATAAATAAATTATATTTTTAAATGGATGCTTAACCGGTATCCGTTTATTAACTAAACATGTTTGGATTTATAGATTAGTCATTCGTTAAAAAATAGGTCAACTCGAACCCAAATCCATTTTACCTCCCCCCGTTTATGACCCATTTAAACCCAACTTGTTAACCCATTTTGCCACCCCTACCTTTGTTAGTCATCAAAGTGGATTTACACTAGTTGATGGTATATTGTTGTTTACATACATACATATCTTGATATTTGTTCTTTGCATCAAAATAATTGGCTATGGTGTTGTCACTCCTAGGGGTGCTCTTATGATATTGTTTAATGTGTTTATATTTATTAGGCTTCTTGCCTAGTGAATTGCATTGCATTCAATGTTGTAGTGCCCACAATGGTGCATGAATGTCTATTGGTTCTTTGGTTTACATAGGAGGAAGATCCAATGAATCTTATCCTCTTGATTGCGTGGGGGAATTCACTATCCTGGTAATTTTACAACTAAGTTATAATTTTTTTTCCTTGAAGGAAATTTCATCATCATATCTTAACCCATTGTCATAAGGGCGATCCTCTCAATTTTATAATAAATTATAAATACTAAATAGAAGTTAATAGTATGTAGAAGTCATTCCCAATGCACTAGACTCGTACTTCTTAGTTGAACACAACAAAAATATTATTTCACTCCAAACTGGATCCAATGGTTGGTTTAAGATAATACAAATTGAGCAATTTGGCCAACTTGGTGGACTGGGTTGGTTCACCCGACCATTGGTTCTTACATATAAAATAAGGAGATAAAACCATAGTTTTAAAACTCAAATCAGTCAACCAATTTGTTGAAGTTCATTCAACTTGAACACGAGTAGCGGAAGCACATAATCAAACACGAAACAAACAACAACCACTAATGCATTCACTCGATGATAAAATATACTCAAGAAGCAATCAAACAATAATAAGAAGAAGTAAAAACACAACTAGAATGCACAAGATTTATGTGGTTTGGCAATAGCCTACGTCCACAGGAGTAGCATTTGGGTTTCCACTATGATCAATGTCAGAGCTACAATCTTTGGGTTACAATATTGTTTAAGAATGAACCCAAGGCATACAGAAGTGTTCTAGTTTATCTAAACTACATTTGTATCGATCCCCCGAAGGAAAATCATACAAATAAGACAAATCTACAAGCCCTCGATTTGAAAACACGTAATCTGCGTCGACGGAAACTATTGACAGTTAGGCCCTAAACGGTCGATGGTTTGCCCTCCTTAGCTACATCTTGCTTCTATCCCTTTGTCTATCGCATCACGTAGCTTTTTTTGATGCATGTGATCCATTCTGAATATGAGCCACATCTCCAACAATCTCCACCTTTGCGAATATTCACCACCTTGGAAATCTGAAAGCATAATAGTGGCTCCACTCGGGCCTGTAGATTGGGACCCGCATCCCCTCTAACACCTGGAGACGTAAACCAATTCCAATCCACGCTTGAACTTGACCATGGTAACAAAAGCTTCACCTAACTGAGCACCTAGATCCTTGAACCATCCTTCGAACCACAATGCTACCTTGGCAGCCTCAGCCTCTACCAAGAACTCTGATCCAGCTGTAAATGGTGTACCCTGAGACTGTACCCTGGACTTACAACATTAAGCCTTTCAACAATGCACCTCGTTGTGAGCCTGTTGTCTTCTATGCCTCCTGTGTAGTCTCCAACTGTGAACCTCATAATTGACGAAACCCTTTGTTGCCCGCCAAAGTACCCAACTGCACTAGCGTAAGAACCCTTTGACACGACCTAAACATCACTGTTCGTCCTGAAGTACTGAGCGGTAGATTGTTTACTTAGATTTTCTATTGGTGTATCGGTGACTAGTTTAACAATAACCATGTTAAACCTCACCAACACCTGATCCCAAAAAACACCCTAAGATAACTACAATCTCCATGTAGTTTTGTCCACACAGCCACCCTGAGATAACACCAATCTCCCCGCAACTACAAAGTCACCTTGAGATAATCCCAATCTCCCTATAATTTTAACATTGCGAATCTCTAACCCAAGAACACTCTTGCCAGCACTCAACACCTTCATGTCAACTTCTTTTCTCAACAGAGTCCCCGATTGATTTACCTCAGTCGGAACCTTTCCAACAATACGCATGTCACTCACACAAAACATCAAAATTATTGCCCACTTGCAACCTATCTCCCTCTCCCCCTCTAGGAGCACCACCAACCCCCACGTCTATTTCTTATATAGTACCTCTATCTCCGTCAACATGACACCTGTCCACCTACCCTTTTCCTAGCGGTGCACTACCTCCTGAAAGGTAGTAGAATCCTTCCTGATAGTAATGGTTGCATAAGACATCATATCACACCTAGGCGGTGGCCTGATAGTGCTCTGAGCCAATTGTGATCCTGCTAGTCTCCCGAGCTTGAACTCCCTACATTATGACCAACATCATCTTTGCGCTGAGTCTGAAGTTCCACCTGCATCACAATATCCTTTTTGTTCCAGTTTATCCTGTGATACTACAAGTCTCCTGAGTTAGAAATTCATTCACTTTTGCCCTGAGTCTCCAATTGCACCTGCACAACATGCTCATTGTTGCTACTGCAGCTTTCTAGCACCCGTTCTCTTCATGTACCTGGGTACAATGTCCTATGGTTTTAACACCTAAAACCATGTCTCCACCAATCGCCACCCTATTTTCCATTGGATCACCAAACTTGAACCCATCTTTCTTATGTACTAGAAAGATGCACTGTCCAGACATAACACTAAACCTAGATCTCATCTCACTAGAAACGTGCATAGTTGGACCTCCAAAGTCTACCACATAGCCAATCCAAGCCTCTCTTGCAACTCTTCCATATAATGATACCTTTGACGATCGATTAACCGAGAAACACGCCATACTCGCTGACTTCACTAAGAAGTCCCTTACTTGCCCTACATACACCATGCCTTACCCACAAAACTCTTTGAACATCAACGTACTCAGCAATAATATCTGACCTGAGGAACTCTCTCCCGGTCTGATACTCCACCTCAGCCACAAGTTACACACCAAGCAAACAACTCCAACTTGTGCCGTATGAGATACCCCTAGATCTTTCACGATAACCTCACGAAATACCCATGTCCAACTCGTGATGCTGCCCTTACCGATCCCCAAACGTTCACACCAATGTAGTTAAGAATACCCACCGTTTTGTTTGTGGTTACATTACACAAAACAATATTTCTTGACTTAGAACTCTCATCTATAGCTCCACCTACAACTGTGTTACCCTACAATGCATAGAGATTCCTTGCTATCCTCTGTACCTTCATCATCATCAATACACCATCACACAACATCATCGTCCCGCCTTTGGACTTGTAACTATACTTGTCACAATCCAAAACACCCAATGATATCATGTTCTTCTATAGATTGGGTAGATACCTTACCCCACATAATGTCCTTACCACACCGTCATACATCTTGATCCTGATATCCCCCAATCCGATAACTTTGCAAATCACACCATTTCCCACCAAAACGGAACCAGGACTCACTAATCTGTAAGTGGTGAACCAGGTTTTGTAGGATTTCATATGAAAAGAACATCCCGAGTCTAAGATTCAAGAACTCGTGAGGCATACTGAACCTGATGAAACAATAAGCATCTCACCATCACTGCTCCCCAAGTCCCTTTCTTCAACTACATTCAAGGATTTTGACGAACCCTATAGGGATTTTGACTTTCCCTTCTCCCACTTCGGACATTCCAATTTTATGTGCCCTAGTCTCACGCAGTTAAAACAATGAACATCCTTCTTCCTCCTGGAGAGAGTTTATTAACACTTGGTTCACTCTAGGATTTGCCTCTCCCAGTATCCTGATTACCCTTCGCCACAAGCCTTTCACCATGTGAACCCTCATCACTAGCCTTCTTCCTTTGATGGAACCCCAGCAATAAACTCATGATGTCCTCCAACTCTAGGGTTTCTTTCCCCCAAGTCAGCGTTGTAACCAAATTCTCATATGTAGGCGACGTAGGTAGGGAATTCAGTAGCATCAACGCTTTGTCCTCCTCCTCGAATTTCACATCAACTTGCCCCAGATCACCAATGATTTGATTAAATGGGTTGATATGCTAAGTCAAGTCTGAACCCTCAGTCATTTTAATCCAATAAAGCTTTTTCTTAAGATATAGTTTGTTCGAAATCGACTTGGACATGTATCGGCGCTCCAATTTCAGTCAAACTACCACCAACGAGTCTTCATCCATGATGTGATACAATACATCATCGGCCAGAAATAACCTGATAGTGGAAACTGCCTTTTCTTCAAGCTCCTTCCAACTTGCATCATTCATGTCGTCCAACTTCTTTCCGTACAAAGTCTTCACCATCCCTTACTACACTAGCAAGTCCTTCACCATTCGTTGTCAAAGCTCGAAATTACCAGTTCCATTGAACTTGTTCACATCAAACTTAATCAAAGAGACCCTAACCATTGTAGAACCAATAGCTCTGATACAACTTGTTGAAGTTCGTTCAACTTGAACACGCGCAGCTGAAGCACATAATCAAACACGAAACAATCAGCAACCACTAATGCAATCATTCGATGATGAAATATACTCAAGAAACAATCAAACAATAATAAGAAGAAGCAAAAACACTACTAGAACGTATAAGAATTATGTGGTTCGGCAATAGCCTACGTCCACGAGAGCAATACTTTGGTTTCCACAATGATCAATGTCAAAACTACAATCTTTGGGTTACAATATTGTTTAAGTATGAACCCAAATCGTATAGAAGTGTTCTAGTATTTCTAAACTACATGTGTGTCGATCCTGGGCCCTCCTTAACTGCACCTTGCTTCTTTCCTTTTGTCCCTCGCATCACGTAACTTTCTCCGGTGCATGTGATCCGCTTTGAATATGAGTCACATTCCCAACACAGTTTAACCGGATTTGATTGGAACTAGTCACAAAACCAATTAAGTCAGATTCTCGAAATTGAAAATCACAAGAATTTGTGCTGACACGATTGACCCGATCAAAACTGGTTTGGACCAGGGTTAGCTAAGGGCCAACATGATTTTTAAATTTTTATTTCCTAAAAGGAATAAATTTAAAACCTACAATCATTGCAACTTGAATCCATGACCTCTTTAGCTCCCAGCCCTTGTCATATACTCGCGCATATACACAAGTACAAACTTATACGTCCAAGCAAACTAACATTTAATAATTGCTATTCTTTTCTTCTCACAATAATAAATTTAAGGCTATATATATATATGAACTAGAATATGTTAGTTGTTATTTTTTACTTACTAAAAAAATTATAATCTCCGTTTCTTATAATGTTATTGGTGCAATATATGCGTGATATGAAGGTGACGTGTGATATGAAGATGTCACTGGTTCAACCACTCCAACCGAACCAGTTCAAGTGGAAAAGGAGCATACCACTTGAACTTGCTTTTTGCATATATTACCATTTACCACACTAAATAGAAAACAAATATTATATTTTGCATATATACATAATTTCCTATAAATTAATTATACACTTAAATCTTGTGTGCGTGTGTGTATTTAATTAGGTTGGTCACAAGTTTGGATTTCTAATTTTATGATTGCACCAAAGAAAGTGAATATTCACCAATAATTCAGTTCCATTTTCATCAGCTATCCAAATAAATTAAAGTTACGTTTGGGATCATAGAATATAAGTGTCAAATTCAAATTTGTGCAAATTTGAATGAAATTCAATATAATTTCATATTGTCTTTTACTCAAATTCACACAAACCTAAATTTGAGGCTCGAATTCCAAACCCTAAACACATGATATTTAAATGATTTAATTTGATTTTCCTTTAATGAGAAAATTTTTTTTTTATATATTTTGATTGATGTATTTAGATTTTATTGTAGGCAACCAAACAAATTTAATCACAAGTCCCATTTCTTTATAATTGGGTAGCCTAAACTATATTTTTATAGGGAAAATTTTATGAAAAATATTTATTAATGGTGTTTTAACCCATACCCTCATTCAACCTATAAGTTTTTATCAAGATATCTCTTAAAATTTGGGTCAAGTATCAACTACATCCTCCGTGATTCTTCGCCAACCTACTAAATTTTTAAATGTTGAATTGAACCGAAATAGTACAATACATCAGTCAGTGATTCTTTATCAATCTACTAAATCTTGGATGAAAAATAATGCAATGCAATCTACTGAATATCATATGGAAATTGTATGATTCAATGTACTACATATCAGATGGAAATGGTACAATGCCACAACCCTCCTAAACTTCTTTTTCAATATTAAAAGGACGACCTTCTTGGACCATATCTCATGGACAACATAAAACAATTGGAAACAATAGAATAGGTGATGAATTTAGACTCCTTAGATACCACAGCACATGCTATAATAGGATAGGTGATAATACAGCCTCATACCAAAACACATAATAGTTACCCTTCCTCTCCCCCGCTTAGTGTCATTCCTAATTAACACTTTGAACTCATTTAAATTGAAGAAATTCAGGTTTTGTGACATTGATTGATCTCATGTGAGAGTCCGTTTTGATTATTCCCATGTGACATTTAGCAGATAGATCTATGAGCCAAAGGGTGCGCAACTCATCAAGGAGCTGCTCAATAACTAATCCAAAAGGGCATATGAATAAATTTACAATTACGTATCCAACACCGACCTCACTTGGATGGAAGTGACAATATGACAATGTGCTAAACTTTAGGTCACAATTTGATCAATTTAAAACTCGAGAAGGTATTTGTTACCCAACCAAAAGTTTAAAGGAATGCCTTCAACTTTTAAACCTATGATACAAACTTTGGTCCAATTCATAAAAATCATGCGACCATAGGAAAGGTTTACTCTAGTAGGATACACTAAGCCATTCAACACTAATTCCCAATTCCTAACCCCCAACCTCTCGCTCTGATCTAGGGTTTAAGAGCTCTAGTATAGACCTTAGTTTTGGACAAAATATCTACAATTATATTAAATTTTATACAATTTTACGCTAACGCAACCTGGAGATAAATTGCACCCCAGGTACATATATGGCCACGGACTGTGGATGTGGTCTGCTTACGACAATCGCAGCAATATGATCATTCGCCTATTAACATAAAAGCTGCAGTAACAAATACAGCATAACTATTTGATGCAAAATTTTCACTATCTGCATCTGGCCACCAGCAAAACCTGCTCAAAAACTTGCAGGGGGCACATTGACGCAGCAGCCAAAAGAAAAAACCAAATAAATAAATAAATAAAGACGACTCGAGAAGAATTCCTGGTCAACTAACTAATCTAGTTCTTACTGTTAAAACTTGGACGCAAGTTATAGGGCAGTAGGGTATCGAGTACCCTCAGAGCTTGCAACACTACTGCGGGCGAAGCTTTCTCAGCAACCACTTCTTTCGCAGGGTGGCATCCAATGCCAGAAACGTCTTTGCTTTCCTATCGTCTTCCAGAAGATCACAAGCATCCAACAAAAGCTCATCATCTATGTCTGGTATAGCTTGAAGTGCATCAATTGCATTTTCTATTGAGTTAAAATTCTTGTCGTCTTTCTTATTTGCCAATGATGAGACAACGCCAGCCATCTCGGTGAGAGCCTTCGGCATCCCCACTTTGCTGGGTTTATGGACTTTTCTTGAATTTGCCAAGGTGGTTGGGGTCGCTTGTCGTTTCTTTCTCAGGTTGGTTATTTCAACGTCCCCATCTGAGGATTGTAGAGCAGCAGATATCCCATCCACCTCCATATCAGCGGCCTTATGGTCAGTTTCCATCTCTAGAACCTTATGACCAATTAATCCATCCAAAGTTCCATTTCCAAAAATCAGGCACAAATCATGATAACTCCCTAGTATTTTACCCCTGTATGCAATTGCATCTGGGTACTCCTGCAAAATATAAAATGTAAGCTACTTCAAATTCTCAGTACGATAAGTTATTTGTAATAGTTTGGTCAATAGTGAACAACACATCTGGCAAAAGTCTCTAGAAATGGTGCATGAGCTCCAATCACCACGTGTTGCTGTAATTGTTTACCAAATTAAATTCAACTTTGAAATAAGAAATGTACCTTGACAAAAGCTTCCCAGACAATATCATCAGCTTTTAAAATTTGTTGAGTTCCGTCCCATATGAAACCACTTAGATTGAGAATGTTGCCGATGTCGTTATATTCTTTTATCAAGCTCAAATGCTTATCTTCTAATATACATCTATCGAATTGAAGTCCAAACTTTTGACTGAATGATGCAACCATGCGAACCCATCCTGGCTCATTGAATGTCTGACCGATCATATTTCCTTCTTGCATCTGCTCTAACATAAGGTCAATAAAATAACGTTCCATTGATGGTGTCCAATCTATGCTCAGTGGATAGGCATGGGAGAGGGGTTGACAACCATTATCTTCACCTACAAATTGAAGGAAAATGAAAATGAATGAAGGATTCCCATAATAAACATATCTCTGTTCCTTAAAACATTTGAGCTGGGTGCGGTTTACAAAGCATTCAAAAAGAAGGAAAAGGTCTCACAAAATATAACATAATTTTTTAATCTTTCCAAAATACAACATAATTTTTTTCATCCTTCCAATTTGTAGATGGAACTCCAAATTACCTTACGTTAGAACAATGTTTCCACCACACTGATCAATATTAGTTATACGACCTGCTGCACAGCTACATTAGAGATTCAACTGAAAAAAAAAAATGTATGTTGTAAATTGTAATCGAGGAATAGTGTGGCTCCTAAGATTTCATCCTTGTTGCCCACATTGCTCCAGAATTTTTGACTCTGGAGAGAAAACCTCCGTCTGTAAAAGCAGCACAATGATGCAGTATTACAAATCCACATGAAAGAGTAAAGCCCTAACACTCAATTTCGATTCCAATGCACTGGCATTCTAAACTTGATGGCACAACTAACAAAAAGACGCTCAAACATCCATGCTTATCCATGACATCGTTGATAGTAAACTCAATCATAAAAATGTCTCCAAAACCATGTTCATCTTTATCCACAGGCTCATCTCTATTTGGACAGTCCACATATTTGGTGAGTTCAGGAACTTTACAGTTGTTGTTTTCCTGCTCCCTAATGGCACAACTAACAAAAAGATACTCAAACATCCATGCTTATCCATTACATCACCAAGTTGATAATAAACTAATCATGGAAATGTCTCTGAAACCATGTTCATTTTATCCACAGGCTAATCTTCATTTGGACAATCCATATCTTTGGTGAGTTCAGGAACTTTACTGTTGCTGGTTTCCTGCTCCTTTGCAAGCCCCATTGGCTTGTGGACACACTCATCAACATCTTGGATTTTGTGCCCTAAATACACACAATTATCCTTGCACAAGTATCATGTCTATAACTTCATCATCATCCTCATTCACCCCACTGTCCTCTTCCAGAGTTACGGGAAAACTAATTTCCTAATTTGAAGGCCTATGGACTGGACCTTTCCTCCACAATGAGCTTGTAACTCAAAGGCTCAATTCAACATAATTCTCAATCAAGATTTATACTTCTCACATAGGGAGAACACTTCCTCCCCAGCTCTTAATTATTAATGACTTTGTACTTGTAGAAGCTACAGCAGTTTCAAACATGCATGAACATTCACTTTTGTTTATCCATCAAACAATCCAACTCTGCGAGTCTGTGCATGAGAGCTCTCTCACCAGAGAGAGAGAGAGAGAGAGAAAGAGAGAGATGCACACACAAGTAAAACAGTGTTGACTCCTGGTGTATCATACTATTGTTAATGCCTACACAATGACTCAAAATTGCAGCGACATTTTTGGTAGATTATATATACGTAATCCTGGAAGTGTTTTTATCCTCCACAATCACACCACTGCTTTCTCCTGGTGTATCATACTATTGTAATTGCCTACACAATGACTCAAAATTGCTGCAACATTTTTGGTAGATTATATATATGTTATCCTGGAAGAGTTTTTATCTTCCACAATCGCATCAGTGCTTTCCTGCATGGCCGTGTGTAAAATATCTAAGAATCCTAGCAGCCGAAGTCCCATAGGTACCATGAGACTTGATCAAAAGGAATGACAATGTCATATAAACAAAGAATTTCATTAGAAGAGGGGAGGATATACCAAAAAAACAGAGAAAAGAGGAAAAATAAAACAAGGAGAATAAGAAATCCTCCTTTCACAAGAAGAAACTAGCTACAAGGATCACAAAAAACAGGAAACAGTCGGTGAAGCAGAGCCTCTTCTAGAGAAACATGTTGAAAGAAGCTTGCTCGCTAACACCTACAGGAAGGCAAGATATAACCAATCTACTCCAAAGAAAAATTGATAGTAGTAGGCACACTTTGAAGATTCTTGCATTTCTCTCTAAACAAACACAAAAAAATAAGAGCCATAACAGTGCACCTCCACGGAGCTTTCCTATCCTTCACCAAATCCTCTCAAGATTATAGTACAAGAAGCCTTCAATGTGAGTTTTCCCCAAAGATTCCAAATAAATTATTCCAAACGGCCAAAATAAAAGGGGAATGAAGAAACAAATGTAAGCAAGTACTCCACTCATCAAACAAAGGACACAAATATCAGTGATAGGGCCTCTTATCCGATCCTTCTCTTTTGAAGAACTATTGTGTTGACTTTGAGTCTGATCCCTGTTTTTGATTATGACAAACTGCATATTACTAATGTGTGTGCCTAGTACTTGAACAGGTCATTAATTCAGTACACACACATGAGAAAGGATTGTTAGAAGCCTGAAAGACTTAAAGATCATACTCCTGGCATACTCCATGGAGAATCCGAAGAGCAGATTAAAGAAGAAGAAGATTCTTATTGTAAATGCATTTATGTTTTAAATTTGGTCTGTAATAATCTATATCGATCTGTAATAATCTCTGCATGTCATGCATGTAGGTAATTGTAAGCTCAACAAGACCATCGTTTGACCATAGGGAGCCAAAGGACCTTAGGGCACCCTTCGGTCGACCGACGCCGGATTTTTGGGACTATCTCAAAACGGCCTTAGAAAAGACTTTAGGTCCCTACACATATGTACAAAAAGTCCCCATAATAACTTGCTTAATCAAGGGATCAAATTGAAAATGAATTGGACCATATAGGCAAAATTGTGAGAGGTTGGGCGACCGAACCCTTGGTATTCAAAACACCTCGGGCGCCCAAACAGTTGGGAAGCCAACGGATTGACCTTGGTTTCGGGCGACCGAACTAATATGAACGTACCTTCCTCAGGCGACCGAACCCTTAAAAGGACACTTTTCACCAACTCAAACTGCCAAACACTTTAGTTCAAAATAGGCCCTAGGCAACCGAACACTTGAGTTCGGTTAACCAAACTTAGCTTCGGACACCCAAACCGCGGACAAAAAAGTTTTTGACTTTTGTTTAGCCAACCGAGCTTAAACTCGGGCACCCGAACCTTTTAAAATGGCCTTTTTGAGCTAAGTCTACTCGAGTGACCGAACTAATGTTCAGCCACCCAAAACCTCTTAGGTTGCAAATTTTTTACCTGAGAAAATTAAACGTAATTGGGGTTAATTTTTCTAAACACAACTAAAACATTTTGGAAAATTCCCAACATGTCCCCCAACGGTTATTTTTCCTCCATTTCTATGTATACCCAATCATTTGTCAAAATTAGTAGGGGATTAGCAAAAAGATTAGGACAAAAATTCTCTGAAAATCCATAACCTTATTTTGCCCATACTACCTCCATATACTCACATATATTGGTACATATCTGTTTATCGAAGAAACATTATATTGTACACAGTTTGTATTGTAACTCGGTTGTATTCCAGGCGTGGCTTAAGGGATTTGATCTAACTCGGAAGAATCAGGTTAGGGTCAGCCTTGTGAATTTGACCTAGGACCTTCTTCGCCCCGCAAGGAGAGATTGTAAAGGTTGAGGTCAACCCTGTATTAATTTGACCTGGTGGTATTAGGTGCCGCTCCACCCGTTAAGTGAGCCTTAGTGAAATCCTTGTAATTGTGAGCCAAGGAGGGGACATAGGCAATATTGGCCGAACCCCGATAACATTTCTTGTGTCATATTTAATTTACGCACTTGAATGTTGTCATTTTAATTATGGTGAATGGTTCAGAAACACTAAGATTGCTTCAATTGCTTTACATTCTTGTTCAATTTGATTTCTGCTAAATTGGTTAATGCTTAGAAGGACTCTAGGTTGGAAAATACTGATTGTGATTTGAATTTGACCTAAGAAAGTTTTAAATTTCCAATTCACCCCCTCCTTCTTGGGGATACACCAAAGCTAACATATTAGTATTGATTTTCTCAAGTATTGTCATCCAAACAAAAGAATTATTCTTGATGGAACTTTAGCTTTCCAAATCAAGGAGTACAAGGCAAAAGGGCCACATGAGGGTAACGAGTCAGATAGGAAAAAAGGGACTCACAAAAGTATTCCCCAGAAGGATCTAAGCTCCAAACCCTTTTATGACTTCCCAAATGGTAACATGGAAAGAGTCGAGCAAGCTAGTCAAAAGAGCCAAGACATTAATCTCTCTCATCAAGATTTCTCCCAAAAAGGAAGTCCCAAGAGTGCCACCCTCTTGCAAATGAAGAAAAGCAAAAATTGGGATATCATGAAGATTTGATAACCCAAAGAGATGAGGATAAGAAAAAGCTTAAGGCATCTCTCCCACTCAAAGGTCCTAAAAACGAATTCTCTCCCCACTACCCACTATATACAGGTCTTTAGGAAAAAAATGATGATAAATCTAAGACGTAAACTTCCAAGAACTCGAATAAGTAACATTAACTCCCACTTTAGCATCCATAATGGCCAAATTTACTATGAATTACCTTAAGCCGAAGAGAATTGGGTTTTGGAAAATGCCATAACCATTTCCCCACCAAAGAGATATTTTCAAACACCAAGTTACCTACATGCAAGCCTCCCTTCCTTTTAGATCTTCATAGTCTCCCAACCTACAAGATGGTTTCTACTATCCTCACCACCACTTGACCACAAGAAACATCTCATCAACTTCTCAAGCCTCCACACCACTTGCACAAGAATTCTATAAAGAGAAAGACAACACAAAGGGATGGAGGACAAACAAGTGTGAATAAGAGTAACATGACCGCTACAGTAAAGAAAGCTCCTTTCTAGCCATCCAAACTCCTAGCCACTCCCTAAAAAATTGGGTCCCAGAAAGAGTCAACATTGGGGTTATATCATGAGGGGACACCCAAATAGGTAACAGGCCATGCCAAAATGGCACAAATTGCTAACCTAACAAAAGGATCCACATTAATACCTAGACCCCCCATACCACTCTTAGAAAAGTTATTTTTCACCTTGATGCTTTCTTAAATACTTAACAATGAGAGAATCAACCCATGTTCTCTAAAAGGAAACAGATAGTATCATTAATGAACTAAAGGTGCAATATGGTACAAACCTCATACCCTTCCTTAAGCCCCTCCACCAACCTCTATCAATTCCTCAATCAATCATCCTACTCAAGGAATCAACTACAATGGTAAAAAGAAAAAGGAGAGAGAGAGAGAGAGGATCTCCTTGTATTAGACCCCTAGATGCAAAAAACCAAGACTTAGCCTCGCTGTTCACTAAGATTGAAAAGACCATAGAAGATAAACACCCCCAGCATCCATTTCCTCCACCTCAAACCAAATCCTTTTCTAACCATAACCTTATCCACAAACTTCAGCTCACCCAATCATAAGTATTCTCACAGTCCAGTTCAACACTATACCTCTCTTTTTCCTTAGAATAGCATCTTCAACCACTTCATTTTCTATCAAGGTTGCGTCTAGAATCTGTCTATCCTCTATAGAATTTGTCTACTACCAATCACTCTGTTAGCACCTTAGTCAATCTAATAGGGACCAGTTACCAGGCTGCTTGGCCTAAAGTCCTCAACTTTAACTGCATAATCTCTTTTAGGCACCAGTATACTAATAGTAGAATTCATACTCCTTCCTACCACTCCACTGTCAAAAAACTTTAGACTTTGAAGAGGTCTCCATTTAAGAGCTCCCAACAATATTGAAAACGAACCACGCTAAAACCATCCACCCAAGAGCCTTATCCCTATCCATCTCAAAAACCAGACTCCTAAATCTTCTCTTCCTCAAAAGGTATCTCTAACCAAGCCGCTTTGTCTTCTAAAACAAAACATCAATCCAGCTCCTCAACAATAACTTTTCCCTCACCTTCCTCAACAAATAGGTTACTATATAAACCAATAATCAAGCCTCTAATCAAGCCAAAAATATAATCAGGATCCCTAGTAACCTCTCCCTTCTCATCCTCTAGATCTTTAATAAAATTCTTTCTTCTCCTACCACTCGCCACTTTATGGAAGAATCTAGAGATAAAATCCCCATCATTGACCCAATTCAAGCTAGATTTCTGCCTCCAACTCACCTCCCCTTCAAAACAACTTGTTCAAATTCATTTGATAATTGAACTTGTCTATTAGCTATGTCCTCACAAAGAGGCCCCCTCTTTGGCTAATCTATCAATCACACCCAATTCCTTAAAAATACCTTTTTTCTAAACTGGACACCAAAAATTTTCACATTCTGTATTTTCAGCTTTTTCTTTTCTTTTCAAGTATCTTAATTTTAAAAAACAAAAACCTTCCCAACCTTCTACAATGCACTCCCTCCACCAATCCCTATGCAAACTCCGAAAGCAAGATGTGTCAGCCACATATTTTCAAATCAAAACTAAGTAGGGCCACAATTAAAAGATTAGACTCAAGAATCAGAGGACAACGGTCAAAATTAACTCCAAGGCCCCAGGTAGTATTTCTTGAGTTAATGTAGGAAATGCCTCCTAACCAACAGTAAATGGAAGGGCAAAAGATTCTGATCTCCCCTAAGGTTTGGCAAAAAGACAAGGACCTCCCCCCTGAGGTTTCAAGAATTCCACGTACTACCTCTGAGGTTAATCAAAAAAACTTAAACCTCTTCTTATATTTTGCAGGGAAAAAAAAAAACAAGTCTTTTAAGGGGAGGTTTGTGACTTTTTAGCAAATCTTGCGGGAGGTTTTTGACATTTTTGAAACCTCAGGAGAGATCAATGATATTTTTGAAACCTCAAGGGATGTCTCTATCTTTTTGCCAAACCTCAAGGGAAAAAAGACAGGGACCTCTCCTGAAGTTTCAAAATCCCAGGGACCTTTACTGAGGTTTCAAGAATTCCAAGGATCTCCCCTAAAGTTTGTCAAATAGACACAAACCTTCCCTTATATTTTGCAAAAAGACAAGTCTTTTGAGGGAAGATTTGTGTCTTTTTGGCAAATCTCAGGGTAAGTCCATGTTATTTTTGAAACTTTCGAAGAGGTCAATGGGATATTTGAAACCTCAGAGGAGGTCCTTTTCTTTTTACCAAACCTCAAGGGAGGTAAGTGTCCTTTGCCCTAAATGAAAATCTATCAATCCTAGGGGACCAGATCTAATGCCATCAACAAACTAGGTAAATTGAGCATTCTAAAGGGAAATATCATCAAATCGCTCTCCTCAATAGAAGTATCAAAATCCCTCATATTTGAGGTGATTCTAGAGCCTCATAATTTCTCATTAGTGGACCTGATGATGTTAAAATTGCCTCCAAACAACAAAGGGGGTCACATGCCATAGACACTAGCTAATTCATTCCACAATATACCCCTTAATTGAGCGGTATTAGGTTGATAGACTGAGGTAAACTGCCACTCCCTTTCCTATAGCATCTAAATGAATAGACAAAAAAACGGACTAAGTCAATATGCTAGCAATCTAGAGTCCCAAATGATCAAAATACCCACCCACCCCTCAAGGAACTAGGAGACGCTAACCAAAACCAATCTTTGAACCTGGAATCACAAATACTCCTAACAAGAAACCCGTCCACCGCCTCCAATTTACACTCGTGAAGCATAACAGCATCTAGGGCAACCTTTCCTATAATTTCTTTAATCTAATGACGCTTACCAAAGTAACCCAAACTCCTAATATTACCACTCAAGATCTTCATTCTGCCACCTTACTACCCCTAACCCTCTTACACTTCACCCCTCCATAGTTTAGATTGAAAGCCAATTTTTTCATTTCTTTCTCCACTCCACCCCCCCCCCCCCCCCACAAAATAGTTTCCACGAAAAATATCAAACTCAAGAACTTGACCTGAAGAATTAATTATTGAACAGCCCATCCTATTCAGAAGTTCTTGTGCCTCCTGACACAACCCCACCCCCCCCCCCCCCCCGGCCCCAAATGGGTGAAGGGTTAAGGTCCTTTGTACAAAATCTAATTCTCTTTGGCAAGAAATATAATTCTTTAAAAATAATCTTTTTCACTTTAAGAACCACACGTATAGGCAAAATACAACTCCCGCCTATGATGCACTCAATGTCCTAAACTTTTCACACAATCAATTTGCAGCCCAAGTAAAGGAGGGTTCCATTATGTAGCTAACAGCTAGCGTAAAACTTTTTAGATCTCTATGATATGAATACTTATAGGTAAAAGCATGAAAATAATGGACACAATAGTTAGAAGAAAAATTAATGTAATTTGCCTTCAAGAAAGTGGGTTGGGGAAAAATCTAGAGAAATTAAAAAATTAGGATTCGTTCTTTGATACACCAGGGAAAAAAAAAAGTTAGGAATCAAGTAGGAATCATTACAGACAAAGACTTAAAAGATTGTGTTATATACTTGTAGATGTCAAAAGAGTAGGGGATAGAATCATAAAAATCAAGATGGTCTTAGGCCACTAGATAATAAATGTCATTAGTGCTTATGCCCCTAAAATAGGCTTAGCTAAAAGTCTTAAAAGACAATTTCGGGAAGATATAGATGCTATACAAAGGATATTAGGGATTGAGAAAATATTCATAGGAATTCATTGAATGAACACATTGGAAAAGATAATAAAGGTTATGAGAGGATACATGGAAGGCATAAATATGGAGATAAAAATGAGTCTGGAGACATAATCTTAGACTTCGCCATATCTTATGATCTTATTACAATAAATACTTGCTTTAAGAAGAGATAAGAACACTTAATAGCCTTCAAGAGTAGATAAAATGAGAGTGAAATAGAGTTTTTCCTTAATTTGGAGAATAGATCGTGTATCATGTAAGGATTGTAAAGTTATCCTAGGGGAAAGCTTAACTACACAACATAGAATTTTAGTGTTAGATATGCATATCAAAAAAATGGAAGAGAAAGAGTAATATAAATCAGTGCAAGAGAACTAGGTGGTGGAAGCTAAAAGGAGAAAATATAATAAAATTTAAAAAATAAAATAAGGCAAGATGGTGACTGGACAACAGAGGATAACACAAACACGCTTTGGAGTGAGATAGCTAACTCTATAAAAAAAAATTTTTTTTTAAAAAGAAGGAAACAAAAGATATTTTAGCTAAATCAAGACAAAGATTCTCAGATAGCAAAAAAAGTTGGTGATAGGATCAAGATGTTCAAAAAGCAATAAAGAAAAAAACAATTTGGTATAAAACATGGCAAAAATGTAAGGAAAAAAAAGATGCAAAAAAGGTCAATAATGAAGCTAAACACAAATCATATGATAATTTTATATGTTAGATTGGATACAAAAGAAAGGGAAAGAGATGTATTAAACTTTCTAGAGCTAAAGAAAGAAAGATCAAGGGCAAGTAATGTAAATTGTATAAAAAGTGTGGATGATATTGTCTTGGTTAAGGAAGAAGACATAAAAAAAGATGGTAGAGTTACTTTGATAAGGTATATAATAAAAACCAAGTATGAGGCTTGAACTTCAAAAAGTAAGGAAAAAGTTAGAAATATGAGATTCATTCGCAAAATTAGAATTAATGAAGTTAAGTTTCCATTAAAAAAGATGAAAAATGAAAAAGCTATAGGATCGGGTAACATTTTAATTAAATTTTAGAAATGCCTAGGTGATAACAAATTATATGGTTAATTAACTTATTTAACACAAATATAAAAACTAAGAAAATGCTAGAAAAATGGAGGAAAGAACTTTAATGCTTACATACAAAAATTATGGAGATTTTCAAAATTGTAATAATAGTCAAACAATAGAACAGTGGGAAAGGGTAATTGAACAAAGATTAAGGTTAAAAACGAGTCTCAAAAAATCAATTTGGTTCTACTACAAAAGCTATATATCTTTAAGAAGATTAATAGAAAAGTTTAGGGAAAAGAAGAGGGACTTGCATATAGTTTTTATTGATTAATAGAAACCATTTGATAGGGTACCTAGGGAAGGTCATCGGTGGATTTTAGAAGAAAAACAAGAAAAGGGGGTATGTAGTAGGTATAGTGATGTCATTAAGGATATGCACAATGTAGTAGTGACTAGCGTTAAGGACCACAGGTGAGAGTCTAAGGAATTTGCAATCAAAATATTTGTAGGTCAAGGATTTGCTTAAGCTCTTATTTTTTTGCACTGGTGATGGATGAACGTACTAGGGGTATCCCAAATTAGGTTCCACGATGTGTTGTTTGCAAATGATATTGTTTTGATTGATGAAACTAGGGATTGAATAGAATCTAAGATAGAATTACAGAGAGAAACTTTAGAATCTAACAATTTTAGGATAAGTAGAAATAAGACAAAATGTATGAAATGAATTTTTTGCCATAGTAGGAGGAATATTGGAGAAAGGATTAAACTCCATGATCAAGAAATTAATAGTACTAGTAAATGTCAATACCAAGGTCTTAAATTTCGATTTTGACTCAAATTTTGAAGCTCCAAAAGTACGGAAATTTCGATTTCGATGTCAATTTAGATTTCGATTTGAAAAAATAACAAAAATTAGTAATAAAGCATCGAATTCTTTGTTAAACTTTAGAAATGGTTGACAAACATAATAATATAAGTTTTAGGACTAATATATTACAAATTAAATACATCTATGTTTTGTACGAGATCAAAAAGTTACAAAATGGTATGCGTATCAAACATATTTGTAAGATAATGTACACTAAACATAACCAGTTAATACAAATGAAATTCATAACTCATTTAAATATTATTTATTATACAAATAATGATATTTTAGACATGAATGGTTAAATAAAATGTTACTATAAGTTTATTTTTTTCATATAATTTCAAAAGCATTTGTAATAATATTTTGTTTCGATGTAATAAATAAAATAAATTAAGTTAGAAATTTCACTTCACTCCTAAATTTCTCATTTGAATTCTGACGAAATTTCATTGTATAGTTAAAATTTTGACAAGTTTTGCCAAAATTTAGAGATTTCGATAAATTTCAGATGATTCGTTGAGATTTCAACGGAAATTATGCAAATTGGAAATCGACTGCTACTTCAATTTCGAGGGTGACGAAAATCGGAAATTTCGACGAAAATTTCTACAACTTCGTGGAAATTTAAGACCATGGTCGATACCTTGGATCTATTATGCAAGCTAAAGAAGAAATTCAATGTAATACATAGAGTTAAAGCAGACTGGGTAAAATAAAGAAGTGTTTCGGGCATGTTGTGTGATTGTAAAATACCCCCTAAAATTAAAAGGAAAGTTTTATAGGACGCTACAAGACCAGCCATGCTATATGAATCAAAATGTAGGGCAACTAAGAAACAAAGCATCAAAAATGCTAAAGTTGCCGAAATAAGAATGCTAAGGTGGATAAGTAGTATAACTTTAAAAGATAAATTAGGAAAAGAACATATACACAATAAGTTACAAATAACTACTGTATAAAATAACATAAGGGAGGAGCAGCTTAGATGGTTTGGACATTTAGTACATAGGACCAATGAGGAGGTTGAGCTAGTTGTTGTGAGGGGTAGTAGGAGGGAAAAGGGGTAGACTTAAAACAACTTGGAATGAGATAGTGAGTGAGGATTTAATAGCCCAAAATTTGTTGGAGGAAATTGATAAAAAAAAAAGGGATTCATGTAGCCGACCCCACCTAGTGGGATTTAGGGCTTGGTTGTTGTTGTTGTTGTTGTTGTTGTAGGCATGGGCAAGATACCTTTGCCAAAATTAATAACTCATTGCGAGAAAAAAAAGTATTACACACAGATTTATAACAACAGTTGGTCGGTAAGAATTGTAAAATGACAAGAAAAAAAATATCCTATCCAGGAGGTTATCAATAGCTACAGCTCCCTCATCAAAAAGACTTCGAACGTATAGAAAAATCTGAAAAAGCCATACCAGATTGTTGGAAGAAGGAGACCTGTTACAAGTCCCTGCCTCCTGAAGAAGTGCCTCTTGCTTTGAAACATCAATTTCATAAGCATTCAAATAGTCCCTACAATCCTCAACAACCTCTGATTCTTCCATATCATCTGATTGAGAGGAAAACAAAAACTCATCCTCATGTTCCTGAATCTGTTCCAGAAGCAAGATCCTCTTCATACCATTTCTTCCAATTCAATATCATGGTCTGAAAAAAGGAATCTGCTGAGTCTTCGTTACAGCTACTAATTGTTTACAATACAAAGAAATCCCATCCTGTTAGAGAACTTTATACCAAAGGATTTCTATCCTCCACATAATCAAATTCTTCCAATGATTTACAAAAATCACATTTCTTTGCAGCATGGGAAGCAACCATATGACCCCATGCTTGCCCATTAAATATGTGATTCATCACTGCATTGATTCTCAATTTATCAGGTAACAACTCAACAACATGTGTCATGTCATGCCCTGAAGCTCTCAGCAAAGGGCAGAGTCTACTTATTCAGTTCATGTGCAATCCAAGTTATTCCATCCACCCAGCAGTTTCATTAGAAGGTCAACAAAAGAGTGGCCAATCAAGGATCCATTTTGTCCTCAAGACAGTTGCAACTTGTAGGTCATGGATCCCCCCCCCCCCCCCCCCAAAAAAAAAAAAAAAATTAAAGAACATAACTAATAGAAGTAAATGGACTAGCTATAAAATATACCATACACAAAACACACAATTATTTAAATCGATTTTTATTATGAAACTTGAGGTGTCTCTCCTAAAATAGATCACGATACCCTTACTCTTTTTTTATCGCCAAGGAAGGATTTCCAACAAAACATATGGAGCCTTAGGGAAGTTTTCAGGACTAAATCAAGAATAATTATGAAATATTATACAATATAGCAAAAAAAAGAAAAAATCTGGAATATCAAATCAAACTGAAACTATGTTATAAGGCAAAACCATCAATATGGCATTGATGGTCAATCTGGAATTATTAGCAATGCCCTCAATATTATTTCACTAGTGTTAATTTTAAGCATTGAAGAAATATTTCTTACTACTTTATGTAAGAAAAAATCAGTTTATATATGTGACAAGAAATCAAGCTATATCACATGAAAAAGTCAAATCAAACTGAAACTGTGCCCTCAAATGTGGAATTTTTTATCAGAGTAATTTTAAAAGGCATTAGCATTACACCGAAGAAGATTTGAACAAACATCATATTTAGCTAAAGTGAAAAATGGCAAAAATTCGTATTTTGTTGCTAGGCAAATGAATTGATTTTTCTAGTTCACATTTTCATAATCTGAGACAATATTATACCATGCCCCATGACATCTTACCATTATTATCACAACCGATAAAAGCAAAACATACCATTCATTGAAACCGAGATTTCACTGTCAGGTTCTGCATTGCGAGCCAAACGGCCATATCTTCCTTCAAAACTTTCTTGCCCATATATAATACATAGTTTATGATAGCTCGGAACAGTTTTAACTCTATATGATCGAGCATCAGGGTGTGCCTGAATAGATGAACGTAAGCAAAAGAATACCAACCAAAACACTACAGTTAAAATAAATGAACAGAAGTTCACCTTTATATAAGCATCCCAAACATGATCTTCAGCTATCACCATTTCCCGTGTATCATCCCAAGAAAATCCGCTCTTTTCAAGAAGAATCTTTATTTCATTGTATTGCCTCCTCAAATGCTTGTATCGATTCTTCAAAACATCTTTATCATGGCGAGATTTAAATTTCACATTGAATCTTTTGACCATGTCAACCCAAGCCTGGCTTATGAATGTCTGCCCAAGTTTATTTCCCCTGTGCACCTGTTCTAGTAACAAATCAATGAGATAGCGGTCCATTGGTGGTGTCCAATATGTTCTTGAACGATCAGTGCCAGTGGGAATTTGTCCCTCCTTTCCTTCGCCTATAGACACGGATCAACTATTTTTCAGAAACTACCATTCATCAAAACATATTAATAGCTAGTACATCAATGAAATTTGTGTTCAATCCATGACATTCCACTGTTTATAAGTATCTCAACAAACTTATGTTTGAAAACCAAATTATATTTATTGGCTTCAGAATAAAGCTCAAGGAGGATATTTCTATGAACTTTTAAGTATGGGAATGGACCATGCGACACAAGACACAGCATCAGATGACATAGACACAGAAGGTGGCAAATTCCAAAAAAGTGAGAAACAACTTAGAGACATGAGGGTAAAAAAAATATGATTTATAGATAAAGATATATTATACATTACAATAATTAAGTCTACTCATTTACATAACTTTAACACTTCATGTAGCCATTACACCAAAACTAACTATATGTTTGGTACATAGGAATGAAATGTAACTCAATTTTTCAGTTAATTTTTGCATGATCTTCATTCAATTTTTTAATCCTTTCTATTTCTACCCAATTCCAACTGTGACTAAAGTTTCTGCATGCACATGCGCCTTCTATTGCAAAAACAACCAAACATTCAACTCTCATCACTTCTCGGCAATTATAATTTTTTCATGAATAAAATTGAAGTAACATCAGTTATGTCATTATGTCTGAAAAACATAAAAGATTCGTTAAAGAAGTGTTTGAGAACATTCAGCACACCATATATGTTTAAAATTGTGACAACAAGTTTGGGGAGTTTCAGAGGCATGTCCAAAGAGTTTCAGCAACAAACATAAACATGACAAGGACAAACTTGTCCATAAAACTGTTTGGGCCACAAAGTCTATGACCAATAGGACTAGGTAACTATCCATTTAACTGCATACACATAATGCATGAATGATAGGACCACTTTGCTTTCCACATAACTGAGGCAAGTCCCAATACATGTAAAGAAAACTAGGAAACATCAAGGAGGTTTCAATGTAACATAAAACAATAAAAACAAAAAGATTTTAACTAACTACTGATATGATTAATCATGTCTTGCTCAAATATCTTCACTGGACCAGTCTCCACGGGCGACAGCATGGGAGACTCAAGACGCAAAATCAGAAGATAAATCTTGGTAAATCATGAAAAAAAAAAAGAAAAAAAAAACAATAATCCATGTTCAGTGACAGGAAAATTGAAACGCACCAGCCTTGTTCCCCAAGATGTCATTGTCTTCCATATCTTCACTTTCATGCAAATGACAATGATTCCCATCGCCTATTACATCTCCATATATTAAGCCCAAGTCTTTGTAGCTTGGTAAAGTTTTCATTCGATATGATCGTGCGTATGGATGTGCCTGCATGTATTTTGTGTAAATCTCTAACAAAAAAGGAAGAAATAAAGAATAAAATCTAAAACAATCAGTAGTTTACCTTGATATAAGCATCCCAGACATCATCATCAGCCGCCACTATTTGCTGTGCTTCATCCCAAGAAAACCCCTTTTGTTTAAGTAAAATTGTTACATCAAAATAATATTTCCACAATTTCTTGTATCTGTGTCTTAGAACCCTTTTACCATGTTGAGGACCAAATTTTGCATTGAAGAAGGAGAGCATATCTGTCCATGCTTGTTTGTTGAATGTATTACCGATCTTATTGCCTCTTCCGAGTTGGTCCAGCATAAGCTCAATGAAGTAATTGTCCATAGTTGGTGTCCAATCTGTTCTTGAACGCTCATTGCTTGAAGAAGCTAAGCTACCTGTTCCAGCACCTAAAAATTGATAACAGATAATTAGCAAAGGAGGTCACACTACAGCTTCTGATTTTCTAGTTCATGCAGAGTCATTCTCGGGGTGGGAGAGGGGGGGGGGAGGGGGGGAATCCCAAGAGAAGTCCACTTAAATATTCATACAGGCTCCTGCTGCTTAAGGGTCTCCTATCAAATACCAATTTTATGAAACAGCCCCACAGCATGAACAATGATTTGCAACATATTTTAGGTCTTGTCATTGTTTGGCTTACTCAACATAAGCTCTAAGCAGATTACCTGCTAATGGATTGCACAAAGAGGCTTACAGCTAGCTGCTCATAATTTGGATTGAGAAGTAGAACTAGAAGATTCAATTACTTAAGTAATTAGGTTACGGTAAATTTCTTTGTCAAAAAGACTCATAGAGGGTAAACGGATAATAGAGTTTTCATCAACTCTATTATCAAGTTAGAGACAATGAGCATGGTGAATGGCCGACTTAAATTGCATGGCTTAATATGAGTTTTTCTTCACAAGGGCGAATGGTTAAACATAGCCCATTCTAAACCCAAAACCATTATGTCATTAAGACACATAATTATACCTGAAACTATTGTTACCAAGGGAAAAGAAACAAACCTGTATTCACTGCTTGGAAATCTTCCTCAATGTCTACATCATGACTCGAACGGCTGTATCTTCCATCAGCAGTAGTATACCCATATATCATGCATAAATTATCAAAGTTCAGCACTGGTTTAGTTTTGTAGGAGCGTGCATCTGGGTGAGCCTGCATGTAATTTCTTTGTAAATTTTCTTCAAGGGGATAAATAACTCTGGGACATGAATAGAAAAGCAATGCACCTTGATATAGGCATCCCAGATATAATCATCAGCAATCACCATTTGTTGAGTTTCATCCCAAGAAAAACCACCTTGGCTGAGAAGATTTTTTATATCATTGAATTGCTTCCACAAATTTGTGTAACGACTTTTCAGAACATCTTTGTCATATTGAGATCCAAATTTAGCATTGAACACATTAAGCATATCTGTCCATGCTTGCTTGTTAAAGGTATGGCCAACCCTGTTACCTCTGTGCATATGTTCTAACATAAGATCAATAAAATAGCGCTCCATTGTTGGTGTCCAATATGTTCTTGAACGATCATTATTTGTAGGGGCTTGGCTGCCCATTCCTTTTTCCCTGGTATTTGAGAATGTTACTAAAGATAAATTTACAAAAAAAAAAAAAAAAAGGGAGACACAACCACTAGTACATGTAAAAAATAAATAAAATGAATTGATATTGTATCAAAGTTATAGCAAAAATCTTCTGAAGAACGCTACTGCCCATGATAATACATGCGGATGTTCATAACGGAAATTTACAACTAAAAATAGAAATGAACTACTCCTCAAAACAAGATATCATAAAGACATATATTGGGATTAAAATAGATATGTTGATATTATAATTAAACCATAAAAGTAATAAAGAGAATTTTGAACATTAAAAAAAAAAAAAAAAAAAGCAAAAGCTTAGTGAACCACAACTGAAACAAGAACAAGGAGTTTCAAATTGGTCATTCAGTCCCACAAAAAAAAAAAAAGCCAATCCAGCATCATCCATGCATTCGAGCATGAGAACCACAACAAGGCTTCATTGAACATACTTTTATTTGATCACTATTCATATTTTAACCTATTAGTATTGACTTATCTGAATAGATCATGCATATGTGATGCAAGTTGTGCATCATATATTTTATTCAATTATTACTCTAAGATTATCTACAATTTCAACACCAATTAGCCATAATTTAAAAATAAAAATTAAAAAACGTAGAGAAAGGAGCTCTGACATTCATGTAGTGTATTTATTGATAACAAAGGGGAAAAGATTCATAGACAATCAACATAACCCATTAATTCCTCTTTAGATTCATTTCTACACTCATTGGAAAACAAAGGGCTATTATTGGGATGGACTTGTGTCCTGGAGTTGATGGGAAAGCGTGCATGCTTGAGATATTTTCCTCTATTTTTTTTTTGGCTATAAGGAAGATTCTAACACTAAACAATAACAGTGGGCAGTGAAAATATAGAAGTCATCTAGGAACCCTATCCCAGGAAACTCCACTCACCACATGAAATGGAAAAATTCTGGGTCATACACTGACATTGCCACGGAAACACCTAAACTTATGCCACCGCCTTACCATCACCGCTCACCACTGATCTTCATGACTGTAACACCACCACAACCACCTATCCCTGCCAGTACCTCCAGTTCATTGCCACATACTAATTCTGGTTTCAACTCCTAACACATCCAGCCAAGCAACAAAATCTTCCCTGAAATCCAAAAAAACATGAAAACCTATTCTGAACTGAATTTCAAAATTAAGCCCAACTCTAAATACCTGAATTTAGCCTTGATGTGCTTTCAATAGTCATTCAAAACAAGAGCATGCTGGGGCAGGACTTTGAGAGACATCAGGTTGGCAAAGACAGTGTTACATTTGAAGAGCAAAACAAAATATGCACCAAAGGTAAAAAAAAAAAGTTAGGAAAAAATCTCCTTTTAGCTGAAAGTAATTGACATGTACAGAATATAGAGCAGATCAAATTACAGGACCAGACCAGGATCAAATTATTTTTGGCGAGCAAAAGAGAAAATGTTAACTTAATGAATAAAATACAGATCTCTAGACTAAGAATGAATTATTTGGTATGAAGTCTATATTGAGGGAGCATGTCATAGAGCAATGCTGATTGTCCCTATAAAGCCTTTATCTTATTGGCACTATGCAAAAAAAGTGCCTCGTGTCCTAACTGGGGCAATTTCCTCCCTAAAGAATATTTCTAGGAACAATGTTTTCCAGGATTCAAGAACTCACCAGAAGTTGTACATGCTTGCAGGAACAATGTTTTTCCCTTCAGAAATTGTACATATTGTGCTTGTATCTAAATAACAACTGGTTTTATTTTTTTATTTTTTTTATTTTTTTAAGATAAAAATAAAACTATACTAAGGGGGGAGAGAAGGGAAAATTGCACCAACAGTTCCCAAACTATTGACTGGGTTTTCATACTTGTGCCTAAACTTCAATTTGTCTCACCACCATTCCCTAACTACGAGAATTGTTGCAATGACATCCCACATTGTCCAGCAAAATTGCACTCATAACCCCCAAATTATTGATTGAGATTCATACTTGTCCCCAAATTGTAATGTCTCATCAACAATATGAGACTACTGGAATTGTTGCAATATTATCCCCCTGTTGACTTGATTTGGGGATTTACACAACTACATGATGGAAGCCACTGTGCATGTTGTCAACCCAAACTACTAAAATTATTGCAATGTTATCCTCAAACTGCTGAAATTAATGGAACATCTTCCTTGAATTTCTGGTTCCTTCAAATTGTAATTCTATTTCTTTCCAGACTGCAATTTTAGTTCCTTCAACTGTGATAGTTTTTTAGTTTCTTTCCTTGATTCATGGTTTAGGTGGTATTTATTAAACGAGGTATGGCTCACGCATCGCAGTAGTGTGGATATTCTAGACTGCAATTATTAGTGGATAGAATTATGAACCCGAGAAAATATGTGTTTTTTAAAGAACGTAAATTTTCTATATTTCATGACTTGTAAATGTGTTAAATGTAAATTTAGACATCAAATGCACAATTTTTCTACTTAGATAGACAACTAACCATGCATGTTAAGTTAGAATCGACAAGCTCACCAACCACAAAGAAATAAATGCCCAAGATTCCAAAATAAAAGCATCAGAAAATCTTTTTTAGCACTGCTTCTAGCTAGAAAATGCACTAAGACGCTTGAGTTTTATATCTTAACAGTATAATCAATACAAACAGTGCATAGTACGCTGTTACATCATAATGCTGCAAAATTTGCATTCATAACGCTGCATAAAACACCAAATATGCCAGTTGGAATAGGAAAAATGCTAGTTGTTGCATTGCATAATCTTTTGAGTTGCTGCAAATGCTGCAGTCTATAATTTCTGCATTGCACCACTTCAAAATTCCATCAATCAATAATTGCAATCTAATATTATGCACTCTCCACTAATTACTTTAGCATAGAGTCATGCCTCATTTAATGAGAACCGCCTCAACAAGAAATCCGGAAACAAATTCTACAATATTGAAGGAAAGAAAAATTATCATTGTTGAAGGAACATAACTGAAATCTAGAAAAAATCATCTTACAAGTATGAAAGAATCAGAATTAAAATTTGGCGAAACTAGAAATTTAAGGACAGTATTGTAACAATTCCAGTAGTTTGGGATGACAATGAATGCGGTGGCTTCTAGCATGGAGTTCTGCCCAAACTCCAAAATCCCCAAATGAAGTCAATATGGGGGGCAACATTGCAACAATTCCAATAGTTTGAGATTTTTGGTGAAACAAACTTAAGTTTGGGGATCAGTATGAAACTTGGTCAACAGTTTGGGGACTACTGGTGCAATTTACCTTGGGCATAGCAGATGCCTTCGTGGAGTTTTGTCCTAAATCCCTAGTGCAGGTTAAGAGTGATCACATTGTAACCATTAGTAGTTTAGGGTAGTTGACAATTTGGAGTTTAACAATGATTATGAATCCCAGTCAATAGTTTGGGAAGTATTATATGGATAAAAATAGGCCACTTTTACACTATGTTGCTTAGACACTTCTAGAAAGGATCTCTATTTGAGTTGGACACATGTGAGGCACCAACACTCCTTGGATGCACATCCACCTCAGATGCATATCGAGATTCTGTCCAAAATTTTAAAGGTAGTTCTAATATCGCACACTTCTTGGACACTTATTTGGTACTTCCTAGACATGCTTTACAAACTATCATAACAAACTATAATACAATTGTTGTTTTATGTTATTCATGAAAAAGAAGCACATATATGGATTATTTACAATAAGAATAAACTTGGCTACATTTATAGAAGAACCTGAAATATTGGAAATTTCTATTAAAGAAAAATGGAAGAGGATGAATCATAGATACCAGAAAACTATAATATCCTTGCCGAATAGCAAATTAGTATGGATCCAAAACATGGTTCATTATCATCTTGGAACACCAAATCCAGCAATCTGAAGTTTTAATTACTAATTTCAATAAGATACATATTTTTATCATTTAAAAGTGCAGCATTTCGCATTAGAATTATCAGTTCAATAACTATTGATCTCCTTCACCAAAGAAAATCTATTTTAAATTTAGAAACACTTCAACATCATCTCAAATATATGCAACTACACATTTTCACTCATATATCTATGCAATTATATCCCTAACATTTCACATTTTAGAGCATTTGTCGTGCCACAACCCCACTCCACGAGTTGGAACATTCTGCATTCTAGCTAACACTAGGAAGAATTATTATTTTTATACTAGATTTTTTTAGACATACAGTACTAACAAAATGTCAAATGAGGAAACATACATACATACATAATGTATGTAGGTATGCATATTAGTTGTGTGTCTATTGCATTGTGCCCTAGCTTGTTTAGACTTGGCAAGTTGTAGAGTCTACGTTGTGTTGTGTTCCATGTCCATGTTTATGTTGATATCTGTGAAACTTGGCTTTTATGTTGAAACAAGACATTGAAAAGTCCCTTACATATTTCTAAGAGGATGCTTAGGTGCTCCTAAATTTAAAATAGATTTTCTTTGGTGAAGGTGATCAATGGTGATTGAAAATAAAATTATACAAAATGGTCTGCATGCTAATACCCTAGTGAACTACAAGTTGGTATGAATGTTCTGAAACATAGTACGTCATCGTTCTTGAACACCAAATCCAGCAATATATATATATATATATATATATATATATATAGGAATTGTTAAATTAGAACAAGATTATGTTAAATTAGAACAAGATTGCTGGATTTGGTGTTCAAGAATGATGACGTACTATATATAAATTTTTAACAAACAAATCTATTCATGGAAGAAACAACAATGGACGGAGGATAAAAAATCCTACCAAAGAGAAGCAGAAAACAAGCAAATTAAAAAACAATTACATCAAAGCTGCCTTCCAATCCCTTAGGATATCGAACAGCATTAGGCCCCCAACCCAAAAGAACACGCCCACAAAGAAGCGGGCAAAAAAAAAAAAAAACAACTATCTCCCAAACAAATTTGGAGAAGTCTTCTGATCTTTGAATATTCTAGCATTCCCTTCAAGCCAAAGCAAACACAGCCTAGTAAGAACTGCAGTCCCAAAAAATATTTCCTCTTATTCTTTCCAAAACCCAAAACATCACCATCAAGAAGTCATGAATAGATTCCAGATCCACTTAATCCTCTCCAAAATGCGAAAACAGATTATTCCACATGTATCTCAGAACCTTAAAATGAAGGAATATATGGCTAGAAGTCTTGCTTGACTCATAGCACAGCATGCAAATGTATGAACTAAGGGCTTTGTGCGGTCTCCGTATCTGTAAGATGATGTTTATATTGATCTTTTTATTGAGAATTAAGAATCCAAATGAAAGTCCAGATTTTAAATAGAACCTTTGCTTTCCAAACAACTTTGTTTAAAAGGAATGAACTAGGATTTGAGGATTTGTAAGATTAGAAAAAGGAAGGCTTTGAATAGAAATACCCCAATTTGTCCTTAACCCAAAGCCTTGCATTCCCCCCATGAATTTAGCAAGAAGGAATCCAACACACCCAATAAGCAAGTTGAGTCATCAACCTCTATTTCATTGAGACTCCTCAAAAAGTGGAAATCCCAAGAAAGAGAACCGAACTCAACAAAATAAAAATCTGAAATTGGTGCATTATGAACAGAAGAAAGTCTAATAATTGGCACCAACAGCTCCAACAAAGACTCACCAACCCAAATATCCTCCCAAAAACGAATTTTATCCCCAATTCCCATTTTAAAAGTGTGTAAGAAAAGGCAAGCTACCTATGAAACAAACTTTCAAGGGCTTGCATAAGCAGCATTGCCACTCCCTCTGAAATCCCACCCATTCTTGTGCACTCCATATTTATTCTTTACTAGCTGGTGCCACAAGGAATTAGATTAACCTCCATAATTACTTCCCAATTAAGGAGATTTTTTAGGAACCACATTACCCTAGACCCCCCTTAGACTTAGGCCCCCTAAAAACATCCTCGCAAACTAGGTGGTACCTCTTATTCTCCTCTTATCTTCTCCAACTTCTAGCCATCCTAGAAGGTAATTTGAAAAAGGCTAAAAATAAATAAATGGAAAAATTGGCAAGAGAAGTAGTAATAAGGGTGATTCTATTATTTCTACACCCTAGCAAGAGGCAAGCCTTCTTCCCCCCCTCAAATCTTTTGCTTACTTTCTCAATCACTGGATCCCAAAAAACAACAAACAAAGAATTATCCCCTGGAGGATGACCAAGATATATAAAGGCCAAGCAAGGGATTCACAATCTGCTAGAGATCTAAAAGTCTCTAAATCCCTATTACACAAATCCACTCTTAGACATGGTATTCAACCTTGAAATTTTCTCAAAAATTCCAAGGGAATTTAGAACCTTGCGAAATTTCTCAAAATCATTCTCAAGGGAAAAAAATGATGTCAGCTGCAAATTGAAGATGAGACTTCTCCACTTCCTCCCTCCCTATTGAAAGACCTCTAACACCCCCAAATCCTGAGCTCAAGAGACCATCCTACTCAAAACATCCACTACCAAGGTGAACAAAAAATGGGGATAACAGATCCCCTTGCCTTGACCCCCACAAAACACTGAACCAATCCCTAGGCTGACCATTAACAGCCATAGACAAATTGGTAGAGTTGAGGCACTCTCTTATCCACTTGCACCAAAGATTCCCAACCCTTTTTTTCATTAGCACTTTCAACACGAAGCCATAATTAACCATGTTATATGATTTTTCAAAATCCAATTTATAAACCGAATCTTCTTACCTCACCTTCTCGCACCCTCAATCACCTCATTGGCTACCAAAACTGCAACTAAAACTATTTGTCTTTAATGAAAGCATATTGAGCCAAAGACACCGTATCCCCAAGCACCTCTCTAATCCTTCTCGAAAGAACCTTAGTTAACACTTTATACACATGAGCGACAAGAATACTAGGCCAAAAATCTTTCACCTTCCAGGACCTATCCTTTTTCCATAAAGAAGCAATAAAAGTAGAGTTGATTCTCTTGCACAGCACCCCACTCGTGTGGAATTCCTCAAAATATTTCATGACATCCTCTTTCAAAACACATCCCAATTGTCTTGAAAGAAAGCTATCATGAAACCATCGGGACCTGGTGCATGGATAGATTGGCTCATTGGCAAGACTCAAATGTTCTATAGGTTCTCAACACGCCCATATATTGGTTCCTAATGGATTTTTGAAAGAGCATTAACATTTTGAGCTTCATTTTTTAAAAATGGGATCCCAATATTTCTCACTACAAGCTAGGTCCATAATAAAAAATATATATTAATATGCCAATATCCCCATCAACATTAGCATTCTATGAGTATCAATTAGAACTTGATGTCAACATCTTCGTCAACATGTAATAAACATGTCCATGAACAATAAGTTGATAATCGATACCTCCACTAATCTTTCCACATGCAAGTATTGACAAATACTAACAAATTGAGATCTTTCAAAATTTCCTTTGACATTCCCAATAACATTGGTTTATCTGGATTTCTTAAAATAAAATTACAAATATCAATATGCCATCACCAAACACATAAATTGTAGTTTTTAGATACCAGCATGCAAAAGTTCAGGAAGAACAACAACAAAAAGGCATTCTGTCCATAAATACCGTATTCCCTCAAAATGGATATTACTACAGCAAACAAAAGGCATTTTGTTCACATTTGACTTTCCCTAGCAAGGTTCAAATGGAAATCCAGAAATCTGGAAAAGGAATAGAAGCCAAAGGTGGAGAAAGCCATAGGCACTTCTTCTTCTTCTCCTCAAAACCAAACAAGAGAAAGGAAAAAAAGTATTTATTTATTTATTGGTCACAACTCCACACCTTACTGGCTTACTCCATAGAGTAGGCCCATTGAACTCAAATGCATGGACTTCTCAAAATCAACAAGGAGGACATCAGCATTACCTACAAGGCCATTCTAGGAAAGCTATTTGTTTAATTTCATCTTTTATGTAGGCTTTATGAATATACTGCATCTTCATATAAGTTAAAATTTTATAAATTTTCCCATTGTGGCTATGTTCTGTTCACTTCACACATACTTTTCTTTTTGCCTCTTTGATGTTTTTTTATTGCATATATCTCTCCTACTGCAAAAATATCTATCTAAATGAGCAGAAGAAAACCACTCAGGAAAAATTCGCAGCCAAAGTATACAATATTGGTAGGTATCTTGATTTCATGCATTTAGAACTTTGTCCAAAACCAAACAGGAGAAAGGAAAATATATATATATATATATATATATATATTTATTGGTCACAACACGACACCCTACTCCATAGAGTTGGCCCCTTGAACTCAAATGCATGACCTCCACAAAATCAGCATGGAGCACATTAGCATTACCTAAAAGGCCATTTTAGGAAAGTTATTTGCTTAATTTCATCTCTTTTGTAGACTTTCTGAATGTATAGCATCTTCACATAACTAGTAGTTATATCTATTTTTTGTTTGGGTATGTCTGTAGTCTGTACACTGCACATACTATGCTTTTTGCCCCTAAGATTTTTTCAATTGCATATACCTCACTTACTGAAAAAAATCTCTATCAAAATGGAAAGAAGAAAATCACTCACAAAAAATTCCCAACCAAAATACACTATATAACTAGGTATTTTGATTTTCTGCATTTGGAACTTTGCCAAAAAAAATTTCTAAAATGAAAAAAGAAGTGAAAAGGTAAAGAACACTGCTGCCGCAAAATGGTTTCGATTTTAGCGTCAAGTTGATCAATGAGGTAAATATTCGAATCAATACAAACATTTTTTCATAACAATTGTAACAATTCAAACTTTTAACCCGCAGATTTCAATTATGAAATCTTCATTCAGTGAAAATTCCAATGGAGACATGAAGTTGGAGTGCCACTGTCAAATTTATGGGGGGAAAAAAAAACGCAAACAAAAACTAAAACCAAAAACTAAAAGCTAACAAATAACAATCTGTATGGTTAAATTCTCAAAACTAAAACAGATTAAAAACCCTATTGAACTCGTGTTGATTTTTGTGTGTTGATTTTTGTCATTGAATCAAATAACAATAAAAAAATATGAATGTGATAATAAAAAGTAAAAGAATACATATTATAGAATGTATAAAAAAAAAAATTGAATATAATTATTTTTTAATTACTTTGAACTCACTTTTTAGTGCTTCAAGAACAATCCTACTGTATACAACAATCAGAAAAAAGGTAAATTTACGTTTTGAAAGATCCCCACTAATTTTTTTTCAAATTTTGAAAAATTTTAGGGATATTTTTATTTTAATTGTACTTTAGATTTCACATGTTTATTTTATTTTAATTTTTAATTAAAATATTGTGATAATAGACGTTCTGATCAACAAAAATCTCAACTCTAGATATTAAAGTCCTGTAATACCACAAAACTAAAAAATCTTCCTTTCAGTTTTCCAAAATCTGGCAAAAAAAAAAAAACTAGAAATACAACTAGTTTCTTCACTGCACATCAATGAAAACAGAAAAAATAAAATATAAATGATATCAAACAGCTCCTTAAATAAATATCTGTTCAAATATTTATCCTAGGATCTCATTGCCTCACATTATATCATCCTGTCTTACTAATAGGAAAATCACTCCAACTCCCGGGAAAATCATCAAACCAAGTTTTGGCCCAGTGAGCTGCAATTGACAAATTCTCATAAACTCAAACCTCAACTCTTAAAAAAATAAAAAGAAAAAAAAATCACTGCATGTCTGCCACAACCAAATCAGTGTAACCACAGAAAAATAAGGAAAACATCCAAGAAAAAACTCATAATTCAACTCTAAAACCATCAAAACAAAATGGGGTCAAAATTTCGAATCAGGACCGTGCAACAATTTGAAATTAAGAATTTTGAAAAAATTCAAATTTCACCTCTTAAAGCTATCTGCCTACAGCTAAAAATCCAAACCAAATTGTATACACCCAGAAAGCAAATTAAGCAGAAGTAGAAGAATAACAGCGAAAAACTCAACTTCAAAATCATCAAAACTATAAGAGTTTAGTATTTCATTCAGTTTTGAGCAGTAAATGAAATCAAAATTCCAAAAAAATTCAAAATTCAGCTTCCAAAAAAAGTCGTGCAGAACAAAAAACTAAACCAAACAAAACATACCCGGAAGCAAATTTAGTAAAATTTGGGAAAATGATAAGAATTCAGCTTCAAAATCATTAAACTGAAACGGGTTTGAAGTGTTTTATTCATTCCAACTCTGAAGACCCCAACCGTCCCCACCTCCGCGCCCCGCCCCCCCCCCAGAAAAAAAAAACCAAACAAACAAAGACCAGAAAATAAAAAGCTTCCCCACTCAAAATAGCACCTGATAGTCTAAAACTGTACCAAATACAGAATACCCATAAAATAAAATTCAAAAAAATTTAGGGGCAGAAATTTCTCGGTTCAGAGTTTCAGCCAAAGAAACCACCACGAAAGAACAACAGGGACAAAGGCTCAAACCACATACCTTTGGTTTATTGGCGCCTAACTGCCTAAAGAAGATAGTTGTGTGGGCGAAGAGTAACCCTACTCCGGAATAAGCTTCAAAACGCCGAGCTGTTTGGTTACAGAGGCAACCCTACGGTCCCTCGCGTCGCGTTCCTCTGTATGAATTTTCGGCCCCACCGGCTACAGAGGTAGGGTTGCGTTCCGGGTCGGACCAAACTTTTCCGTGTTAAGGGCTAAAACCCTAATCAAACCTTGCCCATTACCATAACCGAAGCTTAAGGTTTGATAATTTCATGTTAACAAGTCGGTTCGATTAATTAGATATTTATTATGTAAATACGAACATTCGGCAGTGCAAATAATGGTTTCATGCTACTTTAATTTCCATGGATAGACATCTAACTTTCCTTTCTATAAAGATATAAAAAGATAATTGGGAAGGTTATCTTCGATAATATCAAATTGACGAATTGATTAGGTTGATTAGGCACAGCTGAGATATTTTTGAGTGGTCTAAAATTAATGATTGTCTTGAATCACTTTTGTTTCAATAAATGGAATGTAATCTTATTCTATGACTAAGATACAAAAAATAATTGTGGAAAAGTAGATTCTACACGCTAAATGTTGTGAACAGAAGTAATCTAAAACTATCACTGATAGCGTCGATGTGGTCGTCAAGAATTTTTCAAAGATTTCTTATCATATATAATTTTTGATAATTATTAACATATTTCTTAAATTATGAAAAGAAATATGTGCAAAAATGAGAAATATTTCTTAGTGCACTTGTGAACTTATTTTTATAAATTTATTTGCCTATTACTTTATCATTTATATGAAACTGTATTTAAGTCTAAATAAATGGATGAATGACTTTTTAAAATAATATAAAAAGTAAATTAAAAATCATCTCAATTTATTTTCATTAATCATAAATATTTTTCATCTTAAATCAAATTTATATGTTAAGTTAAGAACTTAATCTTTATGTTATCTAATCATTAATGATTGATTTTACATATCTAATTACAAATCATCATTGTGTCATCAATTTCTAACCTTATTAATATGAGAACGTTACTAACACTCCAAATAATAGTATAATACCTAAGATGTTTTCGTAAATTTTCTCACAAAATGAAATAATACTTTTGCCACCTCATTCTTTGTTGTCTTAATTTTTATTTCCAATAAGAAAATGCTTACAATTTTTTTTGTTGTAATGTCGAGAGCACCTTCGTATTAAGATGGTAATTTTTAATTTGAGCTTTTTTAAGGATAATTATTCTTGCAATTGAAATTTAAAAGGATGATTTGGTTTTTAAAAAGTCTAAAGAAAAAAATTATTTAATAATTTTCTATTAGCATTTATTATTATTTTTTTCCATTTTTAATGGTCAACAACTACAGCTGGACATAAATATTAAAATTAACAAATCATAGGAAAAATCATTATTTCATTAGAAAAGTTAGAAAATTACTTATAATTTAGATAGATTGATTTATATTTATCATAAAATTAATTAAATAAAAGGTTCTGCCTAAGCTTTTTGTCACTTTGTCTTTTATTATGAGTCTTAACTTTATTGGATTGATTTAAGCTTCCAATTTTATTCCATTTCAAAATAAAATGAATGTCAAAATAAGGCCTATTACAAAATAAATTATATACTTTTAATTAAAGTTGTTAATAAAATTTAGTGATGTTACAATCTCGAGAATTCATATAATGGACATTAATTTTTTAATGAAAATTTTATACGTGAAATGCAAATGATCAAGTGAAAGTTTGATTCAGGATTTGCATGAAATGAAAATTTTATGTTACATATATGTTCAACTTACAAAGAAGATAAAAGTTATTGAATTTGCAATAATAGAAGAAAATGAGTTTCATAAAGCTAATAGAGTTTGTTTCAATTTCTTTTGGGTGTTTGTTAAATTTACAAGCAATTTATTCTCAAAATTCATTTACTGTTACAGTTCATCTACACATAAAATTGAACTAACCGCATGTGTTAATACCAGAGGAGTCCATAGGTGTATTTGATACACATGAGTGAGCATCAACTTGACCCAAAAGTTTAAATCTATTGAGTTTTTGGCCCAACCATGTATATAAGCATCCATCATTCACTCACTTTTTCCAATGTGGGACAACCTCACAAGTGGAATCCTCAACAATCTCCCCCTCACTTATGAGTTCTAACTGCTCCCCTTTGAACGGAAGCTCTCCCACTTATGAGTTCTAACTGCTTCTTGAACAGAAGCTTCACCACTCGTGACTTCCAATTGCTCATCCTTGAACGGAAACTGTCTCCCTTATGGGAGTTGAGCTCAATTCTCTAACAATTGCTCAAGTGGATCTTACTACCACTGACGCCTTACATGCCTCAGATTGCATTCCACGTGCCTTCGAACCAATCTTACCTCCCATGTCTTGACTTTATTCGGATTCATCCTAGACCTAGATGATCCTTATTGGTCTCCATCACACACGTGGTCTTCCAACTGTTTGCACGTTAGGAGAATTAGCTTCACGTATTGACTTTTACAATGTCACTCACCCAGAGTTACAAATCATCAGCTCTGATAGCACTTGTTAACACTGAAGGAGTCCATGGGTGTACTTGATACACATGGGTGAGCACCAACTTGACGCAAAAACTTAAGCTTATTGGGCCTTGGGCACAACCATGTATATAAACACTCATTATCCACTCACTTTTTCCAATGTGAGATAACCTTACAAGTGAAATTCTCAAATAGAACGAACTCAAATTTATTACTTGCTTCAATTATTTTTTCCATTTAAATTTTTGTCGCATTCTATTTCTTTAATTTGTACTTACATGTCATCAACGTTAAATAATAGCCACATAAATAAATATTTTGTAAGAGTTTCACGACTCCTCCCTACCCCATAGAATTATTTTGGTCATGATATTTTGACCCATACTATTATTTTTTTAAGTAAACTTTTCGCAACAAATTCAATGTTTGTTGGATAAAGTTTTCCTATTAACACCAATAGTTTTCCAATACTCACCAAACTTAAAGAAAATGTGGATTTTTAATGGGATAACCAAAAACTTGCCTTGAAAAATGATTATTTGAAGTCATAAAAATTCTGAAGAACCTCCAAAGGCCACATCATGGATGTATAACTCCAAATTTTGGTGTGAAACTTGCAAACTTGAAAAAAAAAATTGAAATCCTTTTAACAAAGAAGACTTGGTTTTTTATGGAAAAACCATGGAAACCTTTTGTAATTTAGCAGTTAGATTCAACCAACACACTCCAAAGAGTGTTTAGACTCAAAATACCATGAAATTTCAAAGAAAATCCAAAAGAAAATACCAAAATACATAGTTTCGAGATATGTCAGTTGATCATGTGTAGAGGTCGGTCGATTGTATCCTATAACCTAATAGCTATTTTTTTTTTTTTTTGAATATCGTCAGGTGTCCGTGTCCGTTTTATGGTCCATGACTAATCCCACGCCCTATGATGCTACCCCACGCACCACGAGGAGGTAAATTCAGGAGCCAGCCTCAGGAATCGAACCTGGGAGGCACACATTGGTTGACCTTGTGAGAGGCACTCCCAGCATTTGCCCCGCCAACTGAGCTACACCCTGGGGGTCCTAATAGCTACTTTTTTGAATGTAGATAAGGTGGTCAACCACACCTGCAGGCCTATCGACTGTCTGCATGCCAATGTTGAGAAATGTAGTTTTTATGCATTACCCAAAATTATTTCACAAAGTCTTCACACTAACACATTCTAACACTCATAGCATGCATGATTTGTCGAGAAAAATATGAAAATAGGCTTGAAAAAAACTTTAATACTACATATATATATATAAACATGCTTCACATGTAATATGAGTACCCTTAAAATGAACAAGGCAAAACAAGTTCAAACAAACATAACACATGCAAAAGTATTGTACTTATGAAACTACAATTTCATTGGAATTCTAATTCCCAGTTCTACTTATATCATCAATCATAGAGCTAATTTCTCCACAAATAAATTGGAAGAAACATGTAACGATCTGCTATTTAATTAGGGTTTTTTTATTATTTTTATACTATGACATTTAATATGCTCTGATACCATACTGGATTAAACCCAATCATCAACCTAAGCAGCGAGAAGCGGAAATCAAATAAACATAACCATATATAATTACATACAATACCAGAGTGCTAAAGTGTTTCCCAAAATATACATATATGTCTGTTTTCCAGAATGCCCTCAACTGGCTGGGGCTATACAAAATATTCCTAAAAATACTCACACGACTGTCAGGGCAAAACCGAGGCCCCTCTATCTGTGAGCCTGATCTGCTCGCCTACCTGGATCACCTGAAAAATGTTATAAAGTAATTGGGATAAGTCAATGCTCAGTAAGACGAAATATGCTGCTACTAGTGTGTGGCAATTGAGTTACAATACTATGAAAATATGTTTCTATAAAATCATGTATAACTGGATCTGTAAATACAATACAAGTAATAGAAACCACCACCATTCCCATATTGCTTAACATATAAGTATTTTAGGTTACTATTTAAAATACTTCTAATGTACGCAAGTATGTTCTCTGTCCCTGTAAATCTGTATATACATAATAATAACTGAAAACTTCCTTGTGAATAACTGTGTGTCATGATTTAACCCCTCATGATAGGGTTGTGCAGCCCGTAGGCAGGATCTACCCTAGCTGGCCGACCAGGGCAAACCACTATACTCCCTCGGTCTGATCTGCCCTCCTCAACCCATACCAGATGGGGAGTCTGTCCATGTCTAGGGCACTATACGATCGACCTACTACCACGTATTATCTGAATAGGTGGTTGCGATTTGTAAACTGTATATAGCTAAGGTACCGTGCTCTGTAACTGTATGGTCCAACAGGGTCTGATACTATATGATATATTTCTATATACAACTAGTTGTTTTACCATGATTCTGTAATTACTGTGTAAACCATGACAATGAAATAAACTGTAACTGTATCATCTGTATCTCTAAACTGAACTGAAATTTGTAAGTCATGGTACTGAAAACTGTATAATCATGGCACTGTAAACTATATAATCATGGTATTGTAATTACTATAAAACATAACCTCTGGCTGTATATTTTGTAAATCATATCTTGAAAATACTGTAAAACATGTTTCTTTACTATACCCATATTCTCAAGCCACACAATAATTTTAAACATATTATACATAAATGATAACCTGTATAAATTTCTATTGTGAATAATCATCTGATAAAAACGTATAGTTTATACTGAAACCTAGAAAAATTGCCTAACATAATATATTTCCTTTACCTGATTTCCTGCCAAAATCCCCCTACTATAACGGGTCCAACACCCGTAGGGTTCTCCACTCAACAGCTTGAAAACCACATTTTCCAAAACAAAATATCAATATTTCTTGGCCAACACCATTTCCTACAACTGCTAGAAGGCCAAAAACTGACTAAAAGACCTTACCCTAGATTTGGGATGAATTCCAATTTCGTTTCACCAACGATCCGCTCTGGCAGACTTAAAGAGAACTCTGCCAGGAACGTCGTAGTGGCCTCAGATCTTCGATCTGGCGACTGACGCGGCCGAAATCGAAGAGGGAAGAGGGAGGAGGGAGGAGCCATAGGGGTAGAGAGAGAGAGGGTTTACGACAATTTTTTTGCGATTAAAATCAGTTTAGGGCTATTTATACTGCGGGATTCATCGAGGAGTCACGTCATCTCATCGACGAGTCCTTAAGTAATTTCGTGGACGAACCTTACCTTTCGTCAACGAAATTCAGAGTAGCCCAAATTCTTCTCTCGGTATTTTCTCGTCGACGAAACTTGACCTTGTCGATGAGGTCCTATTGTACCCTCGTCGACGAATCCCCTGTATTCGTCGATGAGGCCCTAATGAATTTATTGGGGTATTTTTCCCAAAGTTCGATGTCGTCGACGAAGTCGACTGCCTCCTTCTATTACTATTTTCATTTCTGTCCCTCTTTATTATTTAAATACCATTATTCTTTGGGTTGTCACAAAACATGCCACACCTATGGTAAGGACATTTTAAAATAAAAATTATTTCCCCCCTCTGTTTGCATAATAAACAAAAATTTATTAGTGGGCTAACAGCAGAAAAATTCAGCAATGGATCTCTAAAAAAAAAAAAAAAGGAATTACAACAATTGCTCAAAAATATATCACAAAGTGCAGAATATTACCCCTCAAAGAGAATCAAAAGATTCTGAATATACAAAAAAATTCTAAATTTGTAGCTTAGATTAATATTCCAGCATTCCAAAATTTTAATATAAATTTAAGGCTACATAAAATGAGTGAGCAACACATACATGATTAAATCCAAACCCTAAAACAAATTTTAAAAAATCCAAACCCTAATATTTTCAGTGCTTGGACCTAAAATAAGCATGTCAATGGAAACTTCTCAGGTACTTTCTTGCTTCTAAAATTTTAAAAAAAAAAAAAATTGCAATTCATTTTAGCTCATTGAAGTGAAGAAGGTACTTCCAAAAAATCATAGATCATCCAATTCGAACATCAGGCACAAAAGAAGAAGAAGAACCTTTGAAGAAGGAATGAGCGACGGGAATGGTGGGAGAAGGAAACAGTGGCGGTGAGGGTGGGAGGCCTGAGCTGTGCACAGGGAGGAGGAGGGAGGAAGAGAGATTTGAGGTAAGTATGGGGAAAATACGTGGGGGTTAGGGTTTTAGTTTTTAGAGTATTAGTAACGGTTCTCATAAACCATCACTAATGGTTAAATAAATTTATAGGAAATAAAGGTTAAGACTATTAGTGACGATTTATAAGAACCGTCACAAATAATAGAGTATTAGTAATTGTTAATAAAAACTATCACTAATAGTTTATTATTAGTGATGGTATTTAGGATCGTTACTACTAATGCCTTTTTTTTTACAGCAAAAAAGGTCAAGAATATTAGTGACACTATAATGACCTGCTTAACTTACCACATAATTAATCACATTAAACACCTTGATACCACTAACTAATCATATAATAAAGTCAACCTGAACCCGTGGGTAACGGGGACACACCTGTCATACACAACAGAAACCTAAGTAATAGTAAATATAAATTTCATTGACCAAACCATAAGATACATTATACCAGAGTTACTTAAATTCCACCATATACTGTTTAAATATACAATTCCCAAAACATCAAAAGTTATATCTAGGATCTTACACAAAAACCTATTGACCCTAGTTCAAAAACTCACCCTCTAGTGGGGTAGTAAACACTATCTCAACAACGGCGTCGGTCCGCCTATCTTTCTAGGTTCCCTAAAATGATTTAAGTTGGGGTGAGACACCTCTCAGTAAGGAAAATAAACTAAATACAGTTATGTGACAACATGAATATTTGATTGCTATAATAAATATACAGTACATATTACATGCTTGAAAAATGCTGATGATATCATAACTAAATAATCATACATTACATAGTTATACTAAAACATATTGTATCTCAATATTCGTTAAATCATCTGCTATAAATAGTAATTCTGAAATTTACCCAGGATGTATAGCTAGTTAATGTCATGTATTACCCCCTATGACGGGTTGTGCAGCCCGAAGGCAGGACCCGACAATGGCTGTCCGACCACTGCTGAGTCAAAAATGTCTGTAACTACAATGGGCCCACCACACCCTGGTCCGGACTGCCAGGTCGACGTCTATAATTCCACATTGAAAGCCACATCGACTATCCATCTCCCACCCCCTCTTTTAGCAGGGGCAGTTAGCACAAGTCTGAACTGAACTGAACTGTAAAGCTACGGTACTGTACTCCTGATAACTAATTTGAACTATCATCCGGGTTCTGATAACATATAGTACATGATAATGTACTATTTGAGCATAAATAGATTGATAGCATTTTCTAAATTCTATAATAACATAAATAATTATGGCCTTGCACTGAATACATTCATAATTGCGGCCTCGCGCCGAATAATATGCATAACTGCGGCTTTGCACAGGCTATCAATCACGGCCTTACGCCGAACATAACATACATACTGATCTGAATAAATGTACTATTTATCATATATTCTAAAATCATGGTTTACTATATTATCGTGTTATTCCTAAAATAATTGCAAATATGCTTTTCCTGTAAAATTGACTTAACATAATACAATTTGCGTGAAATAATATTCATGCCACACAAATTGAATAAAATCATGAATTCTGTTCTGAAATCACATTTCCTGACATTTCATACTAAAAATACATATTCTTGTGTAACAGCAGTATTTTCCTAAATATATATATTTTCACAAATATGCTTTGTTAGACCAAATAGTTAAAGGTCTTTCATTCCTACTATGTTTTGATGTTATCAACCTATTAGCTGCTCTCAAGGTCACTAACGTTTCTCTAAGATATGTTCCAGGTATACAGAATGACATCTGAACCAACAAGGAGTCGAAACAACTCATGTCATGACCAGAAGCACAAGTCTCTCAAAGCATTCATGAACAATACAACAAATGTACAGAAGTCATCTGAAAAATAAGTGCATAAACTAAGAGAGATATTATCTTGTAAATATCTTGTACATAAAGTGAAACTCAATACAAAGAGCAAGAAAGGAGCATATCACACACACACAACAAAATACTAGTTAAGTCATTTTTTAAGTATATAAAGAAACCCCCAAATGGACAAGAACCTTCTTAGAAACTTAAAAAGGTCAAAAATTGAAGAAGGAGGATCTCGTCGATGAGCATAGGGCTTCGTCGACGAGTTCAGTACAAACTTCGTCGACGAACACAGGGTTCTCATCGACGAAAAGATACTGAGGGGCATCTGAATTCAGAACCACAACCGTCGATGAACACAGGGCGTCGTCGACGAATTACATGAAGGACTCGTCGACGAACACAGGGTATCGTCGATGAAAATATACCGAGGGACATCTGAATTCAGAACCAGCAACTCGTCGACGAACACAGGGCTTCGTCGACGAAATAACTGAAGAGCTCGTCAACGAACACAAGGGAACGTCGGGCAGCAGTGAACATTAAATGCTGCGAACGACTATTTTTGAATTTTGTCCTACACTCATAAATGCCCAATGACTCTCCAAAGTTGCTCTCACCCGTTTAGTGTATAAATAGAAGTAAATAGCATTTACTTCAACATCTAGAGAAATCATATTGAAAGTGGAACATTCATTGGTGTTGTCATCTCTAGGTTTTACTCACAAACTCACTTCCCCTCTTCTTGCTACTCTTAGTATTGCATTCACTCTATTGACAGAGGATCTTGAGTAAGGATTTTATCGGTTTAACTACCTCAAGGGAGTATTCAAGCTTACATTTAATCTTCGTCTACCCTTTTGTAAACAAAGGCTCTTTGTGGGCTGTTTTTGGGTGTGTCTAAGTGAGCACCTTGTTGAAGCTCTTTGTGAGTTGGTGTGTATTGGCTTCTCTTCCCGAAGGAGGATTTTAGTGGATTTTTGGAATCCTTGAGTTGGTCTCAAGGTGTAGACGTAGGCGAGGTGCCGAACCACGTAAATATCAATGTGTTAAGCTTTTCTTCTCTCTTATCTCATTTATATTGTTATTGTGATTTGCTACATTTCCTTTTACACAACAATTTTGTGCACTTGCTCTTGGTAAGATTTATGTGTTTGTAGAAATTAATCACATCAACAAAGAAAGTCTATTCACCCCCCCTCTAGACACACTACCAGGCCAACATGCTTATATATAATACATATTTTCTGAACATAAACCTGCTATTAAATAATAATAATTTTCATGGAAATTACTGTTTTAGTTTACTCCCTTACCTGACTATTGAAAAGTCCCTATAGTGTCTAGTCCTACACCCACAAGGTTCCCTGTTCGACACCCTAAAAACAACATCTCCCTAAACAAAACTTCACTCTTTTTTTGTGTACTACATTTTCTACAACTATAGGAAAGCCATTTTACTAATAAAAAGCCTTATCCTGAATTTGGGATGAAGTCTAAGTTAATCCCACCAACGATCCACTTCAGCAGACTTGAAGAGAACTTTCCCAGGAGTGTCGTGGCGGCCTTGAATCGTCGAACCGGTAAAATACCAGCCCAAAATCTTAGAGAGAAGGGAGAGGGGACGAACATGTGTGTGTGTGTGTGTGTGTGTGTGTGAGAAAGAGAGAGAGAGAGTGAGTGATTCTTTGTGAAATTTTCTACAGAAAAATCAAATTTAGGCTATTTATCCACCAGCACTCATCGACGAGCCACGTCACTTCGTCGACGAGGCCATGAAGGAAGTTCGTCGACGAACGCTTATTCTTCGTCGATGAAATTCAGAGCTAAAAATAGCGTCTTGATATCTTCTCATCGACGAGACACATGTCCCCATCGACGATCTCAATAAGCCACTTCATCAACGAGGACCTGCTGTGACCTCCTTTACAATTTCCTTTTTCTCCCTCTTTATTATTTAATCATTATAATTTCTTCGGGTCTCTACAAACGCTTTTTATTAACTATCGCTGACAGCAGACTATTAGTGATGGTTTTTGAGAAATAATTCAATAAACTGGTGGGAAATAAAGGTTAAAACTATTAGTGACGATTTATTAGAACTGTCACTAATAAATGACTATTAGTGATGCTTTTGATTTATCACTAATACACGAAAAAACGTCATTAATAATTTTTCGCGATAGTTTGAGTGGAAAAACTAGTTTTTAGTGATAAAAGTATTAGTGACGCTTTTTAATTTTGTCACTAAAAGTACATTATTAGTGACGATTTAGAGAACTGTCACTAATAGTGTAAGTATTAGTGACAGTTTTGAACACCATCACTAAGACTACGCTTTTAGTAACGAATTTGAAAGTGTCACTAATGCTTTCATCACTAAAAACTAGTTTTTTTTTTTATAGTGCACTAGGTATCTCAAGCCAAACTGTCGATGATTCCAGACATGATGTAAATTGTTTAAATTCTACTCCAAACCTAACAGTTTCCATCGACTGACTGGTCAAACCATCGACGATTTCTTCTACATCTAGCATATTTGATTTCCTACCATGTTTTCTTCCTTGTACATGTATACCACTCAGTATATGAGCCACATATCACAACAAGAGCTTTGACTCTCTCTTCTCTATTATCCTTGTCTCCATTAAAGGGGATGATATGGGGGGTTTATGTAGATCGTGGGCAGGAGGTAATAACTAGGGAAGAGGGGCCTCAACTAGTGGGTGGTTAGGTGGGTTGTAATGGCCAGTGAGAATGGGTTCAGTGGCAATGAAGTTACATGGGAAAGGGAGCATGGGGAATAGGGAAGGGAGAGGGAGAGTACGAATTTATTTTGGGTAGTTATGTTCACTTTAGTGGTCATGGAAGTATATATTTAGTTACCTACCTTTATTAATGACTATGCTAGGAAAGTTTGGACATTTTTATTGAAGCATTATAATATATGTATTTATTACCTTTTTCAATAGTGGATGACCTTGATTGAGAAATAGACAAGGTTGTAGCTTAAACATTTATGAACTAATAATGGTTTGAAGTTAATTCTATTATGATGAGCTCAATTAATTCTGTAAGGTTGAGGACATCATGAGGCATCATAAAATGGTGTAATTAAGCACATGAACAAAACTTTGATAGAGAGAACATGGTGCATGCTTTTGAACGCTAACTTGTCTAAGAAGTTTTGGACAAAGGTAGCTTCTACAACTTGCGACTTAGTGAACTAGTCTTCATTCTTATGTTCAGTTAAGGTTTCCCAAAAATTTTCTTAAGTAGCCCAAATAGTTATTTTGACCTAAGAGACTATTTATGTCTTACTCATATACATGCTTATAGTTGTAAACTAGCTCCTATGAAAGTTATCCATTCAGTATTAAGGGATTTAGGTTATGGTCTCTTAAAGCATCCAAAGTTATTACTATTTGGGATAATATATGTTATTTGTGGCTCTTATACTTCTGTCTTGATAAGCAAAGAAGGAAGGAGGAAAAACACGAAGGGGGCAGCACAGCGGGACTCGTTGACAAAGGGCCTATGCTCGTTGACGAGGGAACAGCAGAGGTTCGTTGACGAAGGCTATGAAGCTCATCGATGAATAATTACCAAGAGCAAGAAATTTTAGACTTCTTATATTTTCGACAAGAGCCCTGTATTCATCGACGAAGGTTCTTCTTGGTCTCGTCAACGAAGCTCTTATGTTCGTCGATGAGGGCGCCTAGGTTGCAGTAGTTTGTCTAAATTTTTGAATTTTGAACATTGGGTGGTTGTGCAAACGGGGGGAAAGCTCTGAGGAAAATCTATATATGTCAGCTGGGCATATTTTGAGATGGAGAGTGATCATTATTAAAGTGTATTGTGTACATTATGATTTTTATAGTGAAATTTGTGTGCCTTTTGCTTCCGTGGCTGTAGGCTTTGCCGAACCATGTAAATCTTTGTGTTGTTGTTCTTATTGGTTGTGCTATTTATTTCTTGTTATTTATTCCACTGTGCAATTTCATTATACGATTCATATCACAACAAATTGGTATCAGAGCAATTGTTGTTATGGCATCGGGATCGTCTTCTGCAAGATTTGACATTGTCAAATTTGATGGAACTGGAAACTTTGGTTTATGGTAGAGGAGAGTGAAAGATGTTCTTGTACAACAAGGAATGGCTAAGGCTCTGCTTCATACTCAACCGGAAGGAATGGATGAGGCAACATGGCTAGATTTGAAATCAAAGGCAGCGTCGACAATATGCTTGTGTTTGGCTGACGAAGTTCTCTATCGGGTGATGGAGGAAGATTCTCTAACAGCTACCTGGCAAAAGTTAGAAAGTCGGTACATGTCTAAATCCCTCAATAACAAACTTTTTCTTAAGCAGTGTTTATATTGGCTTAAGATGGTAGAAGGATCTAGTCTAGATCAACACATCGATGCATTTAATCAAATCATAAGTGATCTTATGAGAGTTGATGTGAAGTTTGATGAGGATGATAAGGCATTGATGCTGTTAAATTCTTTGCCCTCAACTCATACCTACGAAAATCTTGTGACCACTCTTACGTGGGGAAAAGAAACACTTGATTTGGAAGAGGTAACAAATGTTTTGTTAAATTTTCATCAAAAGTTGAAAATACGTGATGAAGGAGAAGGACTTGTGGTAAAGGGTTGTAATGAGCAAGGCAAAGGAAATTTTAAAAATGGGTCTAACCATAAATCCTAGAATCAATCCAAAAAGAAAGGAAATCCAATGTTATAAATGCGGTAAAAAAGGGCATGTGAAACTGGAGTGTCCAGATTGGAATAAGGGAAATGCTAATAAGCATGAGGGGATTTATAAATCTGTGAATGTTGTTCAAGAAGAGGATTTCATGGATGGTGATATTCTATCAGTTTTAGCGGAGTTGGATAATCTAACAGACTCTTGGATACTTGACTCGGCATGTTCTTATCACATGACTCCAAACAAGGAGTGGTTCGGCACTTACAGGTTAGTAAATTTTGGATCAGTTCTTATGGGTAATGATGCTTCTTGCAAGATCATTGACATAGGAAATGTGAAGATAAAAATGTTTAATGGCGCTATAAGAATATTGTGTAATGTAAGATATATACCTAAGTTGAGAAAGAGTTTGATATCTCTTGGCACTTTGGATTGTAATGGCTTTAATTACAAGTCCAAAGGATGAGTTTTGATGGTATGGAAAGGTAATCTGACTGTAATGAAAGGGCAGAAAGTGGATGAAAATATTAACATGTTGCAGGTAACTACCGTTGTAGGTGGAGTTGCAGTCGTGGATGCTGAATTTGATGAGACCGTCTTGTGGCATATGCGTCTTAGGCGTACGGTAGAACATGACATGAAAGAACTACATAAGAGAAAATTGTTGAAAGGTTTGAAAATCTGTTAGTTGGAATTTTATAGGTTTTTTGTTTTTAGAAAATAGAATAAGGCAAAATTTAGATCAGCTACTTACAAGACGAAAGGAATTCTTGACTATGTACATTCAGATGTTTGGGGCCCAGTTAGAGTTGCATCAATGCACCAAAGAGTGGACATGTGTACTATGTGAGTTTCATTGATGATTGCTCACAGAAGGTTTGGGTTTACTTCATGCGTCACAAATCTAGTACTTTTTCCAAGTTTAAGATTTGGAAGGCGAAGTGGAAAACTTGACAAGGAGGAGAATCAAATACTTAAGGTCGGATAATGGGACTGAGTACACTAATTCTTGGTTTATGGAGTTTTGTGTGGAGCAGGGCATCAAGAGACATTTTACATTTTGTCGGACAGCTCAGCAAAATAGTACGGCAGAACGGATGAACCAGACCCTTACTGATAAGGCTCGGTGTCTCAGATTGAATGCAAGGCTACCGAAGAACTTCTGAGCCGAGGCAGTTAGTATGACTTGTTTTTTGATTAACCGATCACCAAGGGCATCACTAGCGGGTAAAGTGACAAAAGAGATTTGGAGGGGAAATGCAGTAAACTACTATGAATTGAAGGTATTTGGATGTCCAACCTATGTCCACGTGTCTAGTGAGAAGAGGCCTGAGCTTAACCTAAAGTCTCGTCATTGCATTTTCTTGGGATATCCAGAGGGTGTGAAGGGGTATAAGCTATGGGACCTAGTGGCAAACAAGGTGGTGATCAGTAGATATGTAGTCTTTGATGAGAAGACTATGGTGAAGCGTACTCAAGAGTTTGATGAATATAAACAAGAGCCAGATAGATGGGGCAGTGATGAACATGTTGTGCAGGTGGAGTTGGAAGCTCAAGGCAACGAAAATGATCATGGTCCTGTGATTGCAGGGAGCTCTAGCTCGGGAAACCAGCAGGTTGATGATATTCCTCTATAGATTAGGAAATTATTTTTCTATAGTTCTAGTTTGAATCTTGTACTCTGATTAACTAATTTTTTCATTCTTGTATTATAATTAAGAAACAAAACACTTTGTATCTCAAATGAAGCATGAGTATCTTATCAAATATATTGTTGTGATATGGATCGTATAATGAAATTACACAGCGAAATAAACAACAAGAAATAAATAACACAACCAATAAGAATAACAACACAAAGATTTACATGGTTCGGCAAAGCCTACATCCACAGAAGCAAAAGGCACACAACTTTTACTATAAAAATCACAATGTACACAATACACTTCAATAATGATCACTCTTCATCTCAAAATATGCGCAGATGACATATATAGAGTTTCCTCAAAGGTTCCCCCTGTTTGCCTAACCACCCAACATTCAAAATTCAAAAATTCAGACAAACTGCCGCAGCCCAAGCGCCCCTTGTTGATGAACACAGGAGCTTCGTTAAGAAGACCAAAAAGAACCTTCGTTGACGAATACGAGGCTCTCGTCGACAATGCCAGAAGTCTAAAATTTCCTGCTCTCGGTAATTATTCATCGACGAGCTTCAGAGCCTGCATTGACGAACCTCTGTTGTTCCCTCGTTGACGAACATAGGCCCTTCGTCGTCGAGTCCTACTATGCTGCCCCTTTCATGTTTTTCCTCCTTCCTTCTTTGCTTATCAAAATAGACGTATAAGAGCCACAAATAACAATATCCACCTTGGCGATTATACGCCCTATAAGAGAATCTCAAAAACATGAACTGCTTCACTTTGAACTTAAAAATGCTTGGTTGGATATATCTCCCTTCTATCACTTGGAGACATGGAGTAAGTCCAAGAAATTCTTGAACTTCTCTAAAGTAATTGATTTGGTCAGAATATCTACTGCATTATCAGATGTGTAAACTATTGCCAAGTTGTGTTTCTAAAGTGTATGACTGAATCTTGAAATAAGATAAGGGTGTCAAGATAAGGGATTTTGGTTAGATGCATAAATTATAAGGATAGGATCCCTAAGTCATGTTTATTGTATTTTCAGGATGGACCTTGGAGGAGGTAGTGCACATGCGAGTCGTAGTGACGGTACTGGGCCCTCGAGTGCTGGCGGGGCTGATTCTGATGTGGTATTACGCAGTGTAGTTTAGCAAGTCATGGCTGAGATCGCTAGGAGCTTCAGAGAGCAGGGAGGTCCGTATGCAGGTCATGAGTGCATGATAGAGAAATTTACCAAATGAATCCTCCGAAATTTTTAGGAGGAGTTGATTCTACAGCTGTCGAGAATTGGATGCAGGAGATCGAGAAGGTTTTGGCAGTATTGCAGTGCACAGAGGAGCAGAGGGTCCTCTTCGCCACCTATAAACTGACAGGGAAGGTCGAGAGGTTGTGGACTGCGGTGAAACTTTTGGAGCAGCAGAGGACGACGTTGATAGTTATGACATGAGGCCGATTTAAAGAATTATTCTTTGACAGATATTTTCCAGCCACTGTCAGGGAAGTTAAAGTGGAAGAGTTCCTGAATTTGAAGTAGGGACAGCAGTCGGGGTAGTACGTGGCGAGGTTTACCGAGTTGGCCGCTTCACCCCATTTATCATACCTGATGAAGAAAAGAAAGCAAGACAGTTTGAAACAGGTTTAAGTCTTGAGATCTACAGGCAAGTTATGGTGTTGAAAATATAGGACTTTGCTGAGTTAGTTGATAGAACAACTTTGGCTTAGGCTGGTGAGCGGTTAGGTGCGGAGGAACAAGGATAGAATCCACACCTTTAGGCTTTCAGTAGGGCTTTGGTCAGGGTCAATGGAGGAGAGGAAACTACGGCAGAGGTCAGATGTAGGAGACTGGGGGTCATGAGGTTCAGGGTGCTGAGACCTACCCTGTATGTCAAATATGTGGGAAGAGACATATGGGGGAATGCCGAACAGGGAGAGGTGTATGTTATCTTTGTGGAGGATCGGGACATCTGGAACGAGATTGTCCTACACCTATTGGTATTGCTCTTGCTCCCAAACAGTTCATGGGAGGTTACCAAGTGCCTCGTAGAGGTCAGCAGAGGAATGCAACCCTAGCGAGGGTTTTTTCTTTGATGCCAGGAGACGCTAGGACTGCCACAGACGTCGTGACAGGTACCCTTACTATTTTGTCATGCTATGCTATTGTTTTATTTGATTCAGATGTTACTCATTATTTTGCATCTGTGAATTTCATTAAATTGTCTAGAGGCGAGACCCAGTTATTAGATGTAGAAATGTCAGTAGCTTCACCGGCTGGTTCAGTGGTAAAGTGTTGTAGAGTGCTCAGAGGTTATCTTGTAGAAATTTAGAGGAGAGTACTACTCGCTGATCTAATTGTACTTGACATGCATGAGTTCGATGTAATACTGGGTATGGATTGGCTGGCAGCTAACTGTGCTAATATTGACTGTCATTTGAAAGAGGTGATCTTCAAATCACCAGGCAAGCAAGAATTCAGGTTTGTGGGATCGCAGGTGTGTTCCCTACCTCAGTTAGTGTCAGCTATGCAAATGAGAAGGCTACTCTTGGATGGTTGTTAGGGGTTTATGGATTTTGTGAAGGAGGTGTCAGGAAATGAATTGAAGCTTGGAAATACACCAGTGGTCAAAGAGTTTTCAAATGTTTTCCCAGAAGAATTTCTAGGATTACCTCCTGACTGTGAGGTAGATTTCACTATCGATTTATTTCCCAGGACAGCCCCGATCTCTAAAGCTCCTTACTGGCTGGCTCTAGTAGAATTGGGGGAATTAAAGGACTAGCTGCAAGATCTATTGAATAAAGGATTTATTTGGCCCAGTGTATCACCGTGGGGAGCTCCAGTATTATTTATAAAGAAGAAAGACAGGTCTATAAGGATGTGTATAGATTATAGGGAAATTAATAAGGTGACAATCAAGAACAGGTATCCTCTACCTCGTATTGACGATCTATTTGACCAGCTTCAGGGTACGTGGGTCTATTCCAAGATTGACCTTAGATCAGACTACCATCAAGTGAAAGTAAAAGCAGAAGACATCTCGAAGACAGCCTTCAGGACCAGATATGGGCATTATGAATTCCTCGTTATGCCTTTTAGTCTTTTAGTCTGACGAATGCTCCTGCTGTATTCATGGATTTGATGAATAGAATCTTTCATCAGTATTTAGATCGGTTTGTTGTGGTTTTCAGTGATGATATACTGGTCAATTCGAGGAGTTTTGAGGAGCATGAGGCACACTTATAGCTAGTACTTCAGACGCTTAGGGAAAAAAAGATTGTATGCCAAGTTCAGTAAATGTGAATTTTGGTTGGAGAAAGTGGCATTTCTAGGGCGTGTTATATCAAGGGATGGAATTTTTGTGGATCCCACCAAGATTGAAGTAGCAATGAATTGGGCCAGGCCGAAGAACGTTCAGGAAATCAGAAGTTTATTGGGGCTGGCAGGTTATTACCATCGGTTTGTTGAGGGATTCTTAGCATTATCAGGGCCTCTAACGCGTCTGACCAGGAATAATGTCAAGTTTAAATGGGATGACAGTTGTGAACAGAGCTTTTAAAAACTGAAATAGAGGCTTGTCACTGCACCAGTGTTAATCATTCCGTCAGGGGGGAATGGTTATGTAATTTATAGTGACGCGTCCTTGAAAGGGCTCGGTTGTGTATTGAAGCAGAATGGTTGGGTTGTAGCTTATGCCTCCCGACAGTTGAAAGAGTATGAAAAGAACTACCCTACCCACGATCTGGAATTGGCTGCAGTGGTACACACGTTAAAGATTTGGAGGCATTACTTGTACAATAAGAGATGCGAGATATTCCCTGATCACAAAAGTTTGAAGTACTTTTTCACTCAAAAGGAGTTGAACATAAGACAGAGAAGGTGGTTGGAACTTATTAAAGATTATGATTGTACTATTGGTTACCACCCAAGGAAGGCAAATGTGATAGCTGATGCTCTGAGCATGAAATCAGTGGGACCAGCATTGGTAGCTATGAAGGTTTAGCATCTGATTCAGATGGATCTGGAGAGATTCGATGTAGAGTTGGTAAAGAGTGATCCTTAGGCATTTATTTTCAGTCTAGTAGTGCAGCTTACTCTATAGGAAAAGATTAAGACGGCTCAGAGAGATGACGCAGAATTAGCACAGCTGATAGTTAAGGAGCATGACGGACAAGGAGAGGAATTCAGTATTTCTGATGACGGGGCTTTGAGGTTCCATTCTAGGTTGTGCATACCTATAGATATGGACATCAGGAAGACGATCTTAGAGGAAGCTCACAGGTCCTTGTACACAGTTCATCCAGGTAGTACTAAAATGTATAGGGATCTGTAGGAGTCTTATTGGTGGAGCGGCATGAAGAGGGAAATTACCGAATTTGTGCAACAATGTCTGACGTGCCAGCAGGTAAATGTTAAGCACCAGAGACCAGCGGACCAATTGCAACCTCTTTACATCTCAGAGTGGAAGTGGGATCATGTATCTATGGATTTTGTGACTGGTTTACTGTCGGCACCGCATGGTCAGAATGCTATTTGGGTGGTCGTTGATAGATTGACGAAGACCGCTCACTTCATTCCTATTAAAGTCAACTACTCCATGGAAAAATTAGCGGAATTATATATTTAGGAGATAGTACGATCACATGGTGTGCCAGTGTCTATAGTATCAGATCGAGATCCATGTTTCACGTTACGTTTTTGGAGGAGCTTGTAGAAGGCTCAGGGGTCTCAGTTATTTTTCAGCACAACGTTTCTTCCTCATACGGGTGGCTAAACTGAGGGGGTGATTCAGATATTAAAAGATATGTTGTGGGCGTGCGTGCTGGATTTTGGGGGTAGTTGGACCCAGTATATGTCGCTGAAAGAGTTTGCATACAATAACAGCTATCAAACCAGTATTGGCATGACACCTTATGAGGCGCTCTATGATAGGAGGTGTCGTTCTCCTCTATACTAGGATGAGATAGATAAGAGACGAGTGGTGGGGCTAGAGCTAGTGCAGCAGGCACATGATAAGGTTCAGCTCATCAGAGACAGGAACAATGCAACTTAGAGTCATTAGAAGAGCTACGCCGATACTCACCGTCGAAAATTGGAATTTGAAGTAGGTGACCATATGTTTTTGAAGATAGTACCACTGAAGGGGGTTGTGAGATTTGGGAGGAAGGGGTAAGTTGAGCCTTAGGTTTATTGGCCCTTTCGAGATTCTTGAAAGAGTAGGGTCAGTCGCCTACCGATTGGCTTTACCACCAGCTTTATTTAGAATTCATGACGTATTTTATGTTTCCATGTTAAGGAAATATGTCTCAGATCCCTCCTATGTCATTAGAACTCAGTGATACTCTGGCTTATAAAGAAACTCTAGTGCAGATTCTGGACAAGAAGGAACAAGAATTGCGCTATAAGAGGATTCCATTAGTGAAAGTCTTGTGGAGAAATCATGCGATAGAGGAAGCCTCATGGGAGCTCGAGGAGTAGATACGACAGAAATACCTGCACTTATTCAGTGGGGATCAACACTAGGTACACGAGTAAAAGTAAATGTAGTATGGTTTAATTTTATGAAAAGCAAGATGATATATGTATGAGTAGTATTGTAGGTTATAGAATAGGTAGTGTGTTGATTAAGGTGTAATCCCAAGAGGGGGGGGGGGGGAATTGGGTATTTAAAAAAATTCTTTGAAACCTATTTACCAATCAATCCCTATATCTAAGTTTAACTAGTCACGTATCAAGTTGGTGTGAAATTATTCAACATACACAAGCAAGCTAGAAATTGAAATACGATGCAGAAAATAAAAAAGATAAGGGAAGAGAGAATGCAACCATGATTTTATGAGGTTCAGCCTACTTGGTCTACGTCCTCGCCTTGAGCAACCACTCAAGGATTCACTAACCCTGCTCCTTAAAGTGGGATGAAGCTTCCCTACAATCCGCTGCTTACAAGAGGCACAACTTCCTCCTACTCTGCTGCTTACAAGAGATACAGCTCTCTCCTCTCACACCGGTTCACACACCAAACCGTGTATACAATAGAATCTGGAAAATACACTAAAAAACAATGCTTCTAACAAAAGCTGGTGAGTACAATTCAAATTCCTAAAACATTGACATATGATATAACTTGAAGCTCATGAATGAATGAAAATGATAAAATTGTTTTATGTATGATATGCCTCAACACACAAATCCCTTTTTAACCAAAACATTCAAGTAAAGATAAATTCAAAACGTTTTGGAATAATCTAGGGTTCTTGGTTCACTTTGCAAAAATGCACACTTAAATAATTGAAGTGAACTTGTTGGCAAAAACTTTGTCTTGAATATACACTCAATCAAAATCACAAAGTTTTATTTCAAGTACTCAACCACAAAACTGAGTATATTAATTTACAGGAAAATATCCCTCAATTAAAATTATAGTTATAAGTGTCAAGGGTATTGAATCAAGTTTTAATGTATCTAAAGATAGATCCTTTTAGAAACCACACACTTGAATCAAATCTTTCAATGAGTCACACACCATAAAACAAATAATGATCTTATTTAAAATAGCTTGGTATATATAAAGATACTTTCAAGATCACTCTTTTAATCAAAACTAGGTTTTTCAATAAGAAGCCCTTTGAGAAAGTATATGTATATTTATATGCTCTTGAACCAAAATTTAATCTACCAAGTTAGATAAACTTTCTCAAGTAATGATCTCTTAAAAAAATAATTTTTGTACGAAAGGCACACTCAAGATCAATACTTTTCAATACTAGTCAAGAACAAACAATGAGATGATATGTAAAAATCACAAGACTAATAGCTTGAAAGATCAAACCTCAATACTAGATTGAAGTACAGTAGAGTAAACAAGTTCCCTTTGAAAATTGGAATTGATTTTCCCAAACTTGAAGATATGAGATTGATGTATAGGCAAACGAATAACACTAAGAGTAGATAATCAACAAACTTGCAACAAGGTGTGTTCTTCTCTTTCTTGTGTGTCTCACTCTTGTTCTAGGGTTTAGATATTCATAATGTGTAGTATATTACCCTTAGGATTGATCTCAGCCATTGGATCAATAAGATACCTTGCGTGTCTTTTTAATAAAGAACTGATTTTTAGGCTTTCCCGCGAGTTCAGGCAACCGAACTCGACTTTAGGCTCCTAAAGTGTCAACTTCAGGCGCCTGAGGTTCAAATGTTAGCCAACCGAGGTACCTCTGCCAGGTTCTGTCTTTTCCATTTAATTCTTCAGGCTACCGAACTTAATCTTCAGGCTACCGAAGTCCCCTCTTTCACACATATTCATTTCCAGTTTAAAATTCTACTTTAATTCTTTGCTTAGGTCTTTTATAAAACAAGTTTTCCATGATTTTAAACACATTTCTAAGCCCATGTAAGTACTCTAATGATGTACATGAAATGCATGAATCCTAAAATCATTCTAAGTTGTATTGAGCCTCAAGATAAATCATACGAAAATGTAGGTACATGAGTTCTAAATACCCATTCCCAAGACATTCTTGAACTTTGCCGCTTGCATCTTGATTCTCATACTCTTTGAGTTCCATGGTACTTTCTAATATGTATCAGCTTTACTTAATGGCGTCCACGACCCGTTATCTTTCCGTGTATGCTTAGTGTAAGTCATGTTCACAAACTCAATGCACAGATCAAATATCAAGTGATTTGTCATTATCAAAAACCGAATTGGACTCATAGAGTCAACATAGTGTTTTGGTTTTGAGAGAATTTTATTTTATGTGTATTTGTAATCTCTCAGAACCCTGAATGTAATCACGATATTCCTTCGCTACAAGTGAGGGTAAGTAATAAAATAAGTAGTTCATTTTCCTCAAAGGATGGTGTTTAATACAGATAGTAAATTTCAATGAAGAAATTTTATAAGGGGAGAATATAGAGACCTGAAGAATTATAGTAATTAATTAATAAGAGAAAAGGAAATTCTAAAGGATTTCTGCAGGGTCTCGTCGACAAGTGCAGCGCGTTCGTCGACGAACAGTCTTTTGGGATAGTCGACGGGGATATGCATCTCGTCGACGAGGAATTACCGTGAGGGGTGTTTCAGGACCTGAAATTCATTGATGAGGAGTAAGTGCTCATCGACAAACCTCCTTCTTGCGCTCGTTGATGAGATGACGTGACTCATCAACGAGCCTACATTTTATAAATATACTAAAACCGGGGTTGTGGTGAGAAAATTTTGCATGTAAGGTTCTCTCTCTAAATTTTCGCCCTCCTCACCTTCTCTCTAGCTTTCTGGCTAGATTCTTCTTTGGATTGACAATCCGAAGCAGCCACGCTACTCCTCGGAAGTTTCTCTTCATTTCTGCAGGAGTGAATCGTTGGTTAGGCTAATTCGGGAACCATCCCAAAATTTGGGTAAGTTGTTAGTTAATTTTAGTTTTATTGGGTATTTGGTATTTCTGAACTGAGGAGAATATGTTAGGGAAGATAATACTGCAGTTTTATTGGAAAAAATATTATTTTAGGGTGTTGTGCTAGGAACACTGCAGGTGTAGGAATTGGGGGTTTTATGGGCTTCTTAGTAAGCTAGGTAAGGGGATAAACTAAGTCAGAATTTTTTATGAAATTAATTATTATTTTACAACATTAAATTTCAGGAAAGTATGTATGTTATATAATTATGTTTGGGAATTACAATTATGAATAAGGATATGATTTAAATGCGTTTTTATCAAAAATATGATTTTGGAACAGATTCATTTATGAGGTTACCCATTTCTGTGTGGCATGAGTTTAATGTCCATATATTCATGTATATCAGAATGATATATTTGTCCTAGATCAAACATGATATGATAGTTTTTAGGGCAATTATAAAACAATACAGGAACTATGATTTTATGAATATAATGTTTAATAGTACAGAGAAATTACGTTCAGTATATTATGATATGCCGACGCAGATGTCGTGATTCATGTTATGTTATGTCAGCGTAGATGCCGTGATTCATGCTAGTGCAGATGCCATAATCATGTATGATGAGACAAAATTCATGAAATATTATCATGATAGATATTATTATGAAATATGAAATAGTTATGTTGAGTATATGAAACTTATTATATGATATTAGAACCCGGATGATATTGTTTAGTTTAGTTTCAGGAGCACGGTACCATAACTATATGTTCAGAATTATGATAGTGCTACCACACGACCAGTAGTGTGGGAGATGACAGTCGATATGACTTCAGTGTAAAGTAGAGTAGTCCCTTTGGTAGTCCGGGACCATAAGAGATATGCTCATCATACTTACAGACTTATGTTTGATCTAACATGGTTGGTCAGTCATTGCTAGGTCCTGCCTTCGGGCTGCACACCTAGTTATGTGGGGGTAAGATATAACATCAACTAACTATCCATCCCGGGTGTTATTTTAGTATTGTACAGTTATATAAGATGATTTTCATGTATAGAAATCTAGTATGCTTTATTATGATATGACAATTATGTTTTACTCAACTCTGCTATAGACAGATTTTACCAAATATGCTTATTATACTATTTATATGTATAACACGAAAATGCTTATAACGCTACACACTGATGTTAGTTTATTTCCTTTATTAAGTGGTGTCTCACCCCAACTATATAAATATTTTAGGAAATCCAAGTAGAGGAGCAGATAGAGCTCCACGACAGTAGAGTCAGACTAAACTACCCTATCAGAAGGGTGAGTTGTTGAGGTAGGGCTAGATTTATTTTTGGGAAGTGACCCTAGGTTACTTTTTGATCTTTTGATGGATGATTGTATATATATATATATAACAGTTTTAGTAGAACTCTAGTATTGTGGTTGGTTGTATGATATGTTTGTAAATTACGTTTCCTGCTACTTAGGTATCAGAGTTATATTTCAAGTATATCCTTGGTACCCATGGGTTCAGGTTGATTATGTTTTAACAGCTGAACAGGATAACGGGATTATTATATTAAATGATATTATGGGGAAAAAAATGATTATGGTAAAATAGGCAAATCGTTACAAGTGTTCTATTTAAAAAATTCATGGGATTTTTTAATTTTATCCTTTTAATTGTTATGAGGCAAATACAATATGCAAATAAGTGGAGTCTCATTTGAAGGATCATTTGAAACCACTTATGTTGCTGAAGTGTTCTTTAGGAAAAAAAAAATTCTGAATTTAATAAGTACTAAATTAGAAAAGTGTTAAAAGTTATAAATGATATTTAGTTGTATTTAAAATAAGTGGTATTTAGATACTTACTTTTATTATAGACAACTATATGATTGTTTTTAAATATTTTTTAAATTACAATGGTTGTATTTAAAATAAGTGGTATTTAGATACTTACTTTTATTATAGACAACTATATGATTGTTTTTAAATATTTTTTAAATTACAAATGTTAATATTTTAAATTAATAATTATTTTAATTATTTATAATTAAAGTGTACATATTTTCTATTAAAAAATAACACATGATTATTATTTTTAATTAATAATAATCTTATTATTAATGTATATTTTTAACATATTAGTATCATATTTATTATGATAAAAATAATATTATATTTATAACATATTATTATCATATTAAATTAGGATAAAAATAATATTATTAATTAAATTTAAAATATTAATTTATTTGTTAATTTAAATTAATAATTAGTTCTTGTTCAATCTAGAACTAAAATATAATAACTAATATTTTAAAAAAATTTTAAAATAAAAATATTACAATTTTCATAATTAAAAATTAAAATGATAATATATTATTTTTATAATTAAAATTTAAAAATTTTTAATAATAATATGCTTATTAGTATATATTTATAACATATGATTATTACATTAATTTATGTTAAAAATAGTATTAATAAGTAAATTAAAAATTTAAGTTTATTTAATATTAATTTAAATTTATAGATGGCTCATTTTATTTATTCCATAAATTTATTCTATTTTATTAATAATTAATATATTATAATGCATAATGAAATAATATATGATTAGTTTTTAGTTAGTAATTTAATTAGTAATTATGTTAACTATTATTTTTATAAATATTTAAATATTTTTATTAAGCAAAAAATAATATAATATTATTTTTTGATTAAAAATAATCTTATTCTTAATTTATATTTATAACATATGATTATCATATTAATTTATTTTAAAATAATATAATTAATTAAGTTAGTATTTTCAATTTTTAATATTAATTAAAATTAATCGATAGTTCTTCTTCTTCATTCTAGAATTGAATTATATTTCATTAGTAATTAATGTATTGTCATACATAGTAAAATAATATATGATTATCTTTTAATATATTTTTAAATTATAAAATAGCCATTAAATTTTCTTATATCTACAAAATTGACCTCATCTATGAGCCAAAAAGTTATTTTAGATTGCTTCTTAAAATTCACTTAAATAGTTATCAAAAAAGCTAGTCAAGTACCAAAAACCGTGAACACCAATTTATTATATTAAAAAATAATCATAATATAATGATAATTACTCTAAAACAAATGATATAAATGCGGCATCGATATGATACTTGCTTGGTACCAATATTTTCTCCCAAGGGTGTATTCAAGTTGAGTCAAATCAACTAGGCACAATAAAATTTTCAAACTCGACTCAACTCGAAAATGTTAAACTCGAAACTCAATCGATTTTAGAATTGTTGAAGTCAAGCTTGACTCGGCTCCAAGTTCATAAAAATCGAGCTCGATTCGATTATGCTTGACTCGATTATAAATTAATATTAAATACATATATAAATATATATAATGTACATAAAACATTAAATCATATAATATTAAATATATTTATAAAATATATATTGTATGACATATATAATATAAAAATAATAAAATTAAAAAGCTCTATTAGACTTGAAATTCAACTTGAGTACTATTACTGAACTTGAACTTGACTCCTTAAAATACTCAAGTAGCTCGAACTTGACTCGAACTTGAGTAGAAACGAGTTGAATGGAGTCGAGTTAGGAGACAAGTCGAGTCCGATTAGCTCATGAGTGTCCCTATTTTCTCCTATTAAGAATGGTGCAACTTGTAGAAATAGAATTATTACCAAATTTGGCACCTTAAAAAGGACAGTGAATGAATTGTTAACAATTTAAAATATGAAAATTACAATATTAGGAAAAAAAAAAAATTGCTATGGTAGGAAAATTCCATGACCAAAACTATATTTAAATCTTATTTTTCTGAATGCAGCTTGCATTATGCGTTTCAAACCTGAAATTTGAAGCAAAGAAAATCTTAAAGAGTCCATATATACCAGTATAGTCAATTTTGTCCAATATGAATGTAGCTCTAATAATTTTCCCCAGTTTGACAAGAACAGTCATAAATTTGTCTCTTTTCGATAATTACTTTGATTAGTAAGCTAAATAGCCAAACAACTTCCTAACAAGGAATATTAGTCCTTAATAGCCAAAAGTCTAAATTGGTCCAAAACCCTAGTGCTCATACAACTAGATAAAGCTAGGGAGTGCTCTTGACCCACAACAGAGATAAAATTGAAAGTTCCACTATATAAGAACAGATAAACTATAAAGTCTCCTTTTCCTGATTAATCTCAAAGATTGCAGCTTTGCTAGACAAACTTTGGGTTGCATATATGGGGGGCCCATTGCCCCAATCTGCAGTCATACAAATAAACAGATATATATAGTGTTGGTGATGGTTTCAGCAGCAGCATCGTATCTATATTGACTCAATATGGTTATATCTTACTTCATCTGCTAATGCGCTTTTTACTCTTTCTTTGGATTTAGTTCGGTTTTTGCAAGCCGCGAATAGCAGTTTGTAAAGCTTCTGTTGCTAAATTTGTAATTGGGACACAAATCTAGTCTTCTTTCTTGCTTTTATAGAGTTTGGAATACATAGTTGGCCTGCATAACATCTTTAATTTTTCTAGGAAACAATACATTATAGATATGGTGTTGAAGAGGTTGTAAGTTTCAAAAAGGAGCAGGGAAAAAAATTATTCAAAACTTTTTTTGGGTTTTCACATACCTAACTGGTAACATCTTCAACAAAAATCTTAAAAAAGAAAAAAAAAAGAAAAAAAAACAATGCAGATCAAGGGTGAAAACGTGTGAGATGAGTTGCAATGAGCAATAATACATGAGGCCAGTATGCACAACTTCGCTAGTCTGGATCCGCCCGCCTCGTCTTCATGTGGTTCCAGTTTTGTTGCTTGTATCCTTGTGTGCGTGGAACTCAGAACTCTAAATGAGTTTGATGCAAGTGATGCCTTTTTATGCTATCTACCATCGACATTGTTAACGAGGGAGACAAGTTCAATATTTGCAGATTCCATAGGTTCAGTTTCCTCATTTGTGCTTGAGATTTCATTTGGAAAAAGCGAAGATTTGGGATCACTTCTGGGCACCAAAAATAGGAGGCCCAGTGGAATGACCCTCAATATGTTACGAATCAAAATGGCCAGCCAGAGATTATCAAATTGTGTCCTAGTAACCCTCAAGATATGGAGTAGGAAACCTCCTAACCACGATGATGAGAGTAGTCCAACATTATCAATTGACATGAGCAGGGCAAAGAAAGTTCCTTCGATGCCAGGGGGACAAAGCTTGGAGCTGAGAACAAGAAGAGGCATCCATTTGAGCCGTCCAATCATTTGGGATACACATGCATCAGCCACAACAAAAAAATAATCCGGTATGCCAATATTCAAATTCAATCGCAACACGAGGACCAAATCTAGCATTCCTGATAAACCAAAAAGCAATTGAGTCCAGAACAGCAAGTCTCGGAAAGGGTGATCCTTCAAAATGTATTGGTATAGTATTGCCCCCAATAGAGACCCAACAGATCCAATTGAGAATATGTAACCAACACTCTCCTGTAACAAGGAAATAAATGAAATTCACAAGTATTGAAACAATGCTTGAATTTGAAGAGGATGATTAATCAAAATCTTCTTTTCACACATGCCACCGCTGAAAAGCTTGTGAAATTCAGGAAGTGTTCTAGTATTCACAACAAAAACATATGCTTGGTTAATTTTCCTTCTTAAATAAATGCCTCTAGCTTTTCCTATGTTCATTATGAGACCATACTGGATTTATTCCCTAAATTCCTGCAGAGTTCTAGTATTATCTCTGGCTATGCAACTTATGCTTCAGGTACACAGTAGAACGATTCAACACAATTATCATAAGTGAACTTTTCAGATTTTTAGTATCTACAGGACCGACCATGAAGAACAGATCACATACCTGGGAGAAAGATGGGCCTTCCTTTGAATCCGTAAACCAGTAAAACATCCCTTCATGGATATTCAAGCTCAGTGCAAGGCACAAGTACATGTATAAACATGGCCTCCACATATCTGGGCATTTCAATGTTGTCCACATAGCCTTGCCGGCATCAAGAAACTTCTGGTTTACCTGAGTCCAAAATAGATCATCAGACTTCAGATGCAAATAACTAAAAGACAAGGAGCTAATGAGTACCTCTTTATAAGCAAAGTTGGGCATGAGGGGTTCATTAAGCACAATTCCAACTAGTAGAACTAGTCCAGCTGGGACTGTCAGCAAGCCAAATACACCCTACCAGGGAAAAGGTATTTAACAAAAAATGGAGAACTTTTCAAGTAGGTGAAACAGTTGTTATTTTAGATGAATAAATGAGGAAGAAAAGTAAAAGTAATAGAACAGTGGTCAACCTTAGGGCCAATTAGGTGAACAAAAATACCACTAACAGAGAATCCCACTAATGCTCCAATGGAGGAGCTGAGGGCACACAAGCTTTGCATGTCAGCTGCAAGGGGAGGATGAGTATTGCTGTTCTGTGCTACACATGCATCGATGGTCACATCTGCTATTGCGACACCAGCACTGCCTGCTGTTAAAGCCAACAAGGCAAATGCAATGTGCAGCTTTTTCTGCACTGATAGCAAGAGCATGGAGATTGAGACAAGAAAACCTGAAATCAAAATAGAAGAGCTATGTGATCCAACAACCACGTAAGTCATAAGCCATAGTGTTTTTTTATCATGTTCAAGTGACCAAATTTCTGTGCATGAAGCAATTAGAAGCTAGTTCTTAGTAACTACCCTAGTAAATGACACAAGGCTTTTGTCTCTCTTTCATGCTGACATAGTCATCACCTTGAGGTGAGGCCAGCTCAGTGAAAAAAAAAAATAGAAATTTAATGTGATTACGGAACCCTACTCAGTTTTCAACCATCTAGCCTCAGTATGAGTCCACCTCAGCGAGTCCTAGCCTGTTTCATTTAGTATACAGTCTTCCGTCTTCTTCAACTTCTATTGGCGATATTATTTCAGATGTCTAAGAAGCTGACGAATCATGCAAGTTATATTGAAGCAAGTATTATCTCTTCTTGCATGAAGTGTGCTTAATTTCATATGGCTATCTTAATTAAATTCTAGGAATTGATAAGGTGAAAAAAGCCTCCATTTGAGTAAGGAACCATTCCTCTAAGTTGGCATATCAGTTAGTGGTGGTTACGTAAGCAAGTTAAAATCTTCAGGCTAAGTTTCAAATATGTCCCAGCAATAAGAAGTCACATATGTCACTGTATGGAGCTTCAGTGACTTTGGCATGCCCAAAAGCAATCTTGCTCTAACACCTTCATATTGTCAAAAATACTCTCAGCGTGAAGTTATCCAGAAAATACTGCTCCCAATTACAGAAAGACGCACAAACATTATACATGCCTAGCCAACAGCAAAGGATGAACTTATCTTACCACTGAAAGTAGAACAGTTGAGCATATATGTGAACTCTTTTTACCATAGTTTTAAAACCCGGTCTGATTTCTGACCTTGTGAGGTCACTAGGCCAATTGAACTGGTTGGACTGGTGGGTCAAACTGGTAGTTGAACTGGTGATATTAGCATTATATATGATAACAAATTATTATTATTATTATTATTATTAAATATAATATTACAATTATATGGTTCTAGGCTCATAATCACCTATTAGCTAATTATAATTAAAAATTAAAAATAATTTAGATAAATTTATAATTATCATGCAAAATGTTCATAATCACCCATTCGTAAAATATAGATAAAAATAATTAATAAGACAAATCGGACAATTCAATGGGACTTCTCTTATTATTTATCTAATATTCTTGAAATATATGCATTATTATAAAATTGTGTTAGTAAGAAAATACTTCTCTTATTATATATCTAATATTCTTGAAATATATGCATTATTATAATTGTGTTAGTAAGAAAATATTCAATGATTAGAGAGAATTTTTTTAATTATGTGCAGAAGGTTATATATATAGCTGGTAAAAACAGCAGGAGCTCTACTTAGTGAGGGACACCACCTCCTCTCTCAAAAATCCTGGTTCAACTCTCCCCCTTCGCACAATTCAACATATTTAAGTGTAAAAGAAAACAAGTTGGGTCAACCTGACTGGTCCACCAGGTTCGACTGAGTCATGCCAAGTTGCCCAGTTCTGCTCGAGTTGACTCAGTTTGACTCATTTCCAGGTTTGGGTTATGAACCGAACCGAAGCCCTGGCTGATTTCGGTCCAACCAGGTCAGACTAGCAGGTCCAGTCTGGTTTTCAAAACGATGCTATTTACAATTTAACTAGACTGGCTTTTGAACTAGCACATATTATATACGCAGAGCCCATAGAAAAGAAAACACCAAATCGAATCCATTTTTCTTTTACCTTTGTCACCATATCCTTGTTCATAAAATTGCTATGAAAATTGACCACGAGGTTGGACTAATTTTTTCTTTAATAAAGTTATTCTTCCATGCATCTTGTTAGCTAATCATAGTGAATATTATGATTGTTGTTTCTTTTGTTGGCCTTAAAGGGCTCAATTTGTATAACATTCTTACATACATGGATAACATGGTTTAATTCATAGAAGGTAGGTATTTACACACATGGATCATATTTTTTAATTCATACAAAGTATGTATATGTGTCACATGGGTAAATTTATATAAGGTAGGTATGCATACATTCACACACATAAGGCAGGTATGTATACATTTACACATAGTTGTATCTTGCTAACATCCCCCCTCAAACTGGAGGAAGTAAAGAGACCACCTTGAGTTTGTAAACTAAGAGTTGAAAATGACCAGGATAGGGCACTCTGGGAGCAATGGCGCAAGGTGGAGCATGGCCGTTTGTGGTCGTGGTAGTCCAAAAATTTACATCGGAAAGGTGCATGCGGATCTAGGCAGCCTAGCAGCAGATCTGAACCCAGAGAGGGAAGCAATAAGCTACAAGCATATTTGAGCCCAGAGAGGTAAACAAGGTGCTAGGATCAAATCTGAGCAAGAAGAAGGGCGCAAAGAGCTAGGAGCATATTTGATCATGAACAGGTGAGTAAGGAGCAAATCTAAGCAAGGAGAGGGGAGCGATAATCTAGAAGCATGTCTGAGCATGGAGAGGTGAGTAAGGAGCTAGGAGCAAATTTGAGCAAGGAGAGAGGAGCAAGGAGCTAGGTGCAAATCTGATTCTGAAGAGGTGAGCAAGGAGCTAGGCATCCTATGATGACATGTGTGAGCGGTGCTGGTTCATATGAGCAATGGTTGAAAGAGAGATGTCGAGGCTGGTAGGAGATCTTCGTTAGTAATGGAGCACTAGTGAAGATAGAGGACCGACGACGACAAGAGGCGACGGGAGGGAGCATCAGTCATGGTGGAGGATTGGCAATGATGGCTCTAATACCATATTAGCTAATCATAGTTTGGAAAGAATGAACGAATGATTGTTGTGTCTTCTATTGGCCCTAAAGGGCTCAACTTACAATGTTCTCACGCACATGGATCACATGGTTTAATCCATAGAAGGTTGGTATTTACACATATGGATCACATTTGTTAATTCATACAAGGGCGATATGTGTCACATGGATAAATTTATATATGGTTTTACGCACATAAGGTAGGTATGTTACGCATGTATACATTTACACACAGTTGTATCTTGCTAACACATCTCAACACCAATTGAAGTCCAAGATTTTTCATTTTTTGGATAATTGAAGAAAATTCATTAATATCCAAAAAACAGAGTACAAGTCTTTGAGGACAAGGAATCCTCACCAAAGATCCAAAGAACTGGAGAAAATACAGGTATTTGATTTACTAAAGTGCTGCCTTTCAATACCTTCTCCACTACCCCACCCCCTCGAAAAAAAAAAAAAAAGCAAGCAAGGAAGATCATTCTCTCCCACAAAAATCCTTTAGCAAGTTGTGCGACCCTAAAAAATTATAGCATTCCTCTCAATCCACAAGGTCCAAAGAATGGTGAACTGCCGCACACAAAAGAGCTCTCCAATTTCTATTTTTGCCAAAGCCCCTATACTTAACAAGTAAAATTTCTCCCTCCTTCAGACGCCACCCACTCTTCCCCTGCATAAGGAAGTTCAAGAAAAGCCCCCTCATCCTGCTAGTTCTGAATTTCTGTTATCCTCACTGTTATAGTTGGAGCCAGGAGACAGTCAGGAGGAGCTGAGTTGGAAAACATGGTGAAATTAATCTCACGCGGTGCAATTTATATCTATTTACCTCATGATTGTAACTTCCTATATTTTTTATTCATTATGTTTAAATTGTAATTAAATTGTGATTGGAAGATCAGCCCTATAAATAGAGGGCTGAGGAATGACACAAAATATAGTGAGAAGCTCAGAGAGAGCAGAGAGGAAGAAGGGAGGAAGAGAGAGAGAGAATTGTAATTTTTCCGGCGATAGTGAATATTTGGTGTGTGCTTCGTGGATGTAAGTCGTCATTGACCGAACCACGTTAAATCTTTGGTGTCACTTTAATCTGGATGCTCACAGGTTCTTAACAAGTGGTATCAGAGCCCGGTTGGAGCAGAAAAGCCAGATTGGAAGTGATCCCGAAATCAAAGCTTTGTCTAGTGGATCGAAACCAAGTTTTGTGGCCACAATCGCATTTAGCTCGCCGAGACGAAAAGAACCGTGCAAGCCGGAGCTTAAACGGAGTTTAGACGAAGGCTCACACGCCTTGCCGGAGTAAGACGCCTCACCACGCGCCGACCACGCGCCAGTAACCAGCTCCCTCACGCGCCGCACGCGTTGCACACATCATCCTCGCTCGATCAGCCTCGACTCGACCCGAAAGGAACCCAACCCGACCCGGACGCTGACTCAGACCGGATCAACCCAAGATCCGGTCCTTGACCCGGATCCGACCCGCCGTCTCAGAACCGGCCACGTCAGCGCCGCTGAGTCAGCTGCCACGAAAGCCGGGCCACATCAGCAGGTGGGTGCCACGTCAGCCGGAGGTGCCACAGCAGCAGGTCACTGACACAACAGCGGGTGAACCCCACTGCCAAGTCAGCATGTGGGCCCCACCAATGCCACGTCATCAATGGGCCTCACATTGCCACGACAAACAGGTGGACCCCACTGCCACATCAGCACGCCACGTCAGCAAGTTTGACCAGGTTTGACTAAACTCAGACTGAGCTTTTCGGAGTCGTATTGGATCCATTTTTCGAGCGACTTGAAACATTTCTAGGGTTTTTGATCGTTCCGAATCCAACCGCGCTATCCATTTGAACTAATTCCATCTCTAGATTAGCGAATCGAGATGTCGAATGAAAAGAGCTCAAAAATCGAAATGTTCAACGGAAACAATTTCGATTTCTGGAAGATGTAGATAGAAGATTATTTGTTTGGAAAAGAATTGCACTTATCGTTGAAGGGTAAGCCAGCATCCATGAACGAAGACAAGTGGGAGTTGCTTGATCGAAAAGCCCTTGGAGCCATCAGAATGACATTGTCGAAATGTGTGGCGTTCAATATCAAGCATATAACATCCATTAAGTCTCTGATGGATACGCTCTCTAATATGTACGAGCAGCCTTCAGCCGCAAACAAGGTACATCTCATGAAAAGACTATTTACGATGAGCATGTCTGCAGGTGAAAGTTTCAGCAGCCATTTGAATAACTTCAATGAGTTGTCTGATCAACTCGCCTCAATCGGGATAACGTTTGATAATGAGATTCGAGCCCTATTGATTCTCAGTTAGTTGCCTGAAAGTTGGAATGATATCGTTACTCTCATTAGTAGCTCCGCAGGAAAATCGAAACTTGTATACGATGAAGTCGTCAGCATGATTTTGACGAAGAAAATAAGAATGCAGTCGAACCATGGTTCCACTTCGAGTTTAGTCTTGAACATGGAGAGTCAAGGTAGAGGAAACAGGCATAGACGATCAAACAACTGCGGCAGATCTAGGCCCAAACGGTCTAAATCCAGAAATCTCAGAGGTACGCAGGACACAGGTTCCCAGAGTACAAAAGTTATTGAGTGCTGGAATTGTGGAAAGACTGGTCATTACAAGAACCAGTGCAGAAGTCAGAAGAAAGAATATGAGACGAGGGTAAAGACAGAAGCAAATATTGTTTCCGAAAATGATGAGATGTTGATCTGCTCTTTGGAGAGCATGTAAGAGTCTTGGGTGTTAAACTCTGGAGCTTCATTCCATGCGACTTGCAGCAGAAATTGCCTGGAGGAGTATACATTAGGTAATTTCGGTAAAGTTTATTTCGGCAATGATCAACCGTGCAATATTGCCGGTAAGGGGACAGTAAAGATCAAAATGAATGGGTCAGTTTGGAAACTGAGAAATGTCAGGTATATTCCAGACTTGAGGAAGAATTTGATCTCAGTCGGTCAATTGGCAAATGAAGGTTATAACGCATCTTTCATGGGTGATGAATAGAAAATTTCGAAGGGTGCATTGACAATTGCTCGAGGTAAGAAAAGTGGTACTCTTTATGTAACTCCTGATACATGTATGTCTATTACAGTTGCTACAAGAAATTATGATAGCAACTTATGGCATCAACGACTCGGACACCTGAGTGAGAAGGGACTCAAGGTAATGCACTCAAAGGGTAAGTTGAGTAATTTACAGTCGGTGCAGATTGACACATGTGAGGATTGCATATTTGGGAAACAGAAGAGATTCATTTTCTAGACAAATATCAGTACCCCGAAGAAAGAAAGACTTGAGCTAGTCCATTCAGATGTATGGGGACCAACAACCAATTCGTCTACAGGAGGAAAGCATTACTATGTCACGTTTATTGATGATCATTCACGGAAGGTATGGGTTTACTTCTTGAAGTATAAATCTGATGTTTTTTATGCTTTTAAAATTTGGAAAGCGATGGTAGAAAACGAAATTGGTTTGAAAATCAAAAAGCTGAGAATAGATAATGGTGGAGAGTATGTTGACACCGAGTTCAAGAAATTCTGCTTTGAGCATGGTATCAGAATAAAAAGAACTGTGTCAGATATGCCTCAACACAACGGCATAGCAGAGCGGATGAACAAAATGTTGACAAAGAAAGCCAGAAGCATGCGTATGTAGTCAGGTCTGCCAAAGATGTTTTGGGTAGAAGCAGTCAACACAGCAGCTTATTTGATCAATAGAAGTCCTTCAGTACCATTGGACTATAGTCTACCTGAAGAAGTTTGGAGTAACAAAGAGGTAAGACTTTCACATTTGAAAGTTTTTGGTTGTGTCGTATATGTACATGATCATGTCAGGAATAAGCTGGATCCGAAATCCCGGAAATGCACCTTCATTGGTTATGGTGGAGATGAATTTGGATATCGCATTTGGGATGATGAAAACAAAAAGGTGATCAGAAGCACAGATGTGATTTTTGATGAAAAGATGATATACAAGGATAGACACACAACAGAGTCTACAAAGTCTGAAACAATCTTTGTAGATGTGGATGATGTTTTAGAAGGTGTAAGGACACGTCAGCAGAACACAGAGAATCCTCAGCAGACTACCGAGATTCCTCAGGCAGAGGAACGTGTGGAGCAAATTGTTGCACCACCACCTCCTACTCCAACACCAGAGCTTAGGAGATCTTCTCGGCGGCACGTACCAAACAGGAGGTATGTGAACCATTTACTTCTTACAGATGGAGGAGAACCTGAATGCTATATTGAAGCATGTCAGGCACGAGATGCGAGCAAGTGGGAGCTTGCAATGAAAGACGAGATGAAGTCTCTTAACTCCAACAAAACATGGGAACTAGCTAAGTTGCCCAATGGTAAGAAGACTCTTCACAACAAATGGGTTTATAGAATCAAAGAAGAGCATGACGGCTTCAGGAGGTACAAGGCTCGGTTGGTAGTTAAAGGCTTCGAGCAGAAGGAAGGAATTGACTACACCGACATTTTTGCACCAATTGTGAAGCTGACAACCATCAGATCTGTTCTGAATATTGTTGCCTCAGAGGGTTTACATCTTGAACAGTTAGACATGAAGACGACATTTCTTCACGGTGATCTTGAAGAGGAAATCTATATGCAATAGCCAGAAGGTTTCTCAAAAATAGGCAAAGAGAATTTTGTATGCAAATTGAAAAAGAGTTTGTATGGTCTCAAACAAGCTCCTAGACAGTGGTACAAGAAATTCGACAGCTGTATGTAGAGGAACAATTTTCAGAAATGCAATGTCGACCACTGCTGCTACTTTAGAAGGCATTGTGCTAGTTATATTATTCTACTGTTATATGTCGATGATATGCTAGTGGCAGGATCAGATATAGAAGAGATCAGGAAATTGAAGAAGCAACTGTCAGAGGAATTTGATATGAAAGACTTGGGTCCTGCAAAACAGATTCTTGGGATGCTGATCTCTAGAGATAAGCAACAAGGCACGTTGCAGTTATCTCAGTTAGAGTACATCAGCCGTGTTTTACATAGGTTCAACATGAGCAGTGCCAAGGTTGTAAATACACCATTGGCAGGTCATTTCCGTCTCAAAGAATCAGTCTCCCCAGACAAATGAAGAGAAAGACTTCATGACTAAGGTTTCATATGCCTTAGCTGTTGGAAGTCTAATGTATGCTATGGTTGGTACCAGACCACATATTGGCCAAGCAGTTGGAGCTATCAGCAGGTATATGTCAAATCCAGGGAAGACACACTGGGAAGCAATAAAGTGGATTTTGAGATATCTTCATGGCACTATTGATAAGTGTCTATGTTTCAGCAAAAGTGATCTGAAAATCCGAGGATTCATAGATGCTGATTTTACAGGTGAGATTGATCATCGTAGAAGCACCACCAGGTACATATTCACTGTTGGCTCAACAGCTGTTAGTTGGATGTCACAGATACAAAAGATTGTTGTTTATCCACTACAAAAGCTGAATATGTAGCAGTGACAGAAACCAGTAAAGAGATGATTTGGCTTCAGGGTTTGTTAACGGAGCTTGGATTAAAGCAAGAAAGGAATGTTTTGTACAATGACAATCAGAGTGCGATACATCTGGCGAAGAACTCAACATTTCATTCCAAAACTAAGCATATTGGATTGCGTTACCACTTCGTCAAATCTCTGATAGAGGACGCTGTGTTGATACTTGAAAAAATCCAAGGAAGCAAAAATCTGGCAGATATGGTAACTAAGGTGGTGACTACAGAGAAGCTAAAGTTGTGTTCAACTTCAGTTGGTCTTCATGCTTGAAGACACATATTATGAGCACATCATTTATTCATGATACTCTGGTGAGGAGGCGTCTCTGTCTCCAAGTGGGAGATTGCTATAGTTGGAGCCAGGAGACAGACAGGAGGAGCTGAGTTGGAAAACATGGTGAAATTAATCTCACGCGGTGCAATTTATATCTATTTACCTCATGATTGTAACTTTATATATTTTTGATTCATTATGTTTAAATTGTAATTAAATTGTAATTGGAAGATCAGCCCTATAAATAGAGGGCTAAGGAATGACACAAAATATAGTGAGAAGCTCAGAGAAAGCAGAGAGGAAGAAGGGAGGAAGAGACAAAGAGAGAGAGAGAGAGAGAGAATTGTAATTTTTCCGACGATAGTGAATATTTGGTGTGTGCTCCGTGGACGTAGGTCGTTATTGACCGAACCATGTTAAATCTTTGGTGTCACTTTAATCTGGATGCTCACAGGTTCTTAACACTCACAGCCTCGCATCCATTCTAAATTTCTTGTGTTCTGAACAAACTCAAATTTGCACAGTGGAAATTAAACGCAGCAATCAATGAAGAACAAATATGGATCACACCCACGCAATATATATGAAAGCAAATAAAATTCACACAAGAACACATAGGAATTACATGGTTCGGCAATGCCTACATCCACGGGAGCAATTGACAAAGTTTCACTATCTTAGTTTCTAAAGACACATTACAATGATCTTCTTACAAAAGAAAATATACCCAGAATGGTATATTTATAAACACTATGGAGGTTTCCCTCCAAACACCCAACCATACTAACATTCGTATTCAAAATTTGAAATCAGCCTCGTTGTCCCGAGCCAAACCATCGACGGTTTGAGATACTGAGAGCAAACCGTCTCAGCAACATTCAGACAGCCGACGACAGTTCCTTCGTCAGAAAGATACCGAGAGCAACATTATGAGATTTTAGCCAAACTGTCAATGGTAAGAGCCAAACCGTCGACGGTTTCCCCCAGTGCTGATACAACTATCCTTTTGTTCCTTTGTGTATGTCCACCACTCAAAGATATGAGCCACCAAACACAACAATCTCCACCTTAGCGAATATTTGCCCCTTAGGAGAAACCTGAAACACATAACCCCATGCTCCACCTTGACCTTGGAACGTTAGGTTGGGTCCGTCTCCCTTCTAACACTTAGAGACATGAAGTAAGTCCAAGCAATGCTTGAACTTTTTAGTAGTAACTAGTTTTTTCAAAATGTCTGCTGCATTTTCAGATGTGTGAACCTTCTCCAATATAAGTTCACCTGAAGTAATCAATTCCCAAACCCTGTGGAACCTTATACCAATATGCTTGGTTCTAGCATGATACACTTGATTCTTCGCCAAGTAGATGGCATTCTGATTGTCACAATGCAGCACAACTCCACTTTACTGTATACTCAGCTCCTTGACCAAACCGGTAAGCCATAAGGCTTCCTTTGCAACTTCGGCCACATCCACATATTCTGACTCAGTTGTAGACAATGCCACCAAGGATTGTATCATGAACCTCCAACAGATGGGTCCTCCTAGAAGAGTATAAACATAACCAATTGTAGACCTTCTGTCATCCATATCCCTTGCATAATCAGCATCAACAAATCCTACAACTGATGGACTATCCTGTTTCTTGCCGAACATGATGTCATATCTAGAAGTACCCCGTAAGTATCTGAAAATTCATTTGACGGCTTCCCAATGCTGTCTACCCGGATTAAAGAGAAACTTACTCACCACACTTACTGCATGTGGTAAGTCTGGTCTTGTACACACCATGACATACATTAAACTCCCCACAGTGCTAGCATAGGGGACCTTTGACATGTCCTAGATATCATCATCCGTACTTGGGCATTCAGTAGTAGACAATTTAAAGTGATTCACTAGAGGTGTACATACCGGTTTAGCATCAACCATGCTGAATCTTTCCAACACCTTCTCCACATAACCGCCCCGAGATAACCACAACCTCCTTGCAGTTCTGTCCAGGAGAATCTCCATCCCAAGTATCTTCTTGGCTGAACCAAGATCCTTCATGTCAAACTCTTTATGAAACAAATCCTTTAACTGATTTATTTCAGTTAAATCCTTCACAGCTATTAACATGTCATCAACATACAACAACAAGAAAATAAATGAATCGACATCAAGATCTTTCACATATACGCAGCAGTCATACTCACACCTCCTGTAGCCTATCCTGATCATATAGGAATCAAATCTTCTGTACCATTGTCTTGGAGACTGTTTCAGCTCGTAAAGAGACTTCTTCAACTTGCAAACTAGGTGCTCTTGCTCAAGTTCTCTAAATCCCTCCGTCTGTACCATATAAATCTCCTCCAAGTCACCATGAAGAAATGCCGTCTTCACATTCATTTGTTCCAAATGTAGATCATAATGAGCCACTAACCCCAACACAACCCTGATGAAAGTGTGTCGGACCATAGGTGAAAAGATTTCATCATAATTCATTCCCTTCTTCTGTGAGTACCCATTTGCCACTAATCGTGCCTTGAATTTCTCTCACTCCTTTTCTGAAATTGTTTTTTTCTTCCTATATACCCATTTGCATCCTATCGCCCTCTTCCCATTTGGAAGATCCACCAAATCTCAAGTCTGATTCTTATGCAGTAACTCCATTTCCTCAATCATAGAAGCCATCCACCTACTTTTCTCCTGGCCGTGCACTGTCTCTTGGAATGTAGTTGGATTATTGCTACTGGTAATGAAAGCATAAGATACTAACTCTTCAAACCCATACCTTGGTGGTGGCCTAATAATGCGTTTGAATCTCCGCACAGGAACATTGTTGACTTGCTGGTTTCTCGAGCTAGAACTCCCTGCAATCGAGGGACCAAGATCATTGTCATTGCCCTGAGTTTCTAACTCCACCTGCACAACATGCTTATCAATGCTCCAATTTTCTGGCTCATGTTTCTCTTCATCATCAACTTGAGTACGCTTCATCATAACTTTCTCATCGAAAATTACATCCCTACTAATCACCACCTTGTTTGCCATTGGATCCCATAGCATGAACCCCTTCACATCCTTTTAATATCCCAAAAAGATGCAGCGTCTAGACTTTGCGCCAAGCTTTGATCTCTCCTCACAAGACACGTGGACATAGGTTGGACACCCGAATACCTTCAATTCAGAATAGTCTACTGCATTTCCCGTCCATACCTCTTCAGCCACTTTCCCCTCTAATGATGCCATTGGCGATCGGTTTACTAAGAAATACGTCATACTAACTGCCTTTATCTAGAAGTTCTTCACTAGCCCTGCAATAAGCCTAAGACACTAAACTCTTTTAGCTAGAGTTCGGTTCATCTTTTTAGCCACACCATTTTGCTGAGGTGTACAGCAAATAGTGAAATGTCTCTTAATGCAGTACTACTCACAAAAATCTATGAACCTAGAATCAGCATACTCGGTCACATTGTTTGACCTGAGACATTTGATTCTCCTCCCTTTCTGGTTTTCCACTTCAGTTTTCCACAACTTAAACCTAACAAACATATCAGACTTGTGCCGCATTAAGTATACCCAGACTTTCCGTGAGTAGTCGTCAACAAAACTCACAAAGTAAACATGTACTCTCTGTGATGCTACTCTAACAGGCCCCCAAACATCAGAATGTACGTAATCAAGAATACCTTCCGTCTTGTGTATAGCTGATTTGAAATGCATCCTATTTTGCTTCCCAAGAACACAAAACTTGCAAAAATTCAGCTTATATGTTTTCATACCTTTCAAAAGTTTCCTCTTGTGAAATTCTTTCATGTCATGTTCACCCATATGCCCCAGTCGCATATGCCACAAGACGGTTTCATCACATTCAGTATCTACGGCTGCAGCTCCACCTACAAGTGAATAAATATTTCCATCTAACTTTAACCCGTTCATCACCGTTAGATTGTCTTTGCACGCCTTCATAACTCCACTTTCGGACATGTAAGTGAGTCCACTACAGTCCAAAGTGCCTAATGAAATTAGACTCTTCCGTAAGTCCGGAATGTGTCTTACATCACATAGAGTTCTTACAACACCATCAAACATTTTGATACGTACAGTTCCTATTCCAATGATCTTACAAGAAACATCATTGCTCATAAGAACTGAACCTGAATTTACCAACTTGTAGGTGTTGAACCACTCTTTATTTGGAGTCATGTGGTAAGAACACGCTAAATCAAGGATCCAAGAGTTCGTGAGGTGATCCGACTCTGACGAAACTGAAAGTATGTCACCATTATTGCAATTTGAATTTCCTTCTTGAACTACATTTGCTGATTTTGAAGTCCCTCCTCTGCCATGCAAAGATGCATGGTATTGATGTTTTGCATGCTTAGAAGTATGCCACGTAATGGATAATGTATCTAACTCAAAGTAAAATTGCAACATATTTAACACCACCTATTGGGTGGCATAATTTTAGCATGCTCCAGTGCGCACAAATGCATAGCAGAAGAGCCACAGCCAAACCAAAAACCTATAACAAATCTACCCATTCTAACCACAACTAATTCTCCAAGCAGTTAAAGAGAGGATTCCTTCTCTGCTGCAGGAGTATGATTGGTGATCTAGAACCATGTGTCACAAACAATGGGAGTGAGATCCTGCTGAAAGATTTTCTGATAGCCAGATGAGCTGCACAAGGCATTCTATGGTCTACCAAAGATTTCAACATTGATCAAATGTTGCATCTAGCATGCTGTACAGTCACTGGCCATAGACCAATAGAGAAAATGGCTGCCAAAAATGATGGTGATGTCTTGGGGCACTCATTTGCCCTCTCTTCTATGTGCCAGTACTGGGTTTGGCAGCCACTGGCCTAAGAGGAGTACATTATAAGAAAGGCTGTAACTTGATATGCCAAATCGATCATAGTGCAAAAATTTTACCAAAAAATGATAAAATTATTATCTAATCATGGATATGATGCTAAAGGCAAATTAAGGCATCAGAACCAGTACAAATTTGTTATCATAAGGTATCATTCCAATATGGATTGTTAAAAACCTGCCATGGCATGTTGTGGCTTGCATGAGTTGTCATAACTTTCTAAGATACATTTCCTTTATGAAAAGGGAAAACCTTCTACATTGGATCCTAGTTCTCACCCTATTTCTTTCTGTGAAGAAAATCAGTGGAAAACTCCAACAAAGTAAACGCAGAAGAAGACTCAGTCGTTCTTTCCTTTTGTTTGAAATTCCACTCAACAATGAAATGAACAGTTTACTCTATCATGGGCAAGTGAGCAGGAATAGAAAAGCAGAAAATGGAATCAATTCTAACACTGAAAAAAAACAAAAAATAAAAAATTGCAAAAGAAACCAACCTTTTCATCTAGATAAGATAAAAAAGGAAGAAACCCCAGTGACAAATTCTTACCTGATAAAATAAAATAAGGCCGTCTGCGATAGCCAAGAATTGGGAGAACATCGGTGAGGAGACCCCAGATAGGCTTGACAATCCATGGAATTGAAGTTACTCCAGCATACACCTGAGCATCGGAAGGCTGCACTTTCTGAACATCCTTCATGTAATACTGTGTGCCCACACGCCCAATTGCTCCCCCCAATCCCTGACTTATTCCATACACAACCACAACCCCAAATACAAAACTCCAATGCGTTTCCATGGCAAGCATTTTGAACCAGTGGATTGGTGCGCAGACGCAGTCACAAAAGAACCCTCCTCCTCTGGGTTCATCTTCTTCCTCCTCATCTTCACCAGAGGCATTGAGGCTTTCTTCCTCCACCATCACAGTGTTAATTAATTTCCTGAGCTGTTTATGGTGACAACAACCACAACTCAGTTCCCAAATCAGTGTTTCCGGAAATGGGTCTCTCGAATCTGATGAAAACTCCTAAGAAAAAAATATGGAAATTCCTGAAATGAATGCAGTTTCTGATTGAACTAGCAGCTAGAACCCATTTTACAAGAACTTTCAGCTAGTTAAAGTGTTCCTTCAAATGGTTACTGCTATTTTCGCTTTGATTCCATCCTAGGATTCGTTTATAGGAAACAATTTGTTATGAAGGTAGATCGGAAAGGGCTGAGCAAAGAATAATGATAAAGAAAAGAAAAGAAAAAAGGTAGGTGTTGAATGCAGGGAAATAATATATTGACTTCCAATTCCACAATTTCCACGGCTCCACCAAGACCGGGGATCTGCTGTCTCAATCCCAATTTCATGTTCCGCTTCAGTCATTGGCCCAAGAGGGCATCCATGCCCGCCCCCGTCTTCCTCCTCACGTAATTTTCGAGCAGCCAAATTTAAATAGAAAAGAAAAAAAAAAAAAGTTAATGCATGATTGGACTTTTTTTTATTAATTTTGATCCTCACCTACATACTTAATTGTTGTAATTTATTTTTAATTTTTAATCAAAATTACAATAATTTTAAAAACAAAAGCACCGACCTCCCTAAAGTTTCAAAAAATTTCACAAACTTTCCTTCAAATTTGTTAAAAGTACAGAATTTTTATAATAAAAATAAATAAATTTTCCTTTTTTTTTATAAAATATAAGAAAATATTTTTATCTTTTTAATAAATTTCAGATATCATTTGTGAAATTCTTAAAATTTCAAGAAATTTCATTAAAATTATTGAAACTTAAAATAAATGATTACCTTTTTATCAAATTTCAAAGAAGGTAAGTGTCTTTCATCCTAATTTTAAAAGTGTAATAATTAAAATTATAGCCTTAATTTTACAACTGAAAAAATGTTAAACTTAAAAAAAAAAAAAGAGGAAGGAAGGAACTGTGGGGTTAGAATGGATTGCGTTGGATTGATTGTTCTAATGGTGCTATGTTTAATTTCAAATTTTGGAACTTTTTGTTACATTATTTATGTTGAATTAATGTAAAAGTGAGTTGACATAATTGAACACTTACAACTCTTGTGATGAACTATTAAAAAAGATATTTGTTTTGTTCACTAATTTAATATTTTCTCCATATTAGTCCATAACAAGGAAGAACTCTTATGATCATGCACTAAATAAGAATAATATTAATTATTATTATTTTATATATATATAATAAAAAAAAGATACTCATTTGGAAAATTACCCACAAAAAATATTTCATTTGAAAAGTATTGAAACTCATGAGATATTTGACTATGTATAAAATAAGTATTGACTATAAATATTATTTAGATACTCACTTTTATTATAAGTGTTGTATGAATACATATAACATTATTATATTTCAATATATGATTGATAAATAAAAGTATTATATAATCATTAAATTACGTTAACATTTTTAATAGTATTTTCAATTAATATTTTAATATATTTTAAATTCAAATTTAATTAATATTATTCTAGTTAAAATTTTTAATTGAGATTTTCAATATTTTTTAAAAACAAAGCAATTGAGAGTTTCAATTAACATTTTTAATTGTAATTTTAGTATTTTTCAATTATTAAAATATATTAACGATTTAAATTAATATTTTCCAATTAAAATTTAAATATTTTATATTTAATGAAAATTAACTAATGTGTGCGTGACTTACAAAATTTCTATCTTTCAATGTTACTTACAATTTTTTTTTCCTAATTTCTATGCATTTAAGTAAGGTTAGAAGAGCTCTTGAAGTCTCAACATTACATAATGTGTGCGTGCACGTGTGTGTTTTTATTTCACAGTGGCTCGTATATTATTACGAAAAAATGATAATGCATGAAGTTATATATAGTATATGAATTTTATTTTATACTAATTTTATTTGGAATATTAATTCATAAAAAAAAATTTAGAATATTATCTTTAAGAACTATATTTTGAAAACCTTATTTTGAATATCGCCAAAAAAATTATTTTCATTAAAGCTTATTGCAATCATATATGAATATACATAAACACACAAGATCCTAATGAATATCACCCAAAAAATCACTAAAATAAATAATGCACTCAAAAAAATAAAATAAAATTAATTTATTTAAATTTTTTAAAAACACTTTTTACTTTTAAAATATGACTGTTGTTATTTTTTAAAAAATGAAAATATTTTAAAAATCAAATAGACCCATTTTCTATGTTGAGAAAAAAAAAATTAAATTAAGTTATTCAGCGCGAGGGAAAGGTGCAATCAATGGGTGGAGAAGGGTGCGGTCCAGGTGGGCACACCCCAAGCTTTTTTGACTTCGTTAGAATAAGGATTTAGAAGAAGCCAACGTCCCAAAAGTTTTGACGTCAGAACATGCAGCGAGTGATGACTGGGTTGTCACAAACATTTTTGTGTGGTGTGCTGTGAGTGGAGCATTTTTCGTCCATATTAAAAATGGATAGAGGGCGTTTAGTAGCCAAGTTCAATGTCCGATGGTTAAGTTGCAAAGAGGAGGATCTTCAGTCAAAAGGCAGCTGGCAAATGAAAAATGAATCAAATGGGGGGACACAACTAGTGAAGGGACCTTTTGGTTCAACCATATTATATCATCCATTGATATAGGATTAATTCCCTCACTTACCATCCTTTAAACTTGAGTTTCTCCTTTCTAAACCATTTCCTGTATTGTAATAACCCGAATTTAGAAAATAAAAGAAAAATAAAAAAATAAAATAAATAAAGAAAAGAGAAAATAAGTAAAAGAATGGAGATGATTTGGTTAAGCACCAAATCGCCGACGGTTTTAGGCCCTTTCAGAAAACCGTTGACGATTTAAACTACCAAGGGTTTTTTAAAAAAGGGAAAAACAGGGCAAACCGTCGACGGTTTCGTGAGGGGACAACCTATTTATAAATAGATATTAGGTAATTTTTAATTAAAAATTCACTCCTCTCTCTCTCTCTCTAAGTTCCGAACTTCTCTCTCTCTCATCCCTCACATGATTTTCTCCCACTTCTACGCTCACCCGAAGCCACTCTCACTCACCGATCATCTTTCTCGAGTTGCCGAATCAGTTTCGGCGGCGGTTCCATAAAACTAGGGTTTTCATCTCCCGTTCATTTTAGGTAGAATTTCAAGAAATAGGTAAATGGAATAGATTAAGTGTAACAACCCCGACCCACCATATGGGCCGGAGTGCTACTTTAGTGTCATCTTTGTACCTAATACCTTGTTGATCATATATAAAATACATATATGCAGCGAAAATAAAATACAAAATTCTCAAATTACATTATCAGAGTTCTAACTATCTTTATACAAAAATATATTCATTTTCACATAATTACATCCCATAAAACTAAACAAAAATAAAATCTCTATCTACACACTACCTATATAAAATTTACACCACTAGTCCAGCTCCTCTAGCCTGTTAGACCCGATCTCTAGAATTTCCTAAAAAGACAGTTTGTAAAGTAGGAGAGAGGCACAGCTTAGTAAGGAAAAGACTAAGTTAATGTCAGTGTGTGATCAACATGCATTTAGTATACAGAAAATAATCAGTTCACTAAATAAATAAACACATTTATGAAAACATTCTTATTTTACACTCGCACACACAATTTGTAACGATCTGCTAAAATTCTATATACCTAAATAATAAGTTAAATGCGCTGATAACTCTTGATGGAATAAAACATCAACCTAAATAGCGAGAAGCTGGATTCACATAACCATAACAAAAAAGATGCAATACCAGAGTGCTAAAATATTCCCAAAATATACATTACGACTGTTTCCCAAAATCCCTTCAACCGAAACTAGGGCTACACAAAAATACCCTTCTTCCCCAAAAACACTCACCTTACTGGCAGGGTAGCACGGTAGCCCCCTCTATCTACGAGCCTACTCTACTCGCCTAACTGGATCACCTGAAAAAAATACTAATTTAGTAGAATGAGACGACGTTCAGTAAGACGAAATATATTATTACTAGTGTGTGACAAATGAGTTACAATACTATGAAAATCTAATTCTATATAATCATGTATAACTGAATCTGTAAATACAATACAAGTAATATAAAACCACCACCTTTAACCATATTGCTTAACATACTCGTATTTTAGGTTTCTATTCATAATACTTTTAAGGTACATAAGTATATTTCCTATTTTCTGTGAAACTGTACATACATAATAATAACTGAAAACTGCCCTAGATGGAGAACTGTATATCATGATTTAACCCCTCATGACAGGGTTATGCGGTCTGTATGCGGGATTTACCACTGGCTGGCCTACAAGGATAAACCACTATACTCCGTTAGTCAGATCGGCCCTCCTCAACCCATATCTAATAGGGAGCCTATCCACAATATAGGCACGATCGACTTATCTACCACGTATTATCTAAATAGGTGGTTGCACTATATTCTGTATATAGCTACGATACCGTACTCTGTAAACTGTATATATAATGGTCCATTAGGGTCTAATACTATATAATATATCTTTGTATAGAACTATTTGTTTTACCATGATTCTATAATGACTGTATTAACCATGACGCTGTAGTAAACTGTATCTATATCAATTGTGTTTGTGAAATTAACTGTAAATCTATATGTCATGGTACTATAAAACTGTATAATCATGGTATTCTGAAAATGCTGTAAAACATATTCATTGTCTGTATATTCTGTAAAACATAATCTTGAAAAATACTGTAAAACATGATTCTGTACTATTTTTATATTCTCAAGCCACACAGTAATTTAAAACATATTAAACATAATTGATAAACTATATAAATTTCTGTTGTGAATAATAATATGGTAAAAACGTATAATTTATACTGAAAACATACTAGAATTGCCTAACATAACATATTTCCCTTACTTGATTCCTATTGAAAATCCCTTGCTGTAACGGGTCTTACACCCGCAGGGTTCTCCGCTCAACACCCTGAAAATCATATATCTTAGAACAAAATATTACTATTTCTACGTCTATAACATTTCCTACAACTGCTAGAAAAGTCAAATTTCAACAAAAAGGTCTTACCCTGAATCTGGGATGAAATCTAACTTCGTCCCACCGATGATCTGCTCCGGCAGACTTAGGGAGAACTTCCGCATGAGCGTCGTGGTGGCCTCAAATCATCGATCTGGCGGTCGACAGGGCCGACATCCAAGAAAGAAGGAGGAGGAACCGTAGGAGAGAGAGAGAGAGAGAGTGTGTCAGTGAATTTTCTACATAAAAATCTTCGTTTAACATTATTTATATTGCGAGCTTCGTCAACGAGTCATGTCACCTCATCGACGAGGCCAAGAAGAAGGTTCGTCGATGAACACCATCATCTCGTCGACAAAATTCAAAACTTGATCACAGTCTCTCAGTATCTTCTCGTCAACGAAACTTGTCTTCGTCGACAAGGTCCTCTTGTACCCTCGTCAACGAATGCCCTATGTTCGTCGACGAGGACCTAATAAATTTTCTTGGGTTATTACATTCTCCTCTCCTTATAAAATTTCGTTCTCAAAATTTACTATTTATATACTATTTATATAACTTATCATCCCTTAAAGGCAAAATGGTCTACTTATTTTATTACCTGCCCTCACTTATGGCGGAGGAATACCGTGGTTAAATGGGTAGTTTTGGGAGATTACAACCATAAAAGAAAATTCCCCCAAAACCAAAAATACTACCTATCCTATACTCTACATTACAATTACAGTGTACTAAACAAAACAAAATTACCACTATCTTAATTCACACATCACTGCTATAATCAACTAAACAAGTGGGTGTATTTTAGTTTAATCTCATTTTCAAGCTCCCACGAGGCTTCTTTTATCGCGTGATTCTTCTACAGGACCTTTACTAGTGGTATCTTTTTATTGCGCAATTCTTGTTCTTTTTTATCTTAGATCTGTACTGGAGCTTCCTCATATGCTAGATCACCACTAAGTTCTAATTCTGCATAACTAATGATATGGGAAGGATCTGGGACATATTTCCTTAACATAGAAACATGAAACACGTCGTGAATCCTAAAGAAAGATGACGGTAAAGCTAGTCGATAGGCAACTGACCTAATTTTTTTAAGTATCTCAAATGGGCCAATGAACCTAGGGCTCAACTTACCCTTCTTCTCAAACCTCATGATCCCCTTCAATGGTATTATTTTCAGAAATACATGATCACCCACTTCAAATTCCAATTCCTAGTGGTGAGTATCCACGTAACTTTTCTGCCGACTCTGTGCTGCACTGATTCGATCTCGAATGAGTCAGACTTTATTGTACGCCTACAAGACTATCTCTGGCCCCAGAACTCGCTTCTCACCCAGCTCACTCCAATATAGAGGGGAACGACACTACCTACCATAGAGTGCTTCATAAGGAGCCATGCCAATGCTAGCCTGGTAGTTGTTGTTGTAGGCAAATTCCATCAATGACATATACTGAGTCCAGCTACCCCCAAAGTCCAATACACACACTCGCAACATATCCTCAAGTACCTGAATCACTCTCTCTGTCTGACCGTCTATCTGAGGATGAAAAGCGGTGCTGAATGTAAACTGAGTCTCCAAGGCCTCCTGCAAACTTCTCTAGAATTGTGATGTAAAACGTGGATCACGGTCCGAGACTATGGATACCAGAACTCCATGGGGTCAAATAATCTCCTGTATGTAAATCTCTACTAACCTGTCCATAGGGTAGCTAACCTTAATGGGGTAGAAAGTGAGCTGTCTTCATCAACTTATCAACCACCACCCAAATGACATTCTAACCATGCGGCACCGGTGATAGCCCAGTAACAAAATCCATGGATATGTGGTCCCACTTCCATTCAGGAATGAAAAGTTGCTGCAATTGACCTGCTAGCCTTTAGTGCTTAGCCTTAACCTGCTAGCACGTCAAGCACTGCTGTACAAATTCTGCTATTTCCCTCTTCATGTCACTCCACCAGAAATACTCTTATAGATCCCTATACATTTTCGTACTGCCAGGATGAACAGTGTATAGAGATCCATGTGTCTCTTCTAGAATCGTCCTCCTAATTTTATCATTTATAGGCACACACAATCTAGTGCGAACTCTCAAAGCCCCATCGTCAGAAATGTTGAATTCCTCTCCCTGACCATCCTGTATTCTGGCTATCACCTCTACTAATTCTAGATCATTCCCCAGAGCAGCTTTAATCCTTTCATAAAATGTAAGCTGTACAACCAGACTGACCATAAATGCCTAAGGATCATCTGCTACCAATTCCACACCGAGCCTTTCCAAGTCCATTTGAATTAGGTGCTAAACTACTGCTGCTAGTTGTGTTGTATCTTCTGATTTACGGCTCAAAGCATCAGCCACCACATTTGTTTTACCTGGGTGGTAACTAATGGTACAGTCATAATTCTTGATGAGTTCTAACCACCTCTTTTTCCGCATATTCAATTCTTTCTATGTAAAGAAGTACTTTAGACTCTTATGATCGGAAAATATTTCACATCTCTCACTATATAAGTAATGTCTCCAAATCTTCAGTGCGTGTACAATCGCAGCCAATTCCAGATCGTGAGTAAGGTAGTTCTTTTCATATTCTTTCAACTGCCTAGAAGCATACGCCACCACCCTACCATGCTGCATCAGCACACAACCAAGTCATTTCAAGGACGGGTCACGGTAAATCACATACCCATCACCTCCTAATGGAATCATCATAACTGGTGCAGTGACGAGCCGCTGCTTTAATTCCTGGAAAATCTGCTCGCATTCTTTATCCCACACAAATCTAGAATTTTTCTTGGTCAAACGTGTGAGAGGCCCTGATAAAGCTGAAAACCCCTCAACAAATCGATGGTAATAACCTGCCAGTCCTAAGAAACTTCTAACTTCTTGTACGTTCTTCGACTTGACCCAATTCACTACTGCATCAATCTTACTAAGATCCACTGATATATCATTTCTTGAGATCACATGGCCTAAAAATGCAGCCTTCTTAAGTCAGAACTCACACTTGCTAAACTTGGCGTAAAGCTTTTCCTCCTAGAGTGTCTGCAGCACCTGCCTCAATTGTACCCCATGATCCTCAAAATTCCTCGAGTACACCAGTATATCGTCAATGAAAACTACTACAAATTGATTTAGATACTGGTGAAAAACTCTATTCATCAAGTCCATGAATACAACTAGGGCGTTCGTCAAACCAAACGACATAACGAGGAATTCATAGTGCCCATACCTGGTCCTAAAGGCTGTCTTCGCGACGTCCTCTGCTTTTACTCTCACTTGATGATACCCTGATCTGAGGCCGATCTTGGAATACACTCGTGTACCCTGGAGCTGATCAAACAGATCGTCGATACGGGGTAGAGGATATTTATTCTTAATAGTAACCTTGTTTATTTCCCTATAATCAATACACATCCTTAAAGACTCGTCTTTCGTCTTTACGAACAACACTGGAGCTCCCCATGGCGATACACTGGGTCGTATAAATCCCTTATCCAACAAATCTTGCAACTGATCCTTTAATTCTCCCAATTCAGCTGGAGTCATACGGTAGGGAACCTTAGAAATCGACGCTGTCCCTGGAGGAAAATCTATAGGAAAATCCACCTCGCGTTCGGGTAGCAACCTAGGTAGCTCTTCTGGAAAAATATTTAGAAATTCTCGTATGACTGGGGTACTGTCAAGCTTTGATTCATTCTCTGATGCTTCATTTACAAAAGCTACAAACCCCTGGCTTCTGTCCAGGAGCAATCTGCTCACCTGCATGGTTGATATTAGCTGTGATGGAGCACATACACATGAACCAGTAAACCTAAATTCTCGCTCACCAGGGGTCTGAAAATTACTTTTTTCTGATGACAATCAATACTGGCATAATGAATCGCTAGCCAATTCATACCCAGTATCACATCAAACCTACACATCTCTAACATGATCAGGTCAGCTGGTAGCACTCTCCCTTGAATTTCGATAGGATAGCCTCTGAGTATCCTTTTACACCTTATCACTGACCTAGTCGGTGTAGCTATTGACAGTTCTCTATCTAATAACTGAGTCTTATTTGGAGATAATTTAACGTAGGATGTAGAGACAAATGAATGTGTAGCACCCGAGTCAAATAAAACAATAACTGTATATGATAAAACAGTAAAAGTACATGTCACCACATCCGCTGCAGCCTCAGCATCACTCGGCGTTAGTGCGTAAACACTCGCCGGGGCTACATTCCTCTGCTGACCTCCACGAGGCGCCTGATATCCTCCCCGATAGGACCTGGAAGCTAGGACTTGATCTGGCGGACTTGGGCATGTACGTGCCATGTGGCCGGGTCTCCCACAGTGATAACACACATCTCTCCCTGCCCGGCACTCTCCGAAATAATGTCTCCCACACATCTAACTCACCGGGAAAATTGGCGTACCCTGATTCTCGCGAGGTCCTGTCATTTGCCTCTAATCTCCCTTATCACGACCTCCTCTCCATGGACCCCTACTCGAGCCAGCCTGGAAACCCTAAGGTGCAAGCCTCTTCCTCTAACTCAGAGCTATTATACCCCTCTGTATACCACTCTCAATGATCACAACTATGTTTACAACCTCCGTAAATGTCTAAGCCCTGAAACCAATCACTTGCTTTAACAAGTTCTACCTCAGTCCCTCTTCAAACTTCCTTACCTTTTTCTCTTCATCGGGTGCTAGATGTGGGGCAAAACTCGAAAACTTGATAAACCGAGCTGCATACTGAGATACGGTCATCTGCCCCTGTACCAAGTGCATAAACTTTGTTGCCTTCGCGCTTCGAACGACAGAAGGACAATATCGCTCAAAGAACAGCTCCTTGAATCGATCCCATGTCATTGGCACTGGAACCGGCCTCTGCTCTTCTATCAGTCGCGCTGATCTCCACCAGCGCTTCGCCTCCCCTGTCAGTTCTAATTCTATAAATACTACCTTCTGCTCATCCGGACAAGGAAGCATAGCCAACGTCTCTTCAATGTCTTGGACCCAATTCTCAGCTACAATCAGGTCGTCTCCTCTAGCAAAGGATGGGAGCTTCATCCGCATAAACTGCTCGATCGAACAGTCACGCTCCCTAGAGCTCCTGGCCATCTCAGCCATCACTTGCTGGGTGACGCTACGCAGTACTACATTGGTATCACCACCCATGCTGGAAGGTCCTCGCCTGCCTCCTCCAGCATTTATGCCACTTCTTTTTGGGTCCATCCTAAAAAACAAAAACACACTTAAGAACCTTATCTCCTGCACCTACCCTATCTATTTCATTCTACTCTAATAGGGAGCCTATCCACAACATAGGCACGATCGACTTATCTACCATGTATTATCTAAATAGGTGGTTGCACTCTATTCTATATATAGCTACGGTACCATGCTCTGTAAACTTTTTCTATAATGGTCCATCAGGGTCTGATACTATATAATATATCTTTATATACAACAATCTGTTTTACCATAATTCTATAATAACTTTATTAACCATGACGCTGTAGTAAACTGTATCTATATCAATTGTGTTTATGAAATTAACTGTAAATCTATATGTCATGGTATTGTAAAACTGTATAATCATGGTATTCTGAAAATGCTATAAAACATATTCATTGTCTGTATATTCTGTAAAACATAATCCTAAAAAATACTGTAAGACATGATTCTGTATTATATCTATATTCTCAGGCTACACAGTAATTTAAAACATATTAAACATAATTGATAAACTATAGAAATTTATGCTGTGAATAATAATATGGTAAAAACGTATAATTTATACTGAAAACATACTAGAATTGTCTAACATAACATATTTCCCTTACTTGATTCCTGTTGAAAATCCCTTACTGTAATGGGTCCTACACCTGCAGGGTTCTCTGCTCAACACCCTAAAAACCATATATCCCAAAACAAAATATTACTATTTCTACATTTACAGCATTTCCTACCATTGTTGGAAAGTCAATTTTCAACAAAAAGGCCTTACCCTGAATCTGGGATGAAATCCAACTTCGTCTCACCGACGATCTGCTCCGACAAACTTAGGGAGAACTTCCTTAGGAGTGTCGTGGTGGCCTCAGATCGTTGATCTGGCGGTCGACGGGGCCAAAACCAAAGAAAGAAGGAGGAGGAACCGTAGGAAAGAAAAGAGAGAGAGAGATAGAAAGAGAGTGTCGATGAATTTTCTGCGTAAAAATCTTCTTTTAACACTATTTATACTACGAGCTTCGTCGACAAGCCACGTAACGTCGTCAACGAGGCCAAAAAGAAGGTTCTTCGATGAACACCATCATCTTGTCAACGAAATTCAAAACTTGAACACAGTCTCTCGATATCTTCTCGTCGACGAAACTTGTATTCATCGACGAGGTCCTCTTGTACCCTCATCGACGAATGCCCTGTGTTCGTCGACGAGGACCTGATAAATTTTCTTGGGTCATTACACAATTAGCCAAGGATAGGGAAGATTACCCGCCCATACAAGTAGCTTCCCTCTGCTTTAATACCATTACTGCTACTACGACACTCGCCTTTCTCAGCAAACCCTCGAAATTATTTAATTAATTATTTGTATTCATATAAATTAACAAATATGCATATAAGACACTCCATGTGACAAACACACCATTTACTTTTCCCATGGCATGGGTTATGCGGCCCGAAGGCTGGACTATTGTCCCAGGAGATCCACCCAGATAATAGTCATCTGTACTCTCCGCTAACATACTTTGTGGGTCTATGCAACTCCAACTGCTGGTCCGATTGCCCTCACCTAGGGGGGTACATTCACTTCATGTAGGAAAATAAAAAAAGGCCACTCTACACCTCTCAGCACAAGTGTGGGCGCACACAGCCACATAACAAATCCCTAATAACGGTACCGTGCTCACAATACACTAGTTCCCATGGTTCCTAAAGCATATCATACAATTTAGATAATAGAAAATATCATTTAATACATCAATTCACATATATTTCTTGTTATTCCAAAAACCTGACCCCTAGCCACAAAATACAACCCGACGTATAGCTGTCCATTAAAACTCGGCCCTCGACCGTCATACCAAATTCCTACATTGTTCACAAGCACTTCCAATATTTTTTGCAATAATTCCAGTATTTCACAAACAGTACCAGTATTTCGCAAACAGTCTCAAATTCAGTTAAATAATAAATCCTATGAAATAATCATTGGTCTCATGATTTTAACATTTAAATATTACCATATAAACAAATATTTTTGCCACTCCTTTGTTATGTTAATCGCATGCTTGGAATGAGGCATATCAAGTTTGAGGATGTTGGCTATGTGGCAGATGAAGATGACCTTTCAACTAGGCAAAGCTCAGTACAACACATAGCTTACTGCTTAATTATTTGTTCAGTATAATGAAACAGAATTAGGCAGTTTTTACATTTTTATTTTTTATTTATGTAATTTTTGCTCCAATTTACTATTAAACCATTCCATTCTAACGTACGAATCGTTAGATTATACTCTATGCAAATATTACAATTTGTTTTGTCTTACACATAAATTAGAGCTTTTACTTAGTGTAGGAGTAAGTCTTGCTTGATGATGAAAAACATATAAAAATACTGTCAATCTATTTTATATCCAATTCTCATGAGCATTTTATCAAATATATTACATGCATTATAGCAGGTTCATTTTTTTGTGAGCAAAATAACTAATTTAATTTTATCCTTCAATTTTGAATTTCTAACAGAATTATACAACACATTCAAACAACGTAAAAATTATATGTAACAATTTAGGAGGTATAGGGAATTAGATTGTAGTAGGTAGACACACACACACACACACACACACACTCAGACTCACACACAGTCAGACCCACACACACACTCACACACCCACGCAAACACATCCACACACACACTCAAAACCACACACACACACACACACCCACCCACACACATTCAGACCCACACACACACTCACACACCCACACACTTATACCCACACACACACACTCACACACAAACACACACACACACACACACACACACACATGCACACACAGTCAACCCACAGGTGAGTAGATCAGGTGAGCAGCGGTATGGGGGAGGAGTAGCTCAGGCGAGTGTCAATAGCAGCAATGGCGGCGAGAGGGGGATGAGCTCTTGGCAACAACAAAGGGAGGGAAAGAAAGGAGGGAAAGGAAGGAGGAGGAAGGAGGGAGAGGATGCGCGCAGGAGAAGGCTCAGGGGGATTGAGGAAAATTGGGAAAAAGGGTTTTATTAAGTCCGATTAAAACCGTCACTAATACTCTAAAAACGTCACTAATAACAGAGTATTAGTGACAATTATCATAAACCATCACTAATAGTCTACCATTTAAATTCAAGCTTAAAAATGTTGTATCAATTAGGGGTGAGCATAACTCAGGGAAACCCAAATTCACTGAATAAGTAACCAATTTTGGTCGGTTCAATTTGGTCGAGAAATAGGGTTGATTTGATTTGGTTACGATTTTACCAATTTTCGGTTAATCGGTTATTGGTTTAGTTAATATAAATTTTAATTCGGTTAACCAAATTAATCTAATTAATAATTAATTAAAAATTTAAATATAAATTAAAGCTACTATGGAGTGTTTTGTGATCGAGAGTGAATTCAAGAACTGCAGTTGCTAATGACAGAAGAACAAAATTGACAATAATCCTCTATGCTTTCTTCACATATTGTTGCCATCAATGGTTTACTGACATCTTCAAGCTCATAAAATTCAATCTCTGGCTATTTGTTATTTCTCTTAAGAACAAATAACATATGTACAAAAAGTAATAGCGATTTAGGAAGGGCCAAGGACAAAGGAAGTTACCCTTTCAAAGATAAATCCAAACAAATCGAGATCCTATTTTAAATCGTAGAACTTATGTCATCCCATAAAACAAAGCATGAAAATGAACCATTTAGTCACTAATTTATATTTTATTAATTTTATTAATAAAACTAATAGATGAGCTGCTTAATTAAGCTGCATGATTAGTGACGGTTATAAAAATTGTCCCTAATATAAAGACTATTAGTGATAGTCTTTCTTCCTAGAAAATATTAGCAATAGTTCCTATTTGTCCACTGCTACGAAGATAGTCTCATACTGGCCCATCTAAATTGTAATCATCTTCATGAGCAACCCACCCATGCATAGATATTTGAACGAAGCGTTGCGTACTAAACGGGCATTCTGCATTCTAGTAGTGTAGCAGCATCACTGACTACGGATAAAGAGGACGACCCTTCTCCACCGACATGGCTGCTGTGGAATCTCATTTCAACTTAGTTGCAGCCGATACCGACCTTGAATTCCTCCACTCAGACGACTCTTGGTACTCCGTATATATGTCTGGTTCACTATCAATGACAGCTCTTCCATTTTTTTTTTTTCGTCCACTACGTTAAGAACAATCCCAGTCCATGGCTAGACAAATAGATCTTTTCCTTCAAATTTGAAAGATGTTGCTTCTATTACGGAAAGTGAGAAAATATATTCTAGACCCGATTTATTCAAGAATCTAAAAATGAGTAATGCTTTCGTGAAGCCTTTGCACATTAATACTACAAATTTTGTCTCAAAAAAATTGGAAAAATCTTTCGCAGATGATGAAAATGGGACTTTCTTGGGGGAAAACTTATATAATATGATGTGTAAGGTTTCTGGTCCTATTAAACGTAGGACATGCTCTTCTTGTTGTATTTTATTTTCAACTACTCATCTAAATTCTCCTTTGTAGTGTCAAGTTTTGCTTATTGGACAATATCAGCAACTCTTTTTTTTTGTCCACTACTACGATGATAGCATGGCCGAGCTTTCTGGCCCTGTTGAATTGTAATCATCTTCTTGAGGAACCCACCTATATATGCATATATAGAAATTTGAACAAAGCATACTGTTTCTCTTTCATGCAGTTCATTCCTTTTTATTGTACGTGATAAACAGCTTCAAAAGATCTCTCAAACTCTATTGCTTTTAAAAAAATCAGTCCAATCATTGCAAAACTTCACCACACCTACCTTAATCTGTACACGATCATTCCAAAAGGTATGAACTTGAAAATGTTTAAATTTAAAGAATCTTTTCAACCAATATTCACTATCAATGACAACCCTTTTTTTTTTTTTTTCATCCACTATGTTAAGAACAATCCCAGTCCATGGCCAGACATATAGATCTGTCCTTCAAATTTGAAAGAGGTTGCTTCTATTAATTAGGAAAAGTGAGAAAAGATCTTCAACACCTAATTCGTTAATTCAAGAAGTTAAAAATGAGTAATGCTTCCGTGAAGCCTTTGCACAATACTACAAAGTCTGTCTTAAAGAAACTCAAAAAATCTTCTACAAATGATGAAAGTGGGACTTCCTTGGGGGAAAAAACTATATAATTAATATGATGTGTAAAAGCTCTGGTCCCATTAAACCTAGGTTCAACTTGCTCTTCTCATTGTATTTTATCTTCAACTCATCCAGATTCCTTGGCCATCTCTATCTTAGTGGGAAGGCCTTACCTTTAGGTTTGATTTATCTGTAAACTAAACTACTTGTTTTAATTATTAGTGACAGTTCCACAAACCGTTACTAATACAAGACTATTAGTGATAGTTCAAAAATTCGTCGCTAATAATAGGATATTAGTGACGGTTCTCATAAATCGTCACTAATATAGTTGACTTTTTTTGGTCAACAAATGCATTATTAGTCACGGTTTCATAAAACCGTTACTAATACCAGACTATTAGTGACGGTACCTATAAACCGTCACTAATAACAGACTATTATTGATGATTTTTCTAACCGTAACTAATAAAGTTAAATATATAATTTTTGCATCTTTTAAATAAAAACTATTAGTGACAGTTTAGCAAATTCATAGCTAATAATGTGATATTAGTAAAGGTTCTAATTGCTTGTCACTAATATGGTTGAATTTTTCCTAGTAAACAAAGGTATTATTAGTGATGATTATATAAACCATTACTAATACAACACTATTACTGACAGTTTGGAAGAATCGTTACAAATAATGCATTATTAGTGACGGTTTTGAGGAACCGTCGCTAATATTGTTGACTTTTTTTACACTGAACATGCATTATTAGTAACGACTAATATAATCGTGACAAATATAAGACTATTAGTGACATTTATTTAACCATCACTAATAATTTGCTTTTAGTGACACCTTAAATTCGTCACTAATATCCCAAAAAACGTCGCTAATATTTTCCTAGGATAGTTTCTGGGCAAAAATTGGTGATTGTTAGAGTGAAAAAATTGGGTTTTAGTGACGAAAATATTAGTGACGGTTTTAATTTCGTCACTAAAAGTGTTTTATTAGTGAAGGTTTTGAAAACCGTCACTAATACTTTCACTAGTAGTGATAGATTCTAAAAACCGCCACTAATAAAACATTTTTAGTGATGAAATTAAAACTGTTACTAATACTTTTGTCACTAAAAATCAATTTTTTTGTAGTGACTCAAGTCTATGCCCAGACTTTGTCTTCCTAAACTGAATGAGGAATTAGACTTTCGATTCATTATGTCAGGAGGTAAAATTCGTGTAGGTCATATTAAGAATCAATTCATTGATCATGAGCCCATCTTATTATAAAGATCTAGAACCTAAGTAGAAAGCTTTGGGTTTATAATGTTGACCCTTTACCATAATAATGGTAATAAGAAATATGATTGGACTCAGTCCCTTAAGTTGACTTCTTGAGTCTGATCCCTGTTTTAATGCTGACAAAACACATGTTTCTTATGTGTGTATTTAGCATGTGAACAGGTCCATCTATTTAACACACACATATGGAAACAACGATGGAAGCTTGTAGGACTTAAAGACTATACGATCAAGCATTCCATGAAGTCAGAAGAGCAAAAGAAGAAATAAGAAGATGAAGACATTTGTGTTTTATGTAATTGCATTTAATTTTTATATCTTTGGTCTGTAATAATGCATGCATCTGTATGATGTGTATGAATGCTCAGAATGACCGTAGATAGACCTTAGGGACCAACACATCTCACCAAAAACCTTTTTCTAAATAGGCCAAAATCATACAAAGTTTTTGGAATAGATTTAGGGTCAAAATTGGGGCTAAAACAAAGTTTACAAAAACTGTTGACCGACACCGAATTTTTTCGGTGTCTTCAAAAAGGATCTAGAAATGACCTTAGGACACTTACTTATGCATACCCATACTTGGTCATTTGAAATAGGGTGATCATTGGCTCAAATAGGACCGAAATGCACAAGTTTTGTAGCTTCGGTCGACCAACCCTCATAGTTCACTTGTAGCCCGGTCGACCAAACCTAGGTCTAAGTCAACAGTTGACCATGTCCCGGTCGACCGAACTCTTGTAGTTCAAATGGCCCCGGTGGACCGAACCCTCCTAAAGTCAACATTGTGACTTCCTAGTCGACCGAGAGAAAAATGTACTCCAATGCTCTGGTCGACTGAGGGTCCTCGGGAGATGCCCTAACTACCTGGTCGACCTAACTTCTCAGTTCAAAATGTCCCGGTCGACCAAACTGTGCAAACATGAAAAATTTCCCTTAGACATACTTGTCCGGTCGATCGACCCTACAGTTCATTTTTGGCTTGGTCAACCGAGCCTAAAGAACTTCGGTCGACCGAACCTATCCTAGTCGACCGGTGCTCTTGGGTTGGAATATTTTTTAACTATTTAAAATGTCATTAAACTTAATTAAACTTTTCCAAAATACCGAGCGTGTCCCTCAACGGTTAGATTTGTTGAAAATCTATAAATACCTCCTCCATAACTCAGATTAGTAACTTTGATTAGCCAAATTTTTCTCTTTAATCTTTTGGGCTAATTTTTATCAAAGTTCCCCCAAATGAATTTTTCATTGCAAAAATATTTTCTTAGGGCAAAACATTTTAAACAAACCTCTCCAACTCTCTTCCACTCTTTCATCTCAAAATCACTCTTAAAGAGAGCATGTTTATTTTTGGGGCATTTATTTTCACATGCATACTCTCACTTATGCTTTATTTTTGAAAATATTTTTGAGAGCATAACTTTGGTTTCTCTTGATTATTTTCATGATAAATATTTTGGGAGAATTTATAAAGTGCACAAATATTTATCTTGGGCTTAACTCTTAGATTCTCCAAGTAGTTTTTCATTTGCATAAATCTTCATTGGAGAACATAGTACACATTTTTCATACACATTTTATTTGTGCAAAAATTATTGAAAGAGCAAAACCCTAGGTTCTCCTATATTTTCATTGAAATACCTTTTTGGAGAAAATCTTTTGTTAGGGTTTAAATATAGTTAAACACCCTTACTCCCTTGAGCATTATTTCATATCATTGGAGTGCATGTTTTTATGAGCTTAGCGTGTACATCTCTGCTTGTATTTCAGAAGCATATTTTTATGTACAAAATGGTTTTATTGTAACGGTTTGGTTCAGCCCGTTAATTGAACTGGGGAGTCTCAGCCCCATAAATGAGACTAGATCGGTTTAGCCCGAAATTTAACTGGGGAGTCTCAGCCCCGCAAATGAGACTAGTTTGGCTCAACCTAGTAATTGAGCTGGGGTTTTCCTCGCCCCTCAAGGAGAGGATGTAAAAGGCATTTGCTACGCCCGGTTAAGTGAGCAGGTATAGTGGAATCCTTGGGGGTATGCCCAAGGCGGGGACGTAGGCTGGTTTTAGCCGAACCTTGATAACAAATCTTGTGTCTCTCTCTCCCTATCTCATTTAAATTTATGCACTTTAAATTCAGTATGTGTATGACCATTTGTTTATTATTATATTCAGTTGCATGCACACATTTACATTGAATGAGATACATGTGTATGCATGAACCAATAGCTTAATTATTTTACATACACGTGTTTAATATTGAACGGGATATGATATGTGGTGAATCAGCGAAATGTTTTAATTAGCCGAAAAGTTTTAAATATCCAATTCACCCCCTCTCTTGGGATCACATCAATTCCAATACCTTATTTGTGTACCTTGGGGAGAACATAACGGGAAGCTAGTGAACATGCTATATATGTTGCAATCTTATGTTTCCCCCTTTGTCTCAAGCCAAGTTGTCATTTGTCCATATGCTAGTGCTGCTGAATATAGAGAAAGGATATCTAATGAAACATTTTGTTGCTGCTTGTGTTGCAAGCAAGTATTAAAATCTTTTTCAATGAAGTCCAACCCTTAAAGAAGTAGAACAATTTTCCTAATATGTTCAGGATATTGAACATAAAAAAAAAAAAAAAAAAACCATTTCATATATTCTTTGATTGTCTCAATGTGCCTAAGCTCTTGTAACGTTTGCTAAGCATCATACTCAACATTTTTCACAAATGAATTGGACCTCGAGCTCTTTTCTTAAAACTTCCCGAGTATCAAATATGGATTTATCATACTTGGTATGCCATCATAGTTTGACATCTTCACATGAGTACATTGAGTCACTAATACTTTCTTTTCCTCCATGTCAACCATAATTGCGCAAAATTATTGTTTCCATAACTCCTTAGTATCATTTTAGGATCACAAGCACCAATGAATGCTTGTGGTTCTAATATCCCTACTTTACCATATTCCACCACTATTAATTTGGTATTTCCAACAACATAAACGAAGAGCTTTAGCTCGATGGTTAGATGCTCCATCTTATATTATAAATCTTTTACCATACCATGAAATTTTTCTAACAATTCATCACTAATCTTTTTTAGGGAACCCCTCCACCACAACAATGTGTTTCGCGAGTTACGCCATCTCTATGACAACCTTATTGATATTCTTGACTTCTGACTCTAGCACACCAAGTATTTTCACATTAGAGTGTGACATTGTTATTTCCCCTCCACAACAACAATGTGCTTCGCAAGTTGGGCTATCTCTACGATCACCTGATTGATATTCTTGACTAACGACTCTAGCACATCAAGTCTCTATAATTAGTGTGCGACATTGTTATTTGCCATCAATGCTTCACAAAAAAAAAAAAAAAAAAAAAACACACAATTCAAAGGCAATCAAATCATGAAACAATTAGCCAAAATTTGATACCAATTGCCACAAGTTGAATGCTTTGCATCATATGAAGAGTCATGTGACACCAGTTGTGGTAAACAAGTTTAACTAGGTAGCTGAAAGTAAACCAAGAATACACCATATGGACACATTAATCACAATAAAAAAATGCACAGTGTCTAACTAATAGTAAGCAAGCATACAATAAACAAGTGAATCAAATGGTGAATGACTAACAATGAGATTTACTTCAAATACACATCTATAGGCAATGTGCATTTAGTGAAGGACACCATAGTCTAAACACCACTAGGTAGTTTTTACAATGTTTGATAAAAACTCCCCCTCCTCTAAAACGATTTCTATGTAAGTCCTACTCTAACATAAGGAAACATCATTATGTGCAAGAAAATATACTCCCATGACCACTACTACTTACAGTAACATTATGGTTACCTAACAAACGGTATGAGATAAGCGGTCATAGGCAAACATAAGGTCTTGAACAAGTTTGATTGCTTTAAGTTCCCTTTCAACTCTAGAGTGAGTTTGGGTTGAGTAGAGAAGAGTTGTAGACTTCTCTCCTCTCGTTTCTTTACACCCTTTATATCTTTTTCCTATAATCAGTACTTTTAATCTGCAAATAATGTCTTTTACAAAAATTTAAATTATTTCAATAGATTATAGGATTTTCCCTTTTAAAAATTTAGGTTGCTTTATTTATTTATTTTCTCATATTTTACCCTACATCATTTCCTTCTATATTTCCTACATTAAATGATTTTGATGAACAAAAACTTTGGTAAGCTGCCTAAAGGTATTTATGGACATGTGGCTAAATGAAGATAGATAAAATTTCCATTTTGCCTTAACTAAAAATATTGTTTCATATTAGATCTACATGCATATAGTTACTACTTCATTACTAATCATTCCACGCTTCAATTTCTTCAAGGGATTAGACTTATGTTGCGCTTGGGCTTGGGATCAATTGTGAGACCATGTGATAGAATCTTCTATTAATCTTAGACGAAAAAAGTAGAGAGTTTGACTTAGTAGACTTGAATCAAGATTCTTTAAAAGAGATCTAATCTCCTTTAATATTTCTTTAGACTACTCAAAGCATCCTCCAAGTGTCATTCATGATACATTGCTCCTCATGCCTCCTCAACCATTATTATAGGTTATTGTTCATTTTAGCCCATATTCAGCTCTCATTTAGGATCTATTGGCACGATTGTTATCCATCTCTCTTTCTCTCTCTCCAACTTGAAAAATCATGCTACCATTTACGCTTGAAGTTCCTAAGGATTGTATGATTCTCCTCTATGGTCCCTTTTTTCCACAACTATTCATCTTCTCTTAAGAATCCTCTCTTTCATAATAAAATTTTGGGTTCTCGGAAAAGAAATACAGAGCTGAGAAAACAAAGTCACAAATTTTAGAAAATTATTTTGAAAAGTAGCAAATGAGGGAGTCCATGTCGAATTGAAAATGAATGAATAATATAGTGTGCTAGGTATATTTATAAAAAAAAATTATGCACAATTTTTTTTGTTTATGAAAGATTAGTCTTGGGTTATAATTATGTTGGAAGTGAGAACATACAATTGAAACCTTAAATTTGAAATTGTGTGTATTTTTTATGTCCTAAAGCTATCCTTATTTGCATGCTAAATTTTATCATTCAGCAATTGACTTGCTATCTATTAAAATATTAATTTAGTTGGTACATAATAAAATTAAGTCCTAAGTTTGAATTGGCTCAATAAATTGAGTTTCGAATATAATTATAATAGGCTTTGGATTTGATCGCTTGGTGACAAGCCTTTGAACAAGTGTGGGATACAATTTGAATGGTGAGATCTATATCATAAAATATATAAGGATTTTAAAAATGTCAATTTCCATATAGAAACTACATTTGAGTGCAAACAGACGGCATCTTAAATTCTTAATAGTCTCAAAACTACTTATCGATGGGTCAAATGAGGGGCTGAGAGATGGGGCTGCCATTCTTTTCTGTTCTGATTATACCCACTCATGGGCCTGCAAGCTTGGCCCTTTCAAACTCAGTAGGTTCACTACCTTCCCTCTGTTTGACATAACTAAGCAGCTTCAAAGCCTCATTGAGTGCCAAGGTCCTAGCCCAATTGAGGCCACTGAATCACTCATTGATCCAACAGTCGAGAGACTCAAAGCTAGAGTCAAAGCTGCAATCCTAATAAAGCCATAGACAGGCACATGACAATCTTTAAATATGGACAGCCCCATGTCAATCTCCACAAACTCATGACTAGGAAGTAGCTAGCTTGGGGCATAGCCATGTGCTTGTGTACATTTAAACTTACAACCCTAATAAAGCTACAGTTTTTTTCTGTCACTCTGCATCTCACTCCAGAAGCATCCCAAATTGGCCCTATAGTGCTTCTTCTAATTATTTATTTATTTTGGTAAGTAGCTATCTCATCTTATGATGACACACCCAAAGCCTAAATTTGATGGTAGGAATGTAGGATGGGGTGGAAGTTGCAATTTGGGTCTCCGATTGCACAGCTCAAATGCACCAAAATAAGGGGGGCAAGGAAAAAAAATAATCGTCTCTTGCCCACCAAGCACATTCTTGCAAACCCTTCCCCTCAGTCTAAAAAGGATGCACTGCTCACCCATCCCTCACCTTCACAATCTATCTCTTATATTGTACCACTTCCTATAAAAACAACCCAAATCTAAAACAAGAACAGTTTCTCTTTGCCATCAATCTCAAATGAACTTTTGCACTGGCTTCTTAGAATATTCTAACAAAATCTTCCCCTGCCCTGCGGCCCTGCCATACTTCCATATATTTACCAAACAATAACATCAACACAGTTCATGACACAGAAGTTTGTTTTTGTCATTCCTTCCGCTGGGCAGAACAGGCAAATGAAGAACAATGGAGAAAATTATGCAGATAAAATGAGCAAATAGAGCATGAAACCAGTTCTGAAGAATTTGAGTACTTAAAAACTGGTTCCCTGTGTTTTTAGAAGTTCAAGATACATGAAGCAGATTGATCAGTAATGGTCAGAAACCATACTGCACAATAGAAATATAGAAGTTAGATGAGTAGCAATAATTTGATCCTGAAATCAGTAAGTCAAAAAAAAAAAGAATCTACTCTGTACATGACTGATCTCAATTCAACAATCCTGAGCAAGAAACTGGTTGAGAGCTGAACCCAAGTCAACACTCTTAGGCCAATATTTCCCACCCAGCCATTGACAGATCATTTGTTTTATTGGAATGAGCATCTGGACATCTCTCTTAACCCCATTCTTCATAATCGAAGTTATTCCATAGCTCGAAGATGATTACAACTATGACCCCATCTTTTCCAATGGATTAGATTTCTAAAGAACACTCCGTTGTTGTCATTTCCATCTTTCTATCATAGAGGAAGATTCCCCTTGCTTGGTGTAAAATGCATACAGGAATGCCCAAGGCCTCTGCTTGAATGAGAAACAACTCTAGCAACAGCCGGCAATAGGGACAAACCTTTCCCTGCTTGGGGACATCGGCAAGCAACTCAAATCCTCACTGGCTTTGTAGTAGAACACTTTCTGCACATAGTACATCAAATAACATTGTGAAGCTCTCACCATCTCCTCATCAACTTCAGTGATCCAAGCATCATCACATTTGTACCATTGGTTACTTAAATGAAGGTAAGTGATGTAATGCCCTGACTCCAGCATCCCTGAATGAGTAACCACTGCAAAAACCTCAAATTCTGAAGAAGCATCTGAATCATCACCATCAAAAGCAAATATCCTGTTTCCAAACTTGTTTCTGACTACAGAGGAGGATAAATATGGTGCCATGTCTAAAGAGAAAGGAAACTGCAAGTAGCGATCAATTTTTCTGGACATTTTTCTGACTGGAGAGTGCTCAAACCGTTTTATATGTAAACATAGCACCAGAGGGAGTTTTCGGATGGACATTTGCTTCAACGAGTCCCGCCTTTCTTGACAGTTTTGGCAATACAATTTCTGGTCTGACCCCAATTTCTCTGGTCTTGTGAAGAGATCCAAGCAACCCAAAAGAGTAGATATACTTGTGTTCTCAAAGTCGTTATCATTTGGTTTCACTGGCCTGTTGGATACATCTTTGGTAGAGCAAGTGCTTGTGTCCAAGTCAAGGGAAATGTCAACACAAGGGTCATAAGTGGTTGAGATGAATCCGCAGGCTGTACAAGTAACGTCTGATCTCAACAACCCAGAAAATACTCTATGAGCAATGCACTGGCAATTTCTGTTGTCTGTGCAAAACAAAAATGCCTTGGATCAGTTAAACATAACTGCACAAGACAACAAAATTCCACTTTTTTCAAATTTCATTCCCATGTTATATCAAGGTAATTCCTCACTATGTGTATGCAATCTATTCCAAAGAAATTACTCACACCAACTCTTCAAATCAAGTATTGTGAAAAAATGATAGTTTCTGAAATTGTTTTGAGTTCCTCACTATACAACAATATATGCATTATCAATCTAAAATTTGTTGCCTTTCCTTCACCCAAAATCCACCTTGAAATTACCTCACAAATTTCTGGCAGTGTTTCTCATTCACTAATCCCAAGTAAATCCCAAAAATCTACCAGTTACCAAATTGTCGTACCCTTCTAGGCATGGTGATCAAAGATTGGAATCCATAGAAACAACACACATACATATGTAGTCATGTACGTGCCTCCCCATCCCCTCCCCCAACAACATTTACAAACAATTTCTGAGAGGCGGGATAGGAAACCACATACCACCTCCAAGCCCATTATATTTTCAAATATCTCACAATTATCAAGTAGATAAACACCAGATTCCTCCTCTCATTACCTTTACTTGGGTTACTTGCTTTTCCCTCTTTCTCATGGATCTGGTCGAGCACTGAAATGAAAAACTCATGAGCATCCTGCTGCTCATAACTTGCTAGATTTTCAGAATGCTGCCACCAACTGCAAACAGAAGCAAAAGTTTCATTGAGAATCCCCAAATATCAGTTACAAAAAATAATAATGTCAGAGCTTGGAAGGGATTTGCTCTACATCGTTGAAGACAAAAAAGATTCAAATCATTTTAACAGATTTCACACACCCATTATACTAACTGTTATGACCATCATCATTCATCAATGCACCAATACAATTTTCGGATAAAGTTACTGAGGTGGTTCAAATCCATTTCTAACTTTTCAATTCATAAGAAAATGGTGTATATGAATTTAACTGGCCTATCATGTAAAATGTCTCGCAGTTTATGACGGCATTCCAAGTAAGCCCATGCAAGGCATGCATATTCCCACATAACCCACAAAATTCATGAACACGTATAAGCATTTTACTTAAAATCAATGAAACAACATCTGGAAATCAAGAAAGAAAACATGTCCTGAAACAAAACAAAAGTGGAACACCTGTAAAGGAACTGCGCTGGACTGTAAGGGGTCCGATCACCAGAAAAGACAGCAGAGAAGATAACATCAATGTCACAAGGCAAACATAGCCCGTCGGACGATCTTATCCGGCAGGTTTTCCGGCTGTGCCGATCACTGAGGAAGTAATTCCTCAAAGGGGGAGCATGAAGCAATGCTTGCAACACAGAATTCAAGAAACAAGTATTGCCCAGATTGTTCAACCCTCTCAGACCCAATGGAAAACAAGATTTGGACCTCTGATCCTTCCCCAAAACCACTTGTTTTAGATTTTTCAAATCCAATTCCACCCCCGAAACCAATCTCCTCTTCTTCCCTGATCTCTCCCTAATACCCTCATCCCCATTTTCATTTCTTGGCACGTCCCTGATGCATTTCAACATCACAGCTTCATCAAAGTCTGGATCATAGACCTGATCACAGCACACGCAGCAATAGAGCTCGGCACTTTCCACGGCCACCGCAATCTCATGCCCATCCTCAACTTGGGCGTGCAGAAGAGCATGGTTGGATTTGGGAGAAAGGCAACAGGAGACCGAAGAACAGATCAAACAAACATAGAGTCTCCCTTGATACCCGGAACAAAAGGAGCATCTGGGTATCTTCATTTGGTGCCCCTCAACGCTTGTTCTTCCAAGTGGGTTGATCTTGAGGAACTTCTGAAGGGATTGGTAGCCAGTCAAACCATGTTTGAGCTTGTAATCTGCGAGGTGCTTGCAGGGTGGGGGGTTTCTTGCGGCCATGTTGACAGGGATTGAAAGATGCTTTGATTTGCAGTGAAGGTCACAAATTTACTAAAGAAATGGTTGTATGAATGATGAAGAGAATAAAATTATTGAAAAAGTTGATTGAAAAGGAAGGAATTGAGATTGAATTTGTCGATAGTGGTGCGTAAAGTGAAATGGGTGTGGATTAAATTTGTGGGTATTTATCAATTTGAGGAACGAGAGAGACGGAGAGCTGAAGGCTTTATGCAGTGGCCGGGGAACATTGATTCTCAGACTTGCTGAAGAAGCAAAGAGGAGGTACTCTTGAGCAGCGGACGGACCGACTAGGAACAGGAACACCTCTATCTCTAGACATTTTTTGGATGGAATCAAGCCGATGATTTCTTTGACCAAGACAAATCATCACGTGGAGTTGATGGCTCTAGATCCCTCCTTCCGTAGGTTGTGGGTTTTTTTTTTTTTTTGAGTAACTCAGGTGTCCTTCGTAGGCATCTACCAGAGCAAGCCTTAGGACGCACCACAACTAATGCTATGTCCCACAGTTCCCACCTCAGGGCCCTACTGGGAGGTAAATCAAGATTTGCTCAGCGAAGTAGGAATCGAACCCGAGACGCCTACCTGGGTCATAGGCACGTCCCGATCTACCTTGCCACCTGAGCCAGCGCCCGAGGGTAGGTTGTGGGTTTTTTTTTTTGGATTACGTACCGGGTATCTATGTGTCCGTTTTACAGTCCATGTGACTAATCCTGTGCCCTTTGAAGTTGACCCCACAACTCTAAAGGGAGGGTAAATTCAGGAGTCCAGGGGCGGAAACGAGTCCGAGAGGGTTTGAATGTTGTGCTGGGCACCCCACTTATGTCAAACACCAATACTACAACTATTGCTATTGAATATATAAGAAAATTAAAGTAATGCAGGAACTAATAATAAAACAAAAAAAAGAACAAGATAAAAAATTTACAAGGTTCGGTATAGAATTACCTACGTCCTCGGGCGCCGATGATCAATCCACTACTTTTTGATAAAGTACAACTTTGAGGTGTGTTTTACAAATGAAGAGTTGAACTCTTTATATAACTTCAACCTTAAGTCTAAAAAACACTTCTCTCCAATGTGGGACAAATAATATAAAAAATTCAAAAGAACCTTTTATACTAATGTGGAAGTATTCTACCAATGTGGGACAAAAACAACATTGAACACTTGACTTCGTGAGAGACACTCCCACAACCTGCACTACCACCTAAACCACACACTGGGGGTTAGGTTGTGGGTTTTTCATTAGATGGTTGGAGGTCTCACCTCACTTGGCTCAACATGTGTTTTTTTTTTTTTCCCTAGTAACCTTTCTCGATTTCGTATCCCTTCAATCTACTCTTAATTGTTATCCACAATGATTTTTGAAATATTAAAAAGTAAATTTTGAATATAATACAATAACAACAACAACAACAACAACAACAATAAACTTTTAGCCAATTGTCTATACCAATTCTTTTTCATTAATTTATATAATTGAAAATATTTTTTTCATTAATGTAAGAATTATTAAAATGTATTTAATAAATAGAAATGAAATGAAATGGAATTGACACAATTTTACAAATTCAAACACAGGGCTAAATCCTTCCTCCTTATCTCATTTCAAGTTATTTTAAACTTATTCCTTTCTCTTCTAATACCATTATTAGTTTGCTCATCCTTTGAGTTTGCTAATTGCCCTATGCTTCAAATGTCCAAACTATTTGAATTGCTTGTTCATTATTTATTACAAATATTTGTTCATCTATTTTTCCTTTAATATTATACCACTCATCTTCCTTAGCATGCACATTTCGATCACTTTTATTTTCAAAGTACGTTATTTCATAACTATCCAACATTCTAGCCCATAAATGACTGGTCTTATAATTAAGCTATATGACCCAGCTGCACACAAGGAGGCTTTTTCACAAATAGTTAGTATGCAGGAATCAACATCTCTGTAATTAGTTATGGTTATTCATTTTTATTATTCCTTTTTCTGTTTCATATATTCTTTCTATAACAAATTGTTCAGTTACTTAATATTCCTTTTGTTGTATATACCCTAGTTATCCAATGAGAACAGTGCGAGAACATTTTCCAAATATATCATCTCCTACATTATGCTATTCTTAGGAACTCTTCTTCATTCTCGCCTGCTAACATGGTATCAGAGCCTTCTCCGAACCCCAGTCTCTTTGATCCCCCCTCAATGGCAGTGACTCTGTCATCTCCTTCTTCCCCACACTTCTCTGCTGCTCCATCCTTCTCGCACATCGTTACCACCAAGCTCTCCACCAACAACTACCTGCTGTGGAATGCCCAAATCTCAGCTTATCTTCGTGGACAAGACCTATTTGCTTTTGTTGATGGCTCGTCCACCCCTCCTTTGAAATTTCTTCCAAATCCTTCACAATCGAACTCGAAACCCAATCCCGATCATCTCTCTTGGAGGCGTACTGATCAATTGGTGCTCAACATCCTTCTGCCCTCTCTCTTAGACTCCATTTTAGGTCATGTTTTGGCCTTTAACACCTCCCATCAGCTATGGACTTCAATTTCGTCCATGTTCTCCTCTTAAGCTTATGCCAAAAAATTCCAAATTCGTTTCCAACTCACAAATCTCTCCAGAGGGGAGCAATCCATCTTCGATTTCGTTGGTCGAGTCTGTCTTCTTGCCAACTCCATCGCAGCCATTGGTAACCCTCTCTTCGACAAAGAGCTTGTCACATACCTATTGAACGGCCTTGGCTACACATATGAACATTTCGTCACCTCCATCACCACCAGACCCACCCCTATCTCCTTCTATGAGCTATATTAGCTACTGTTCATCCATGAATCTCGATTGGCTCTCACAAATTGACCCATCTCTGCCTCTATCAAACCAGCTACAAATTTCACCTCATCCGCACGAGACCAGCGAGGCAGTGGTCCTAATCAGTTTTCCTACTATGCTCGTGGTGGCTGATCGTCTTCCCCGTCTCAGTCTTCTCAGCACTGCAATGCCCACCGTCCGATTTGTCAGGTCTACAACAAGACAGGCCATGTAGCTCTATAGTGCCGCCAACAATTCAACCATGCATATCAATTTGAAGCTCCCAACAATTTCTCTGCTCACTACACCGCGCAGACTCCACTTTTTGAATCAGTTTGGTACTCTGATTCTGTAGCTACGCATCATCTCACAAATAACCTCTCTAACTTGAACTTATCTTCTAAAGCATATGCAGGTGGTGAGACCATACGAGTGGGTGATGGCAATGGCCTTCCAATCAAAAAATCTGGTGATACCTCCCTTTCCTGCAGCTCCTCTTCATTTCTTCTCAAGAATATTCTACATGTTCCGTCAATTACTAAAAAATTAGTGTTTATTCTTCAATTCCGTGTTGATAATTCCTGTTATTTTGACTTTCACTCCACTCATTTTTGTGTGAAGGACAAGGCAACCAAGAAAATCCTCCTTACTAGTCCAGCTCGTGATGGTCTCTACAATTTTCCATCAATTACAACTATTCTGTCATCTCCATCAACCTATATTGGTGAACGAACATCCATGGTTCAATGGCATCGAAGGCTTGGTCACCCTTCTTTAACCTTGGTCTCTCAAGTCCTGCAATCCAAGAACCTTCCATTATCTCCCACTGATTATGTGTTTCAATGTTCTGAATGTCCCCTAGAAAAATGTCATCAGTTTCCTTTTTCATCAAAACAGGCCCATTATACCAGGCCCTTACAATTATTATGTGCCAATCTATGGGGTCCAACCCATTATGTCTCAAGAAATGGGTATAAATATTACCTTTCATTTGTGGACTCCTTTACATGCTTCACTTCAAGTCAAAGTTCGATGTCTTCCATATTTTCACCACTTTTTAACATTCATTGAACGACTCTTTAACACCAAACTCATCACCTTACAAACAGATGGGGGATGTGAGTTTCAACCTCTCACCACCTTTTGTAAACAACTTGGAATTACTCACAGATTCTCATGTCCTCATACACACTAACAAAATGGCCTCATAAAAAGAAAGCATCGTCACATTGTAGAAATGGGCCTAGCCCTCCTAGCTCACTCATCTCTTCTATTTTCATATTGGCTTGAAGCTTTTGAAACTATAGTTTTCCTGATCAATCTCTTACCCACTCCTGTAGTGAAGAAAAAATCTCCCTACTCCTTGGTCTATCATCAAGAACCTAACTACATGTTTCTTAAAGTCTTTGGGTGTGAATGTTGGCCCAACCTTCGACCAAATTCCTCTCACAAATTGAACTTCCGGTCCGCCTCTTGTCTCTTTTTAGGCTACAGTCTAGCACATAAAGGCTACGAGTGTCTTGATCTCAACACAAATTGCATGTACATTTCCCGTGATGTCATATTCAATGAATATTCATTCCCTCTTTCCAAAACCATGACCACACCAATTTCTAACCCATTTACCTCTCAGCCAACCCCTTTACCCATCCTTCCCTCCTCTATCTTAGGCCCACATCCAAGCACCTGTTTACCTCCATCTCCTATCATTCCTAGCTCATCCCACTCTCCTCCCATCTCCACCCCAATCCTCTCACCAACATTACCCCCTTCCTTTGATCATTCTCTTGCACCCCCTTCATCCCATGCTCTATCTAATCCTAATCCTTGTCTTATCCCACCTCGTTCCCCTATCATCACTTGATCCCACACCAATTCATCTCATCCACGAAGTTTTATTGATGGAACCATGCTATCCACTCAAAATTGTCTCATTGTCTTTGCAAGTATACAAAATGATCCTTCAAGGTTTTTTGAGGCTAACAAACACACTAAATGGAAGGAGGCCATGTTCAAAAAATACGATGCTCTCATTTGGAATTAGACATGGACTTTGGTACCACCTATACCTCATATGAATGTACTGGGATCTCGGTGGATCTTTCGCACCAAAACCCTAGCTGATGGTTCTTTTGAGAGATGGAAAGCATGTCTTGTTGCAAAAGGGTTTCATCAACAACCAGGTGTTGACTTCCGTGACACATTCAACCATGTAGTAAAACCCTCCACCATTTGTCTTATTATATCTATTATTGTCTCACGGATGGTGTTTGCCTCAAATTGACATTGAAAATGTATTCTTACATGGTGTGCTAATTGATGATGTCTATATGCAGCAACCTCAAGATTTTGTGGATCTTTCTCAACCTTCCCACTTCTGAAAATTTGAGAAAGCTATCTATGGGCTTAAGCAAGCCCCACGTGCATGGTTTACTCAGATAAGTTCCTCGTTCCTTGATTATGGCTTTATTGCTTTTAGAGCTGACCCATCTCTGTTTATTCTCAATTGTAATGATCATCATATGTACTTGCTTATCTATGTGGACGATATAGTCATCATATCCTCCAAACAATCCGTCATCGCTGATCTCATTCATGATTCGGGACTTGCCTTTCCAGTAAAAGATCCTGTTCCTCTATCTTTCTTTTTAGGCATTGAAGTTGACTACATTGCTGATGGTCTTGTCTTATCTCAAAGAAAATACATCAAGCAACTTCTTAGTCGTAGCAATATGCTTCATGCCAAACCAATTTTGTCACCAATGATTGCCTCCCTAAAATTTTCCAAAATTGATACCCCAGATTTTGAGGATGTTACTCTACATTGCAACATTATAGGAGGCTTGCAATATCTTTCGGTTACAAGACCAGATATTTCCTTCTCTATCAACAAGGTTTGTCAATTCATGCATTCCCCAAAAGCATCTCATTGGAGTGCGGTAAAGCGTATACTCATATATTTGAAAGCCACCATAAATGATGGTCTCTTCTTTGCCTCCAACTCGCATCTCACACTCCAAGCTTACTTAGATGCTAATTGGGGAGGTTGTCCAGATGATCGTCATTCCACGAGGGGCTTTTGCATCTATCTTGGCAAACACCTCATATCTTAGAGTTCCAAAAAGAAATAGACAGTTGCTAGGTCTTCAACAGAAGCTGAGTACAAGTCCATAGCTTCCTCGGCAGTTGAACTTATTTTGTTACAAACTGTCTTATGTGAACTTGGCATTAAACTCTCTCAAGCTCCCACTTTAAGGCGTGACAACCTAGGGGTGACATATCAATTAGCAAATCGAATTTTTCACTCAAGAAAAAAACACATGGATATTGATTTTCATTTTGTTCGAGATCGGGTGGTTGCCAACTCACTTAAAGTTTCTTTCATTAGCTCCCAATATCAGATTGCGAATGTCTTGACAAAACCATTGGTTTCTGACAAATTTCTTCATTTCAAATCGAGTCTCAATGTTGTTGATACACCGTTGGGCTCGAAGGAGCATATTAAGGTATATGACCTAACTGCACACAAGGAGGCTTTTTCACAAATAGCTGGTATGCAGGAATCAGCATCTCTGTAATAAGTTATGACTGTTCATTTTTATTATTCCTTTGTCTATTTCATATATTCCTATAACAAATTGTTCAGTTACTCAATATTCCTTTTGCTGTATATATACCCTGGTTATTCAATGAGAACAAAACGAGAACTTTTTCCAAATATATCGTCTTTTGCATTTCTACTATTCTCAAGAATTCTTCTTCATTCTCGCCTACTAACATTATAGTCATCCTATAGAACTTTTCTTTTAATTTTAATGATATTTTATGGTTTACTCGATTTTATTTTACTCTTTATACTACATTATCTTCAACTTCCTCCTCCACTTACATAACACATCTAAGATATTGAAATCAATTAATGTTGTTAGGTTTCTTGATTGTCATGTTTAATCTTGTCTTTAATATTCCTCCTTACATGATTGAAATTACATTTCATATATTATATCTTGTTTCTACATCTCTTTAATCTAGTCTTCTTTTATTACAAATATGTTTGTTCATTTATTTATCCTTTAATATTATACCACTCATCTTTCTTAGCATGTACATTTCGGTCACTTTTATTTTTTGAGTGTGTTATTTCGTAACTAACCAAAATTTTAACCCATAATGTAGAGACTTGGAAAATTTATTTATGAAAAAAAAATTAATAAAGGAAAGAGAAAGGAAAAGAATAAGAAAGGGGGAAAGAAATTTTAAAAGGGCATCCGTTGACAAATGTCCTTATAGGTCTTGTCGACAAAGTAAATGTCTCATCGACGAGAAGATACTGAGACTCAAGGAATTTCAGAGAATTTAAGGTTCGTCGACGAACTAGCCTCCTCATTGACGAAGCGTCTTCATTGGCTCGTCGACGAATCACTTTAACTCGTCGATGAAGCTTGGCCTATAAATAGGCAATTTGTCGTTTTTCAGCATGATTTTTCTCTCCTCTCGCTCTCTCTCTCTACCCTACGGTCCTAACTCTCTCTCTCTCTCTCTCTCTCTCTCTCTCTCTCTCTCTCTTCAATTCTTGCTTTGTTAAAGCCCGTTTTGACAATTAAAAACTACCACGTGGTTCGTGGGGAGATTCTCTATAACTTAGCCAGAGCAGATTGTTGATTTGGAGTTCTTGAGGACCACTCCAAAATTAGGGTAAGTAAGGTATTTTAGGATTTAAGTGTTTATTTGGAGTATATATGGCTTAGGAAGTGCTAAATGAGAAATATTCTGGGAAATGAGTGGATTGATATGGGAAAAATTCAAGGTTTTGAGTTTCGAATGCTGCGGGCGTAGGATTTGAGTTTTTACGAGCCTCTCAGTAAGTCAGGTAAGGGGAATAAATTATAACAGTTATTTTTGGGAAATCAATTGTTGATTTAAAGTATGTGAGAATGAAATATAATATTTTCCTTTGATTATTATATTATAAATATTAGATAAAAATTATGTGGCTTGAGAAGTATGAGATAACATGTTTATACTAGAAATGTAATTGAAATTGAGATATATGATTTGCATTGAGGAAAATGAGATTATGAAATATATATATATATATATATATATATATATTTATATATGTGCAATTTATTGGGAAATAATGAAATGTGGTATTGATATGTTTTTACTGAGAAATGTTGAAATACGAGAAATGATATTTATATTATGAGGAGAGTGAATAGAAAAATGATGGGAATACCATTGATGTGATGAGATGAATGGGAATACTAAACTGTGAATACTGAATTGTGAATATTGAATGTGAATATTGAATTGTGAATACTGAAATGTGAATTTTGAATTGAGAATATTGAAATATGAATATGGAAATGTGGAAATGAGTACCCTGACGGGTTGTTGTTGATAGAGAACATGGTACCGTTGCTAGTGAGGTGATAGTGTAATCACACGGTCTCATGGAGAGTGTGGCAAGACAATCAAATGGGCCTATGAAGGGTTGTGATGCCCTCCTGGGTTCACAATAGGATTGGGTAGGCCATTCGTACTACAGACATGTTCCTCCTTGATCTAACCGGGTAGGCCAACCGTGGTTAGGTTCAGCCTTTGGGCCACACAACCCTGTCATGGGGGGAAGCATGACGATGAGATGGGAAAATCCTTAGGACAACCATGAGTTATAGACACGTTGTGGATTTTATACTGGCGGAAACTCATGTGTTGGGTTATAATTACTCATTATAGACACGATAATGAACACATTGAGATATATATATGAAGATACCCATGAGTTGGAGTGTGAAAATGAAAATGAGAAAGAAAAGCTTACGAAAGCTATTGAGATATAAATATGAGAAAGAAAAGCTTATGAAAGAAAATGTGAATATGATTTTGAGAAATAAGAAAGTGCATATGTGAATATGAAAATGACGAGAGTTTTTGAGAAATATGTTTTACATACATATATGATTATGAGTACATATATATATATATATATATATATATATATATATAATTTCTCCTAATTGTTATATGTATTAAAATGGAATGGGATATGGTGTAATTGAACTCATACTGTCACACACTATGAATAATTTATTCCGACTTACTAAGAGGTGTCTCACCCAAATATTTTAATATTTTAGGGAACCGTAACAGACCAGGAGATAGAACTCCGAGATAGAGGGGAGCTGGTACCCTGATAGGCAGGGTAAGCATTTTGTGTTGGGGAGATGTGTTTATGTAATCCTCTAGGGTATGTTATGGACTTTTGGCGATGTATATGGACGTTTAGAACTCTAGTTATTTGTATTCTAGAAGGTATGCATATATGGACGTTCGCTGTTAGGTATGTTTTTATATGATGGACTGATTACTTAGTATCCCACTTCGGGTCAGGTTGTGTTGATATGGTATCAGAGTTGTGACATGGTAGGTGTTGGATTAATATTTATTATTTGCTGGTGATAAAAAAATAGTAGGTATGAAAATCGAGACGTCACACATAAAATATGACTGGTCTTATTGTCATCCTACAGAATTTTCCTTTTAATTTTAATGATATTTTACGATTTACTCGACCTGCTTTGACTCTTTATACTACATCATCTTCAATTTCATCCTCCATTTACATTACACATATAAGATATTGAAATCAATTATTGTTATTAGGTTTCTTGATTGTCCTGTTTAATCTTGTCTTTAACATTTCTCCTTACATGATTGAAATTACATTTTATATATTATATCTTATTTCTACATTCTCTTTAATCTTGTCTTCTTTTAATTTATATATTTTTTCTATTATTATTTTAACCATATATCTTAATTTTTATTTAATTCAAGAACAAAAAATGAGCATTTCTTTCATCAAGTTTTTAATTTTTTTAATTTTAAAAATATTAGAAAAACATGTTATTGACTTTTGATTTTGATTTTTGATTTTTATAATTCTTTACAATTATGCCGAATAGTCCCTAAATTGACAATAAGAATTATAATCTTAAAATCCGTGATGAAAGCAACTACGCTGGTCTAATAAACTGAATCAACAAGTCAAAACAGTGGCTCTACATTGATATTAACATATTATATACATATATATATATATATATATATATATATATATAGACACACAAAAATGCAAACAAAGATAATATTCACTTATTAAAAATACAAAAAAAAAAGAAGAAGGAATAAACAATTAGGTCAAATTTTAAATAACTTTTCTTTTCATTTATAAAAATTCTCAAAACTTTTTGTTCTATTTGTTTATTTGTTTGTTGTTGTTTTTTTTTTTTTGTCATCATCATCATTATTTAATCAAAGAAAACAAAAGGAAATTGAGAGATTAAGCTAAATTATAAATTTACGTGAGAGTAAAACATGAGTTAAATAAAGAAATAGAGTAGCTAAGGTTAGAGATGCAAGAGCATTGTCATCTAAAAGATGAAAGAGATAGTACAATGTGTGCCTGCACACATATGTATTATTGTATTCCAAATGTAAATAAGCATTAGATAAGTGAAAAATACACCCAAGTATGGTCTAAAGTCATGGATAATCCAATGGGAAGATTATTAGCTACCCAAGAGAATAAGCAATGCTATTTTATGAGAAATTATACAAGGGACCTCCCCCTCCATGTGTTTATGTGTCTATTTTCTAAATTATACGCTTATTGAAAAAAGGTTTCCCTTTGATATTAATGAATGTAGGACCGATTTGCCATATGTCTAATATTTAAAATACATGCACATGGACTTGTTGAGGGGGAGATTCCCTATATAATTTCTTGTATTCTACATGGGACCGTGACTAACATGTGTTCACGTGGCAATAGGAGAATGAGTGCAATAGGTGGGCCCTATTTTGTCTCACCCTTTCTATTGTTATCACATGAGTCCATGATGACACAAACCCATGACACTAAGCTTTTTATTACAATATTTATGTAGCCCAAAAAGGGAGTTATAAAAGGTAGTAAAAGAGGTACCTTCATAACGGTTACCTTCATAGTACTAAGCATATTATTTTGATGAAGCAAAAGAATAAGGGCATTCAATCAAATAGATTAGATAGATAGAAATCAAGATGAGTGCGTATGCAATAAGTCAAACAAGCATAACAAGAATTAATAACTCATAATTAAAATCAAACTTATTACTTACAAGATTTTATTAATAAACTTTGCCTTTTTACAATGACAGAAGATTCGGACGAAGGAGAGAGAGAGAGAGAGAGAGAGAGAGAGAGAGAGAGAGAGAGAGAGAGAGAGAGAGAGAGAGAGAGAGAAGGAGAGTTTGAGTGAAGCTCTAAGCTTAGGAATAAGAATTCCCCCAAACTAGTGCGAGGTACAAAAGAAAATAAAACTTATATATATAGACTCAAGGGCTCAACCTTCAAACATTTGGAATCCGTAAAGAAAAATTAGTGTGGGTGCTCTTTGGGCCTCATCGACCACTAAAATCAACTTTGGATTCATTACATGACTCGAGCCAATGTAAAAGACAAGTAAAGTGGTAACAACACCTGGGCGACTGCCTTTGGGTGGATGAACCACTACCACATACTTTAATAATATAATCGAACAAAATTACAATGCTGGCCCCAAATGGTGGACAACTATAAAACACATACTCGCCAATACTCAAATAGTTGCAGAGCTGGGCCAAAGGGCTGACAACTGTAAAATAAAGTAATCTAATGATGATTTTTTAACAGACGGTAGGAAAACATCCTTGTCATCTTGAGAAATCTTTTGGACGTATCTATTGGTGCTGCTGACAACTGATAAGAGGTTGTCTTCAAGCTTTAATTTCCTTTTGAAAAATGGGAGACAAATGTTGACAAGTCTCCATCCACTTTTGAAAAAAGAGAAAGAAATTATTTCTTTCTTGCTGGTGCCTTTGATTCTTTTGAAAGGGAAGCATCAGTCATTGGATCAAAGTGTTGCTTCTTTTGAAGAAAATCATACCAATTACCAATATTTGAACCAAATTGATTGAGATCAGATGTCTAAAGAGAACCTTGATAAGAGGAATCAGAGTCTTTTGATTCAAGTTGAGCTATCATATAAAGCATCTTTGTGATGCCCCGATTTTTCATACCAATTTTTTTTTTCCATATAAACCACACATATCGGCCACGTCAACCACTGATACCATAATACATAACCCGACCCGCAAGTGGGTACCGGGTATACATCATATATACATACTTAATCCTAACAGCGGAAGTCATTTCATATTCATATATATATATATACATATATCCCACAACGAATACACATACTAGAGTACAAAACCATCCATAAATACAAGTCTAATACAAAACCTCTAGGGAAACCAAACCTCCCTAACTCAAAATACTCACCCTGGCTACTCAGGGTATCTGCTCCCCTCTATCTTGGAGCTCTATCACCGGGTCTATCTCGGTTTCCTGAAATATTTAAATGATTGGGCGAGATACATCTCAATAAGACGGAATAAATTATCTATAGTGTGTGGCAATATGAGATTCATTATATCATAACATATAAGCATACCATTGTTAGTATTTTCTGAGAAAATATACTATTCCACATTTACTATCATATAGATATGCAAAATAAGCTTTCAAAAAGCTTTTTTCCCATTTCCAAAATCATTCAGTATAACCCAAATTTACCTACGAAGTTCCTAAGAATAGGGTAGCTTACTCGCCCATACAAGTAGCTCCCCTCTGCCCTGATATCGTTCGCAGCCTAACCCAATTAACTCGAGTTCAGCTACAACGGATACTTATCAGAGCACTCACCTTACTCAGCAAGCCCTCAGGTGGTGTGCTTTACTTCTATTTAATTATTTTTTAACTCACGCTATTCATTTCTCATTTCATTATTGTTCGCATTTTCATGTTCATTTCCATTCTCATTTCATTTCCATTTTCCATTAACATTTTCATTTTTCATTCCCTTTTCCTTTCCATTTCTATATCTAGCTCATGAGTGTCGCCATATTGAAGTATCCATGTTTGTACTCATGGCTGCCTTAAGAATCTTACTCCACGTCATGCTTCCCCCCATGAATAGGGTTGTGCAGCCCGAAGGTTGGACCTAACCACGGTTAGCCGATCGGGTTAGGTCAAATGTTACCATATATCTTATGTCTGTTGTATGACTGGCCGGCCAAAGCCTTGATCCGGACTCAGGGGGCACAAAAACTCTACTATACGGCTCAGCCTACTATCACACCACACGCTCCATGAGCCTGTGTGGTTGCACTGCTCCACTAGCTATGGTATCGTGCTCTCAATATCATAACCCATCATTAGGGTTTCCATATTCATCCATTAGGGTTTTCACTGCCACATACCAACAATCATTATGTGGTATTGGAATTTCATCCATCACATGTCTGTATTCCTCATGCAGATTTCCACATTTCATTTCTCACAATTTAATGTTCATATTGTAGAATTAATGTGCAATATTAATATTTCACATATTTACATTTCCCATAATCATATTTCACATTTTCATATTGCAAAATTAACATTGCAATATTTTCATTTCCCATATTCACATTTCTTATTATCATGTTTCACATGTTCACATTCCTCATATTCATATTGCAAAATTTTACATTGCAATATACACGTTTCAAAATCAGTATTCTCAACACATTTATCATTTCAATAATACTTCCTCAGTTCATGATTCATTTCATCACATTTTTTTCATATAAATATCTCTTTTCACAAACATTCAGTATTTCTCAAAACACATTCACATATTTCGCATTTCCTCATTTTCTCAGAAAATACATTTCCTGCATATTTCACTTGCATCATTTCCCCACAATTCAAACTCCATATCATAACACATTTTAATATCACATATTTCACACGGTAATTCAATAACCCAGTTAAACATTTCCCAACATAATTCATATGCCATACAAATTTCATCTGATATTTATGTTATGAATAAATTTCGAGTAAAATATCATATACCATTTCATATATTTCTCAACCCATAATTTACGTAAAAATACTGCTATAATTTATTCCCCTTACCTGGCTTACTGAGATGCTCGCAATTTAATCCAAACCTATACCTACGGTGTTCCCAACTCAACACCCTGAAATTTACATTTTTCCTAAACAAAATTTCAGTATTATTTCATCTACTACTCTTTCCTTAGTCCAAAAATACTAAATACCTTATAAAACTTAAAATAACCAACTTACCTAAATTTTGGGATGGTGCCCAAGTTGGCCTAACCAACGAACTACTCCAGTAGACTTGAAGAGAATCTTTCCAGGAGTAGCATGGCGGCTTTCGATCATCGAACCGGTGAGAATCGAGGCCGAAAATGAAGAGAGAAGGTAGAGGAGACGATTTTAGAGAGAGAGAGAAAAAAATGGTTGCCTGAAAATTTCGCTGAAATCCCGAGGTCGGTGTATTTATAAAATGTGGATTCATCAACAAGATACGTCACCTCGTCGACAAGTCCATGAAGGAAGTTTGTCGACGAACTCATAACCCTAAATGATGAAATTTAGGCTCCACTAAACTCCTTTCGGTAAGTTCTCATCGATGAGACATGAGTCCACGTTGATGAGCCCAAGAGAGCTGCTCGTCAACGAGCGCTCTGCGTTCGTCGGTGAGACCCTGCTGAGTCCCTTTAGAAAAATCTTTCTCTCCTTTCTTTTATTTACTTAATTTCTACAATTCTTCGGGTCTCCACAATCTTAGCCTTTATACTTTTGGATTTAGAAACTCTTGGGGAACCAGAAATGGTGTCATCATCAAATACCTTCTTTTTATCTTTTGATCTTGGATACGAACCTTCATGAAAAGCAGGCAAGCTTTCCCCTAAACTGTGCGCAAGCCAGGCATACACCTTTCCTTCAGGAAGAGTAAACTTGTCCCACCAACGAACTCTATGAATTCTTCTAAATGTCTTCGAATAATAGATGGTACTGGCTTCGGGAGGAACTATACAATAGTCCCAGCAGAAAATCTAGGTGATCATGAAGTATGAACAGAACAGTAGCATCTTTGAAGATTGATTTGCAAATCTTGAGTAGTATTGAAATTCTTTTGAAATAGATCATAGTCATTTTGAATGTTCCGAAGGAAAATACTTTTCTCGGGTCCAAAATATTGAAACCAAGAGTAAAACCATTTCGGGAAATTCTTTAAAATCTTTTGATCAAAATGAATAAGCCAAGAATGACTAAAATTCCGAATGAACAAAGTGTTGGACCAAGCAAGTATGCAATCTTTGTAATCATAGGTTTGAGGACTGAAAATGCCTCGAAACCTTCTTTAGACACGTGGGTGTTGACCCCACTCGGAAGGAGTGATGACTTTCAAAATTTTTATTTTTGAAAAATTGATTCTTGAGACATCTCTTGAATCATAATTGTGATCGATGAAAATAGAGTTTGTTTCGATTAAAACAAGTTCATAAAACTTTTGATTCCTCAGAGGGTTAGGGGTGTCAAAATGACATCCTCTAAAGAAAAATTTTTGAATAACTTCGAAAGGAGTGGCAGAATCCCACTCCAGTGAGGGGGAGGGAGGAGATGTTCACTTATAAAAGTAGATTCTTTAAGACTCTCTAAAACATGCTTAAATAAATTTGGTTAAAGGATTATGATTACATTATATATATATATATATATATATATATATATATATGTTATTTTAATAGTGACTTAAGATTAGAGGGGTCCTAGAGGCCAACAGAGTTCTCCCAAGCTCTTTAAATTTCTTAGTTGTAGGTGATCATCATGATTTGTTAATGCGGAGATCAATATTTGATATTTTGCATCAATAGATTGACGTGCCAGGTAGGGAAAGTTTACTTTGCATATAACGATCCTTGTAATTGGACAAAAAAGGGGGGGGGGGGAGGAAGTGGGAGTCACCTCGATGGGTCACCTAAATTGAGAAATACCTTAACCCTAAGACCCATGGAGGCAAAAAAAAAAAGAGCAAGAAGTCCACCCACAATTGTGATAATTGAAATACCAAGGTAAGTATAAAATACAACTAATGCGATAACAACTCACAATGGTGTGAACCATATGGTGAGTAGTGATGGCATCATATATTCCTTATAATTGATAAACATGAGTAGATAAATGATATAATTCACATGAATAGTGTTTTGTGGAGGATTATGCTACATAATAATCTTTTTTACATGGATGATACCTCTTGTGCATAATAAATTATTGAGCAAGTAGCTATGATCACAATGGGATCAAGAACAGGAGTTCCATCACCTCACTTGGATGGACCATGTTGGTATCTTGGTAATTCACAAATATGTATGGTGCATCTTTGATAAGAGATTTTGATAATTTAAACTGTTTTCCTCACTCCAAAATTTTGGTCATCATGGAAAAATACACATTTAATCATTTGAACTTAGTTATATCTCTAAATACTAAAAACACACACTTATGTGAAGGTAAAAGTTTTAATATGACTAACATTCCCTCATGAAATAACTTGTTGGGAGTTTGCGAAAGTTGTTTTAACAAAAACATTAAATTTGCATATGTATCCTTGTGATAAAAATCAAGTGCTTAGCACATGCCATTATGCACATCATGGTGTACTATAAGTGGCATTGGCATGTATTGACTTTTTGAGTCCTATCCCTGTTTTGATAATGACAAATCACATCATCTCATGTGTGTGCTTAGTATATCAATGAGTTATCCTTCTGAAAGCACAGATGACGATGCCTTGTGGAAGCCTTGAAAGTACTTAATCAACAACATCATGAGGTGTATTCCATGGACTTATGAAGAGCCAAAAGCATGAAGACTTGTTATGTTTTTAAGTTGTAATAGTAATTAGGTTTAATTTGTGCATGCATTTCTCATGATTTAATTTGAAGCTCACAGCCAACCATAGATTGACCTTAGGTGTAACGCCCCAAACCCACCAAGTGGGGCCCAAAGGTTACGTGTTTCTTCCACCTGATTCTGATACCATAAACTATAATCACGGACCGGAAATAAAATAAACAACCTCAAATTAAATACCAGAGTCTATCTGTTAGCTTTGGTGCAATCCCAAGAGGGGAGTGAATTGGATATTTAAAAAATTATAACCTAGGTCAATTGGTTTAACAACAGTATTACACAACCTAGGGTCAGTATATTCAATCAATAAATAAACATACACGTGTAGTAACGTAAAGTGCAGAAAAAGTAAATGATACACGCAATATGTTATCAAGGTTCGGCCAAAGTGCCTGCGTCCCCGCCTTGGCTACACTAGCACAAGGATTCTACTACGACTTACTTAAACGGGTGGAGCGGCACCTAATACAACACGCCTTACCAGGATGACAATTGGGTCTAAGCCAGTCCAGGACTATTCCACAAGCCTAGTCTCCCTCTTCAGGCCCACGCCTGGACTACAACAATTGATATGAAATTTTGGTACACGAAAATACGCTTTTTCACAAGCAGATATGTACTACACTACGCACAGTATAATCAATACACTACCAAAAGATAGGATTTGATAAGCTCAATGTAGTGTATTTGATAAGCTCAGTGTAGTGCAAGTGTCTACTCTCAAATATTTATGCAAATATTGCAACCAGTGCGTGAAAGTGTATGTGAAAGGATCTTTGTGTCAAAAATGATTTCAATCACAATGCACAAACAAAGATCACAAGCACACTTCAAATATCTCAACAAATAATTTTTCTCAATATAAACCACAAGAGATATTCAAAAATGGTTTGTAAAAATTTATTTGATCTTTGTATTAAGATGATAATCTCAATCAAAAGGTATAGCAACAAAATCCTTTTAGCTCTCAAGCAAATATCTCAAAATAAATAAATAAATAAATATATATATATATATATATATATATCTCAAATATAAGCACAAGAGATATTTTGAAAATGATTTCTAAAATATTTTAGCAATCAAAACACCATATGAACTCTTTATTGCAATGAAAATGCAAAACTCAGAAGCTCTAAGAAGTTTTTCTACGGAAGACTTATTTACAAAGCCATCTAGAAAAAACTAGAAGCTTACTTTCAAAGAAAAATTAATCTCAATCAAAATGAGCTAGGTAGAGTTAAAGCTTGGTGAGATGAATACAAGAGCACTCTTACTAAGTGGTATTTGCAATATGGATGAGTAAGAATAGGAGTATAAAACTTGAATATGAAAAATAGGCTTTTTGAAATTCAGAGAAAATTTGCTTGTTTTTCTAATCACACTCTGATTATTGCAAATGAGGGGGTCTATATAGAGTTCCACAAAAATATAATCGTTCAGGACACATAGGATATTATTAGGATTGTTAAAAAACATTTTAACACCATTAACCCTATTTAAAAAATTTAACCGCGGTAAAAATAATTGTCCAACCCGGGAGCACTAGTCGATCAAACTTGAGGTTTGGTTGACCAAGTGACAAAATTCGGTCGATCGGGAGAAATTTGAGTTGGGAGTTCGGTCGACCAAACTAAGGGTTCCAAGGCGATTTTTCCATTTCCGCGCGGTTCGATCGACCAAGACACTTTGAACTAAAAAGTTTGGTAGACCAGATAGTTGGGACATCACCCTAGGAACTTCGGTCAACCATAGCATTGCAACACATTTTGGGTTGATCGACCGAAGGGTCAAAGTGTTGACCTCAGGGCAGTTCGATCGACCAGTATAATTGAACTGGTCTGGTTCGGTCGACCGAGCCATGGTCAAACTATTGACCACTTCCCAATTTGGTCGACCGAATGCTTTTCAAGCATTTAAATTTGATTGACTGAACATGCATTTTTGATGCATATCAGTCCCAATCCCTTTATATATTAACCGTATTCATATGATGTTCAACACTAAGATTATGGGGGCCATTTTCATGCAATTTTGTGGGTCCTATGGTCGATCTAAGGCCTTTAAGCTAAATATATGGCGTCAGTCGACCGAAGGGTGATCCCTAAGGTCCATCTATGGTCTTGAGCTTATCAATCCTACCGTGTAGGTAAGACATTAATTATTACAAACCATTTTCCTATATTACTATTACAGACCCAAAATGATAAATATAAATTACAATAAAAAAATATGTATATATGTCGAGTCTTCATAATTCTTCAAGTTGCTGCAAGCTATCAATGTGATCTAGTTAGTATGATCCTACACAGAAACTTGAAAGCCATCAAATACAAAGAGTATTTGTCATTATCAAAACCGAGTATGACCCATAGAGTCAACACTATCTATAAACCCCGAAAACAATTGCATCCATTTTTTTATATTACATCCCAATATTTAAAAACATAAACTAAACATTAAACTGTTATCACAAACATTCCAAAGTTTACCAAAAATACTACCCTGTTCGGAGCTTTAAGCTCAATCGCCTGATGGATCTGAAAATATAATCACCTACTAGGGTGAGACACATCTCACTAAGGAAGAATAAATCATAGCAGTGTGTGGCAGAGAGTTTATATAAATATAGAATATATTTATTCATTTGAAATTCACTATCAATAGCAGCTGAGAAAACGCATCATTAACAACACCACTGACATATGATATCATACACATATACATAATAATTTTTAGTGATAATTCCCAAGAATATGGAAGATTACCCGCCTATACAAGTAGCTTTCCTCTGCTCTAATACTAATATCAGGGCACTCACCTTACTCAGTAAGCCCTTGAGTTATGTATATAGGCAAAGTCTCCAAGAATAGGGAAGATTACCCACTCATACAAGTAGCTTCCCTCTGCTCTAGTACCAAACTGAAAATTTCAAGGGCACTCACCTTTCTCAGCAAGCTCTTGGAAGAAAGTTTACTTTGCCATAAATATACATATAATTAAATTCACAACTATTTATCTTATTAGATTACATTCCACCTAAATTATCCACACAGGAGAATACCGTCCACATAGGACTCACATCCATATAGAATACATGATTTGCACAGGACTCACATCCACATAGGATACATGGTCTACATAGGACTCACATCCACACAGGATACACGGTCCACATAGGACTCATATCCACACAAGACCCACATCCACACAAGATATACTGTCCACACAAGACTCATATCCATATAGGATACATATCATGGCCCACAAAGGCGCCCTCATCCACATAGGAAATAACATAGCTCACTTAGACACCACTATTCTCCAGTATCCAATCCCCATGACCTACCTGTAGTGTATCAGTAGAACAACTTCCTCAGGCCTGCCAATGTTCTACCCCAATATATAATGACAATATACGAACTCCTTAGGCCTGCCAACGTATATTGTGATTATATCTAGGCAATATAACGAATTCCTCAGGCCTACCAACGTTATATTGTGATACACACGAATAACCACACAAAATGACCCATTCATACACATCACATTATCCATCACACAATAATCACAAGCAGTCAGTGTTCACAACCAATCTTTGTTCACAAATAAACTATACTCACAACTAGCCAATATTCACAATCAAACAATATTTCTCATTAATCAGTTCTCACAATAGCCCATATTCGTATCTAGTTAAATTATGAAAGTTGTATCTCTGCCACACAATTTACCCTATATATATATATATATATCTAGATGCTTTACTGTACAGTAAATCATACCTATATATATATATTTGTAAACTCAAATTTAACCAATATAAAATTAATAAAAACCTACTATAATTAATTCCCCTTACTTGGTTTCCTAAATTACGCCCACAAATACCCCAAATGATGTCGGCGGCACTCACCCTATCCCTAATTCAAAAACTCGAGTTTATCAACTTAAATCTCAATAAAATACTATTTTATCATTCCTTAGGCTCTATATACTCTATATTATCAATAAAACTTAAAATACCCTACTTATCCTGTTTTTGGGATGGTGCCCCAGGACCCCAAACTGAAAATCCGCTCCACATGTGTGACGACTGGCTTAATTTCCTTATTTTTTTTAATATTATAAAATCAATATCACAAACTCAGCAGATCATAATTCACCTGGACCCGTAGGTACCAGGGATTCATAAAAAACACAATGTGGAAGCCTAAGCAGCAGGAAACATGTAATCATAATACCATAAATACAAAATCATCCACCACAATATTAGAGTTTCTATATCCATTATATTTACATACACATCCCAAAAGAAATATCTAGGGACACCTCCCACAAAATCTAACCATTCCTACCAAAACTTATCTTTCAGAGAAAGCAGATCAACCGTACTAGATCAGAGGGGCTTTACTCGCTCTTTTATCAGGGGCTCCTGAAATGTTTATAAAATTTTGGGATGAGACACCTCTCAGTAAGGGAAATAAACTAACACTGCTGTGTGGCAACATGAGCATTTCTGTGATATATATATAATCATGAACATAACCAGTAAAACTGTATATTCATCATTTATGGGAAAACATGTATAATCAAACATGACAGAACATAATGGTTTCTATAACATAATTCATCTCATATAAATAATAATATAAAAACAATCCTGGTAGGTTAGCTGACTGTTGTCATGTATTATCCCCACATGACTAGGTTGTGTGGCCCGAAAGCGAGACCTGACAATGGCTGGCCGACCACTGCCAAGTCAAAAGTACAGTTTGTAAGTCTGATGGGTCTGCTAGACCTAGTCCGTACACTAGGGGTGCTCACATACTTCTTAAAACCACATCGATCATCCAATCTCACACCACTCCGTACAGTGGCATTAAGATAAATATCATGATCATGATGACCATGGACATATAGCAACAGTACCGTGCAAGTGCTAGCCTAAGCCAACCAGGTTCTGATATCATATAACATATACTGAAACTGTGATACATGGATATTTCATATCATTAATTATCAAATCAATCATCTCATTTTGCATATATACATATATCATGAAAATCATCGGCCCGTATGCCGATATTTCACATTTTACCATAGCTTGATCCGTACGCCGGCAAATCATATCCATAGCACAGCCTGTACGCTGGCAAATCACATCCATAGCCCAGCCCATACGCCGGCAAATCATATACATAACATAGCCCGTAGATTGGAAAATCACATCCACAGCTCGGCCCGTATGCCGGAAAATCATATACATAACTCGACCCATACGCCGGTAAACAAATATAAAAATCTCTGCCCGTATGTCGGTTTTCCATTATAAAAATCCATATCATTCGCACATTCTCAGAAAACAGTTTTTCATAACAATTTCTACTCATGCCACACTAAACAGGTTTTTCATATATTTAACATACCATTATTTTCAACAGTATTTTCCCAAATATAAATCATATATAAATATATTTATTTCCCTAAAATCAAATGCTGTAATAATATAATACATTTTCAGAAAATAACTAACTTAGTTTATCCTCTTACCTGATTCTTTGAAAAGGCCTAAGAAAATTTGTCCTGCACCTGTAGGGTTCTCTGTTCAACACCCTGAAAACGACATTTCTCAGAACAAAAGTTCAGTATTTCTATGCATACAACACTTTCTACAACTGTCAAATAACCAAATACTGAGTAGAAAGCCTTACCCTAGATTTGCGATGGTTTCCAACTTAGCACCACTGATGATTCGCTTCGGCAGACTTGCAGAGAACTTTCCCAGGAGTGTTGTGGTGGCTTCAGATCGTCGAACTGGCAGAAAATCGGCCCGAGATCTTAGAGAGAAGGGTAGGGAACTGAAGGGTAAGAGACAGAGAAGTTCTGCGCAGGAAAATGACTGAAAAATCACATTTAACCCTACTTATACTGCGGGATTCATCGACAAGCCATGTCACCTCGTCGACGAGTCCTGTAGAAAGTTCGTTGATGAACTTCAACCCTCATCGACGAATTTCAGGCTTCCAAAAATCCTTTTTCGGTATCTTATCGTCAACGAGATGGAACTTCGTCGACAAGACCCTGAAAAACCTTCGTCGACAAAACCCCTGTGCTCGTTGATGAGGCCTGGAAAATTTCTCGGGATTATCCCATCCAAAATGCAACGTCGTCGATGAACGCAAAGTGTTCGTCGACGAAGTCGATTGCCTCCTTCTATTCTTGTTTTCATTTTCCTTTCTTTTTATTATTTAAATACAATTATTCTTTGGGTCGTTACAGCATGGGTTGTAGAAAATCTTCCCAAGAATCCTATGGTGGTTCCTGATCATCAATCCGGGCTTCAACGAAGCCAGAATCGAAGAGAGAAGGAGGGAGCTTCGTAGGGTTTGGGAGAGAGAGAGAATGTGTGATTTTTATTTTTTATGTTTTCAAATGAACTCTCAGGTTCCTTTATATTTCTCAATACTACCGAGAAAACTGAGAAAACCATTGTTGGTTTTCCCCTATCTCTCAGAAAGCCATCACCGGTTTTCTATTAAACTGGCCAAGATTTACCATTTACCTGTTACTGACCCGCGGTAAAACCCCAAAACCATCGCTAGTTTTCTTCCTCTCTAGAAAATCGTCTCTGGTTTTCTCCTTAACCGACCCAAAAACTTCTTTTTCCCATTTTTTTTTTATTTACTATCTCAGGTCTCTACATTAGGAACCCCAATCCTTCATGAAAAACCTTTTTATTTAAAATGTCTAAACTTTATCAAAAGGTTTAAAATTGGTTTTAAAATTAAGACAATGGCCAAAACTCTTTTGGACAAGTTTATATCTTCATTAGAGTCAATATAATTCATATAAACTTGTTCTAAGCATGGGGTAACTCATTTAAGGCTCAATTACATTGAAAAACAGAGCACTTGTCGATGAATGAATGTCAGAAGCCTTAACGAGTTTCTGCCCAGGTCACTCGTCGACTAATGAGCTTGGCTCGTCGACAAAAGGGGACAACTCGTAGACAATTTTGACTCATCCAGGAGTAATTTCAGTAGCTTAAATGATTTTCCTACCTAGGTCCTCGTCAACGAAAGGCATTGACTTGTCGATGAATGGAGGTCACTTTTCAATGAATGGATTAGATTCGTCGACGAGGCGTATTGGGAATAGAACTCCAATGGGCGAAAATGACTATTTTTTCAAAATAAAATATCATATATCTTCCCCCAACGGCCATAAAACGACTATATCTCCATTTAGCCTATAAATAGAAGCTTAACCGACTTGTAAAATGTTAGAAAAAGAGATTGGGAGCACACTTGCATATTCTTTGTTTCCCAAACATATTTTATACTCCATTTGAGCATCAAATTCATTTTTCTCCTACTCTTCTTTTACAAATTCTTTTGGAGAAAATATTTTGAGTTATCTTTTGCAAGGCTTGAGCATATATCACTCATATATATTGCTTGAAAGCTTTCTTGCCTATTGAAGATCAAAGTTCAAATTTTTCCTACTCCTTTTTGAATATATCTTTTTGGAGAAACTCTTTTGAGTTTTTACAAGCAAGACTCTTATATTCATATTTATATGAGAATCTAAGTATACTCCCAAGAGGGGGGTGAATTGGGAATTTAAAATTTATTTATTTGCTTTAAGTAATTAATCAACCTTTACAATTACTATTCTATTGATAATCAATTTATATTTAACTCACATTCAATTTTTAATATTGAAATCTAGTTGGTAGACTTCAAGAATCAAGTTAAGATAGTTTAAAAACAAACTTTAGAGTTTAAACTCAACTCAAATTTTTTTCTTTTACTTCAATAAATGAAATACAATTTTCAAAGATTTGATTTTTTTAAAACTTTTAGTTCAAATTACCTTTCATTTGTTTATTTTCAAAAATCATACTTTTATTGAAAATATCAAACAAACCAATAATTTATAGTATGCTGATTTTAAATATTGATCAAAAACAAGATTCCAACAATCCCCACAATTGAGCAAAATGTAAAGATTATATGCACATATAATATTCTTGCAGAAAATTAAAAGAGTAAGGAGAAGAGCTAAGAATAAGATTTTTTACAAGGTTTGGCTTGCAGCCTACATCCTTGCCCCAAGCAACTGCTATGAGGATTCCAACTTTTTTACTTAGGCAAAGTTACAACCTCTCTCCTTCTCAGTTGGAGATCCCTCTCTAACAAGAATACCCCTTCTTTCTAGGCAACGATTCGACAACCCTGAATCGTCAAAAATAACAATACAAAGAAGCAAACTTTGTGTCATACAATAGACACTCTCAGTTAGAGCAGATTTGTATAAGTAAAAGATCAAAATACTTCAGAGAAATAACAATATAATGAATGAAGCTCAAGAAGATATCACTGGGGTTCTATCTTTGATTTGAAAATCTCAATGAAAGAGCAAGAACCATGAGCTTTTAATCAGCAAAAACTCAGCAAGAACTTTCAATAAAAGTATTCAGCAAGATAGCTTAGAATGTATGAGAATTTGATTGATTGCTACTTGTTGGTATGTTTAATCCTTAGGTTTAACATGTATTTATAGATAGAAAAAGTGAATTTTCATATTCCTCAAGTTACTTGTAGTGTTTCCTAAGTTTTCTCAAAGTTTGGGGGCTAACTAATCAAATTTGAATACTTTCCCTCGTTGTTTTAAATTTGAAAATATGAAGGTCAGTCGACTGAGATTCACAGGGTTAGTCGCTTGATTCTTTATAATTAAAAAAATTTTCAAACATAGAATGGGGTTAGTCACTTGAGCCTATGAGGTCAGCCGCCTGTCTCTATTCCGTCTGTTTAGATTTTAACAACGTAAAAATGTCAATCGTCTGATGGTGTTTCATCAGTCGCCTGATCCTATTTTGTATGTTCACTTTATTTAGCATAAATATGTCAATCAACTAATCGAATCAGGTCAGTCGCCTGATCTTACAACTTTCCAAAAACTTTGATTTTCAACACTTTAATCTTTGAAAACTTAAATGAGACTTTAAAATATTTTTCAAGGTTTTCAAAAACAGGTCTCTAAGCCAAAAATGGTTCCTAAGAGTTTCAAACATTTATATCAAAATTTGTGAAGTACTTACATGAGACTTCTTAATGACTATGACTTTTCTAATCACTAAGTCTTCATGCATTGCTTTCATTCTTCATGTTTATCTTGACTTCAAGCTTCAATAGTCTTTGGCTTCATTATGTCTTCTATCTTTGAGTTCGAGCTTTCAAAAGACTTGTCACGCACTTGATCTTGATCTGACACCCTTGAATCACTTGATCTTGATCTAAAAACACTTGAGTCCTGAATCTTCACTTAATCAAAAATGTTAAATTCCTTTGATTTGTTATCATCAAAATAAGATTCTAAGCCTTGTGAGACCAACAATCTCCCTCTTTTTGATGATGACAAACAAAGAGCGAAAAATGAGTAAGCCTTTATAAGGCTCCCCCTTACAATAAGTATCAACTCAACAATATTTCTAAGGTATGTCAGTATTTAAACATATATATCATGAATGCATACTAACTCAGTGTATATTTCAAAGATCAATTTCCATATTATACTCATATATCAAGATTACTATCAATATCATAGGATCAGCTTAGTAATATCATGCTTAATATCACATCATATCATAATTTAGGATCATAGTTAATGCTCAATTTTTGTCCAAAAATTCTTCCCCGTTTGACTTCAATCAAAAAGAGTAAGATATGAAGAAAAAATATATAAACGCTAAGGCAAAGAGAAGTAAAAAACATAAGAGTAATATGATGGAGCATGCTTAAACAGATAAGCAATAAATAGAAAAAGCATGTAAAAAGAACATAATACAAATCTGGTTTGTAATACAAACATAGAATGTGCAAAGAAAAGTAAATCTAAGCAGTTCTAGTATCTACATCATCATCATCACCTTCGTCATCTTATCTTCTCCTTCTTCTTTATTTCCTTTTTCAGCATTATCTTCTTCGTTTTCGTCATCTTCAGTTCCTGCTTCACTTATTTCCATTGGGTCCTTTCCTTATAAAGAACTAGATATATGTTGTTCAATACAACGAAGTTGTTGATCTAGTGAAGAGTAGTTAATTTGAAGAGATGCAAAATTGTCGTGAAGTGTGCTAAGTCCATATCTCATTTCTCCACTAAAATCAGTGAACTGTTGATGATAAGCAATGAACCATGAAGGTGCATCACCAGCTTGAGGAGTAGGTTGTGGAGTTGGTTGCTGAACAGGTTGTTGTGGATCTCGAACTTGTCTTTGTCTCCTATCCAATTTAGGAAACCAACCTTACTCATGTTTCTCATAACCCTTTTACTTAAGAGTAGTGGATGAAAAGAGATCATAATGGGTTAGCTTAATGAATAGTTCATATTGAGAAGTGATGTTTAGATGAGCAAAAATGAGATTCAGAATGCCACCATATGGAAGAATTACTTTGTGGGCTTCTGCTCAAGTGATCATCCATTTGAGAATGAAGTTTGGTAAATCAAGCTTTTTTCCTTTTAAGTAAGCACCGCATGACAAAATAATCTAAATATGAAATGTAGTCATGTGATCCTACTTGAGACAAAATGTTGAACGCAATCAGCTTCTGTAGGATTTTTGCCTGAAGATTAAGTTGTTTCTATAATGGAGTATAACCAAAATAGATAGGTTCCTCAGTCATGACTAGTGGTAGAAATTCTTCAGTGGTGAAATCTTATATCATATGAACTTCTTGGCTTTATTTTTGTGTCACATGTCAATCACCCTTCAATTTTGTGTCTTTAAGATAAAACACTTGTTATGCCCGCGTTGCTATCGCAAGAGGGTTATTTTGATACCATATCCTATTAAAATTGACAATTGTAAAGTAGGTATCCGTGTTTATCCCACTTTTCTTATTGCTAATATCCCACTAGTCACATTTGAACAAGTGGATGAGTTTATTGGCTCCATAGTTTAGCTCAATAATGTCATTTAAGATATCGAAATAGTCAATATCCTCATCTCCTTCTATACCTAGCACGACAACACCACTATTTTTGGTTTTTCTATCCAACTCAAGAGACTTCGTATGAAACCTTAAGCCTTTAACAATGTAACAAGTGTAGTGGTTAACTCGTTGATTGGGGTCATATGGTGCGTACAAATCTTTACTTGTCCTAGGTTCTTTATTATGATACATGACTTCCATCTAGTAAAAATAAGTTTAGATGAGTTAACAATTATTAAAAATTTAATTATTATCAAATTCACGGAAAAGTTTTTACTTATATGTGTCCTAAACCACTTAAAAAAATATTTCTTATGTTTTTCTTCAACATTTCTTTCATTTTATTTTTCTAGTTCAACTTTATGTTCATTGTATGCAACAATAATATATGTTAATGTTAACTAAGTACATATGCATATACATAATGCAAATTATGGATTAAGAAACTATGTACTCGACATATGGAACAACTTAATCACAATTATTAAGCATGTAAAAATGCGCCTTTGCCTATAGGAACGTGAACTAAGAAAATAAAGGAAAAATGAAAAGAAAAGAGAAAGGGAAAGAAAAGAAGAAATCGGTTTGGCATAGGACCAAACCGTCGATGGTTTTAGAAAGTTAAGGAAAATTGTCGACGGTTTTAACTACCGAGAGGTTTCTGAGGAAGATTTTGGTTTGGTAAATGGCCAAACCATCGACGGTTTTGTGCGGGCTAGCTTGCCTATAAATAGAATGGAGCTCAATTTTTTTAGAAAAATAATTTCTCTCTCTCTCTCTCTCTCTCTCCTATGGTTTTGAGGTTTTCTCTCTCTAGGGCTCTCTCGGGCTTCCTTGTGTTCTCTGATCCTCTCTCCCTCCTCCTAATTCGTAGGTCGTTGATCCTCGGCAGATTTAAACGACTAGGGTTTCGTGTTCTGAAGGTTTTAGGCAGATTTTTCAGGAATAGGTATGGGGATTAGATTATCTCAACTCTTTTTGAAATATGAACCGATTAAACTATTGTATATGATTTTATAAATGGTATATGTGATTTTATGAACGATTCAGGCTTATGAAAATGATAATTTTGAGTATTATACATATTTGGGGAAAACTAAAATGAGTGGGTTGATCATCTCATTTTTCTTGTAAAACATATAGTTTGAATTAAATTAAACCCTAGAGATGATCATACTCTGGTTTTCAACAAATAATATGTTTCCTCGAGCCGATTATGGTATTATAATTTATCACTCAAATGGTGTGGCATGAGAACAAGTATTATGGTATGTTTAAATATGATAGTTTAATTAAATGATTTTATCAGTATATGTTATGATAGATTTATACAGTTATGATATAATGATATGGCGGCTATATGCCAGTTGTGATATACTAATATGGTGGCTATATGTTGGTTATGATATATGAAATGTCAGTTGTATGTCGAGTTATGAAATGGCAGCTGTATGCCGAGTTATGAAACAATAGTTGTATGCCGGGTTATAAAACAGCGGCTTGATGCCGAGATATAATATGGCACGTTTTATACTAATATATGGAAATGAGATTTTATTATAGTTTTTATTACATAAATTGCAATATATGGTTTGAGAACCCTGAGGGATATATGTAATGTGAGCACAGTACTGTAGCTATAATTAGGAGGGAGTGTAACCACACTGGTATGAAAGTGTGGTAGTGAATAGTCGATTTGGCCTAGGTACAGTACTGCTCCTATAGGCTATGTTGGGAGACCCCTCCTGAAGGACATTTCGAGGGACCCTATTGAGGTACATTCCGGGCAAGCTAGGCAAATCGTACTTAAAGATCAGTTCGATTGACTTAGCATTGGTCAGCCGACCATATGTTAAGTCTAGCCTTCGGGCGGCACAACATGTCATAGAGCGGAAACATGTCGTTAGTTCAGTGGCCCACAAGGTTGGTTCTTCTATGCATATATTTGTAAATTTACGAGAAATAGGCTATATTTAGCCGAATTATGTTATACAGGAAAATATACGTATTTTCAGTTATATAGTTGAGTACAGATTTCTCACCCTAATATCCATCTAATGTTTTAGGTCCTACAGGGAACCGAGCCTAGCGTACTTCAGGCTGGGATTAGACTGTCAGCAGTGGTTGCCAGAGCTGGTGGATACTAGGTGTGGTGTTTGTTATTTTGGGGTTATAATGTAATGACAGGGAACTTTGTAATTGTGTTTAGGGACAATTAGAACATTGGTAATATGTTTTGAAGTGGTTTGTCTTCTGTTGCATATTTATGTTTCTAGTTATGGATAGGAAAATCTGAGACCCCAGTTTGGGGGCGGGTTGTGTGTGTGGTATCAGAGACTATTATAGGAATTTATGTAGGTTTTCCTACATGGCACCCCAGGCCCCACGTAGTGGGTTTGGGGTGTCACCAAATGGTATCAGAGCCTAGGTTCTATAGATTTTGTAAAATGATCTTAGCAGAGTATAGGTTCGAGTTAGGATATAGGTAAGAATTTTGAGTTTTGGTTTCGTAACCTGGGGGCAAAATTTCCTTGATGGACTTCTATGTTTTTCCTGAAACGACTATTTCAGAAAAGCCACAACAATTCATCGACGGTTTTCTTTCTGAGCGAAGAGACTGTAACATGAAAATTTGAAAGGGAATATTAGATGGTAGAGTACGTTGTAATTAGGGGGTGATGGCTTATGCCCTATACTTAAATTTATTAAATGTGTATAAAAAGAAGGATTGGTAAAGGTGGTTGGGGCCTAACCCTAGATGGTTTTAGGGGAGTGTTCCCAAACGTTCGATTGTTTTCTCAAAACAGGGTCTCGGTATTTTCATCTTAGGTTTTCCGTCGACGATTTTTGGGGTCTCAATAAAACCATCGATGGTTTTGTGTCTATGTTGGGTGTTTGGGGTTTATATTGAGAATTGAGATATTAAATGGGTCTTTTAGTGTTATAAATGCACCAGACAAGTTAAGATATTAAAATTCTAAATTCATTTCAGTTATATCTTTAGGATGGATCCCAAGGGTAATAATATGAACGTCGAAGGAAGCAGTAACGAAGGGATGTCAAATGAGGACAACAATGGTTCTACATCGGTGATTTGGGACATTGCCCAGCAGTTCTTAACCAAGGTCATGTGGAGTTCCAGGGGGCAGGACCATCCCACCGCTGAGCTAGGATGTACCATCGATTAGTTTACCCGCATGAATCCTCCCATATTCGTGGGAAGTGTCGACCTGATTTGTGAATTTCGGTGTTATCCCAAGAGGGGGGTGAATTGGGTATTTTTGCAATTAAGTCCTTCAAGTTCTAATTTTGAAAACTATCAATTACAAGCTCGCAAGCTACTTAACAGTTAGCTCAATGTTTCACAATTAATCAATTTACTGTGTGTCTTTATCAAGCATACAATTTTACCTAATTACTTATAAACGTACCAAATGTTCAATACATACACAATAAGCAGATAATTTAAATGCAAGTGAAAATTAAAAAGAATTAGGGGAAAAGAGATGCAAACTCGATTTTTACGAGGTTCGGCCTACCCCAGCCTACATCCCTGCCTTGAGCAACCCACTCAAGGATTCCAATGAAAATCCGCTCCTTTAATTGGGATGGAGCTTCCCTTACAATATGCTGCTTACAAGAGGTATAACTTCCTCCTCAATCCCAGTTCACAGCCCGAACCATGAATACAAAATAATGAATACAATTTTTGCCACAACTCAAAATGCTTCTAACAAAGCTAGTGAGCACAAGATAAATCCTAGTACATAATCATATGATAAAAACTTGAAGCTCAATATGTATGCAAAGATATGATCTTTAAATGAAGAATGAAATGCTTCACAAATCTACCCTTTAATCAATATCTCCCAAAAAAATAATTTTTATAATTAAATGCATTGGAGAACTTAGGATTTGATTTTAGAGTACTTTATGCAAGAATTTAAAATAGGATCCCTTGTAAAAAATAGTCTTGTATAACACGTTGATCTAAGTTCTTGCTATCAAATAATTTATAAAATTAAATCTTTGAATAAAGATAAGACTCTGAATATTGCAAAGATTTAAAAAATATTTTTCAAGTACCTTTGCCCAATAATGTAAATCCTTTTGAATAAAAAATATAACTTTAAGTAGCACAAGGATTCAAGCTTTTGAATACTATTCTCAAAAGATTTTTCAAACAAATAACTTAGGGAAAATAGGTTTCTTGCTCCCAATAAGATTTTTAGATACAAAAATAATGGAGAAGACAATTGTTTAACAAAAGATTGAAAACATCAATAAAATAATTTTTCAAACCTCAAGATCAAACCACATTTAATAGAAGATGTGCATGTATTCACTTGGATCTTGAAGATGCGAATGCCTAGCCAAATATGAATTCTTTGGAATGCAGGCAAAAATTCTTAGCCAAGATACAAAAAACACTCAAAAGTATGCCAAAGATTGATGCAATATGTTCAAAACTCTCAAGAAAAAGGCAAAAAGTGTGCTTTTAGGGTTTAGGGTTAGTGTTTATAAGCAATCTCGTCATCTAAACAATTTATGGCTATTATATCATTTAAAATATCATATTTACGTGCGTGTCTATGCTGAAACGTCGTTCTGTGCCACGACCTTCGTCGACGAATGGGTACATTCGTTGATGAGTGTACAACACTCGTTCATTGATGAGGCTATGAGTTTGTCGACGAGAGCACTGTCTGAACTTTTTCAGCTCTAGGTATATTTTCGTCGACAAGACAACACTGTTCATCGCCAAGTGACCTTTATGCGTTCGTCGACGAGGCCATGGGCTTCATAGATGAGGCCTCTAAAAATTCTTTCAACCTAAAACTAATGTAAATGAATCTTTCATAAAATGCATGAGTCCTAAGGTCAATCTAGTGAATGTTTGAGCTTTGAATTATATCATATGACATATGCAAATACATTCTATTCTAAATACCCATTCCCATTGAAGATCTTAAACTTGAAACTTTGCTTCTTTATCCTTTTATTCCTCTAGTTCCATGGATTGAGCCAACTTTTGGTTCCTCATGGTTTCCATATCAAGTTTACCATTCGTGCATTCTAAGTCATGATTTTGTTCACAAACTTAATTGTATAGGTCAAATACCAAGTGATTTGTCATTATCAAAATAGGATTAGACTCATAGAGTCAACAATCTCTCCCTTTTTGATGATGACAAACACAAGAAAAAATCAATTACACCTAACAAGGCTCCCCCTAAGATAATGCATAATTTAGGATTCAGTAATATAGCAATATAGTTTACACACAATGAAGTTCATACACATTGTAAAATATGCAATATTTTTGCTAGTACAACTTCTCCATATATTTCTCCACCTATATTTCAAAAGAGAAAAAAAATAAGAAGAAAAAAATATTTTCGCTTACTAACTTCTCCTCTTTTTGACATCAACAAAAAGGTTAAAAAAAATATTCTGACATAAATGTATCACACCTTTGCAATCAAAATATATATCAACCTTTATGTTTCAAAATTGTACTTCTCCCTCTTTCTAAGGAATATCTATGTTGTTGAATCAAATTTCAATGTGAACATACACAGTATTTCAATTTACATAGACATGGAAAAACAAATTAGTCCATTAACGTCCAAAAGTTTATGTGAGCATCAACATGTGTCATGTATCCATAAAAATTTAACATGCAATAACCATTCTTTAAGTTGAACACCAAATGTGAAAATTTATACCAAATGTGACATGTGAATTCTAATTTAAGTTGCCCCCCCGCCCCCCTTAATTATGTAGTCTAATATAACTTTAGGCAACTTCTCGACTATTCATCAGTCCTAATTCATGTCTAATTTGGATAAACCTATCCTACGGAAGTGGTTTCGTAAATATGTCTACCCATTGTTTATATGTGCATACAAACTCAAGTGACACATCTCCTTTTTGCACATGGCCACGAAAAAAATGATGTCTAATTTCTATGAGTTTAGTTTGTGAATGGGATATTGGATTCTTTGAGACGTTTATTGCACTAGTATTGTCGCATTTTATAGGAATTGTGTTGTAATGTAATCCAAAATCTATAAGTTGTTGTTTCATGTAAAGCGTTTGAGCACAACAACTTCCAGCCGCTATATTTTGCCTTAGCTGTGGAAAGAGCAATTGAATTTTGCTTCTTTGAAAAACAAGATACTAAAGAATGTCCTAAGAAATGACATGTGTTGTTCGTACTTTTTCTATCCACTCTACTACCAGAAAAATCAACATCTGAATAGCTAATAATCTCAAAGGGGGTTTACTTAGGATACTATAATCCAGGTTTAGTGGTTCCAATCAAGTATCTAAGTATTCTTTTTACAGCTAATAAATGGGACTCTTTAGGTGCAGCTTGAAATCTTACGCACAAACATATGTTAAACATTATGTCAGGCTTGTTGGCAGTCAAATATAGTAAGCTAAAAATCACTCTACGATAGAGCTTAACATCTACTGGTATACCTTGTTCGTCTTTGTCTAATTTTAAAGAAGAGCTCATAGGTGTTCCTAGAGTTTTACCATCTTCCATATTAAACCTTTTGAGCAAGTCTCTAATATACTTCAATTGATTTATAAAGATTCCATGTTGTGCTTGTTTGATCTAAAGTCCTAGGAAGAAGTTAAGTTCTCCCATTATGCTCATCTCAAATTCGTTTTGCATACACTTAGCAAACTCATTGCACAACTCTTCATTTGTTGCTCCAAATATGATATCATCTATGTTTATTTGTACTAGGAGCAAATTTTCATCTTTAGGTTTTATGAAGAGTGTCGTGTCAATCTTTCCTCTAGTAAATCCATTTTCTTATAGAAGGCCGCATAACCTTTCATACCAAGCTCTAGGAGCTTGTTTTAAACCATACAAGGATTTAGTTAGTCTATAAATGTGATTTGGATGCTTATGGTTTTCAAAACTTAGGGATTGTTCTACATATACTTCTTCACTTATGTAGCCATTTAAAAATGCACTTTTGACATCCGTTAGATACAGTTTGTAATTCTTAAAAGCAGCATAAGCTAACAACATTCGAAAAAGGTTTCCTCAAAATCTATTCCTTCCTCCTGGTTATATCTCTAAGCTACTAATCTTGCCTTATTTCGAACAACTATTCCATGTTCATCTTTCTTGTTTTTATATATCCATTTTGTTCCAATAATTGTCTTATCCTCAGGTCTAGGAACTAATGTTCAGACTTTATTTCTCTCAAATTGATTTAATTCTTCTTGCATAGATATTATCCGTGATTCATCCTCAATTGCGTCACTCACATTCTTAGGTTCTTCTTGTGATAAGAAAGCAAAGTGATTAATCATATTTCTAAGTGAGGATGATGTAGTTACTCCACGTGATGGTTCTTCTATAATTTGATCTATAGGATGGTTCTTTATGTACTTCCATTCTCTAGGTATTTCATTAACCCCTTTTTCTACTTGATTATCTTCATAAAGTGTTTATTTAAGTTCAGTGTTCTTATCTGAATTATCTTCAATAGATAATTTTTCAAATTCCTTGTTAATCTCAATTTCATCCTCATTAGTCGTTTGAGGAAATGGATTGGATTCCTTGAATACAACGTGAATGGATTCTACAATGGTTAATGTTCGTTTATTATATACCCTATAGGCTTTACTATCTAAGGCATATCCTAGAAAAATACCTTCATCAGATTGCACATCTAACTTTCCTAAATGTTCATTGTCTCTAAGTACAAAGCATTTGCAGCCAAAAACATGGAAATATGAGATGTTTGGTCTATGGTCATTCCATAATTCATATGGAGTCTTATTTAAGGACGGTCTAATCAAGACTTTATTTAGAACATAACATGCGATGTTTACTGCCTCAGCCTAGAAGTACTTAGGTAGTTTATGTTCGTTAAGCATAGTTCTAGCCATTTCTTGTATAGACCTATTCTTTCTTTCTACTACACCATTCTGTTGTGGTGTTCTAGGAGCTGAAAAGTTATGAGATATTCCTAATGAATTACAGTATTCTTCCATACCTTAATTTTTAAATTCTATACCCCTATCACTTCAGATTTTAGTGATAGTATATCCCTTTTCATTTTGAATTTTCTTGCACAGTTTATGTAACGTCCCTCAATTTCTTAACATAAAATATCACATACTAAATAAAATGGTTAACCCGAACCCGTGGGTAGCGGGGACACCTGTCATACACAGCGGAAAACCTAGCAGCAGTACACATAAAATCTCAAACATCCCGTCATAAAATATAATACCAGAGCATTCTATACATCCTCACATACATCAAAATATCTCTAGGGTCAAACACAAAATAATTCTAACCCTAGTACAAAATCTTACCCTCCTCACGGGGTAATCTCACTAATCTCAACGGCGGCCTTGACCCGTCGGTCTCTCAGGGACTCCTGAAAAATGTAATAATATTGGGGGTGAGACACTTCTCAGTAAGGGAAAATAAACTAAATACAGCTGTGTGGCAACATGAATATTTAATGCATTTATACGTATATAGTACATTTCATAACTCCATAAACATCATCATATCGTACTGGGTAAACATATATTTTCACATATGTTAATAATTCATATCATACATAAAATCATTTGTTATAACTGTAGTACTGAAAATAAACACAGGATGACTAGCTAGCTGGTGTCATGTATTACCCCCCATGACGGGTTGTGCAGCCCGAAGGCGGGACCCGACAATGGCTGGCCGACCACTGCCGAATCAAATATGTCTGTAAGTACGATGAGCCCGCCACACCCTGGTCCGGACTGCCAGGTGGACGTCCACACTCTACTCAAAGCCACATCGACTATCCATCTCCCATCCCCTCGTGGGACGGTAGCACTAATAAGGCCTCGTGCCAAAATGAACCCATAGCTACGGTACCGAGCTCCTGGTCTGAACTAAACTAACATCCTGGTTGTGAAAACATATAATACATGATCATACGTAACATCATTACGGCCTCGTGCCGAAAACATAGATACGACCTCGTGCCGAAAATATAAATACGTGGCCTCGCGCCAATAACATAAATACGGCCTCGTGCCGATAACATAAATACGGCCTCGTGCCGATAACATAAATATATGGCCTCGCGCCAAAATTGTTTCAGGTATATATATACTGAAAATATCTCATTTATCACACAATCGTCAAAACCATCACAACATAACTCATATTTTCATAAATGCCTGAAATCATGCTTGGTTCGTAAAATCTTTCACATCATAATACATTTCACATAAAATAATATTCATGCCACACATATGCTGTTAAAAGTCATACTTCATATTCTAAAAACGTGAATTATTTACATCTCATACATACATATACATTTTAATCATCTTAGCAGTATTTTCCCAATCGTACATTTCATGCGTAATACACAATATAACATATGCTTTTCTGAAAATAAATTTACTCATAATCAATAATAATTTGTATGAAAAATTACTGCTTTAGTTTATTCCCTTACCTGACTATTGAGAAATTCCTTAGAACCCAAAATTTCACGCCCTTGGCGCCCGAAATTTAATTCCTGCAATTTACATTTTTCTCCAGATTAATTAATCTATTTCTCCAAACTAATACTCATCTAGCCTTCCTTAGGCTCCATATACCTCAAATTAATATTTAAACTATTATTTAATATCCCTACTTAATTTTTCAAATTTTGCCTGCGGGTCCCAAAATTACACCCGCGGCGCTCACCCGAGCCCTAAATTTCAAAAATCCTATTTCAGTCGCAGATGCTTAATATTTTAGCATTTCTAAATTAATGCTAATTAATTAAAAATAAGCCCCTTAATAATCGCCGCACCCCAAATTTGAAGTTTTGGCCCGACACCCCCACGAGAATTCCGTCCCACTAGACTTGTAGAGAATCATCCCTAGATTCTCGTGGTGGTGTCCGTTCGTCAATTGGGCTTATATTTTGCAAGAAATTAAAGAAAAAGGGGGAAATGGCTTACCCCAGGGAATATGCCTACGCCGCTCCTACCATCGATCCGCTCCAGTAGAAATGACGGCAGCAGCGAATGGAGTCCAGTGGTATCTTCGGATTTTCGATCGGGCGAAAATCCGTCGCGAAATCGAGGAGAGAGGGAGAGAGAGAGAGATTGCAGGTTGCAGGAAATAGTATAAAGAAAAGAAAAAATAAAGAAGAAGAAGAAGAAGAATAAGAAGATAAACGGGGGGGGGGGGGCATGAATTTAAATTACAGAATCCACCTAAAGCTTCAAGAAGCTTCAAGTGGTTAACATATATATATATATATATAAAATAATAAATTTAATTATTATTATTATTAATATATTTTATAAATAAAATAAAAATAAATTTTAATTAATTAATTTTTTTTTCTTTTTAAATTCGTTTAATTAATTAGTTAATTTATTAATTAATTATTTAATTATTTTTAATTTATTTATTTATTTAATTTTTTTTTTTTTGGGTTTTTACAGTTTAATAAATTGTTCACACGCTTCATATTTGTGACCTAAATATACTACCTGTGTAAATCTAGAATAATCATCAACGATAACAAATGCGTATGATTTTCCTCGTAAGCTCTGAATTGCGTTTGAACCAAATAAATCTAAGTGTAGCATTTGGAGTGGATTAGTAGTAGAGATTACATCGTTCCTCTTAAAACTAGATCTTGCTTGTTTTCCTAGTTGACATGCACCACAGATTTTGTCTTTCACGAATGTTGTCTTAGGCAATCCCTTAACTAAGTCTCCCTTAACGAGTTTAGATATTAAGTCCATGTTTGCGTGTCCTAGTCTCCTATGCCAAATCCAACTAATTTCATTCATAGTAGAGAAACATGTCACACGTTGAGAAGTTAAATTATCAAAGCTGGTGGTATATACATTTTCATGACGCTTATCAGTGAATATAATTTTGTTATCAGTTTTATATTCAACAATGCACTTGTCATGTTCAAATGATACTTTATAACCTTTATCACATAGTTGACTTATACTTAATAAGTTATATTTTAAACCCTCAACCTATAAAACATCATCTATAATAAGTGATGGATTGTTACCAACTTTACCTAATCCTATGATTTTCCCTTTTGCATTGTCCCCTATAGTGACAAATCCTTCGTCCTTTGGTGTGATGGATGTGAATTTAGCTTTATCCCTAATTATATGACATGAACACCCGCTGTCCATATACCATCTATCTTTTGAGGTGGATGATCTCAAGCATACCTGCAATAGACATTTAAGTAACTATTTTTGGTACCCATTTTTTCTTAGGCCCATGAGGGTTAGTTCTTGAATCTCCTTTAACCCTCCATACCTTCTTCATCTTAATCTCTCTGTTCTTAAAAGGACAATAAAATTTTATATGACCAGTCCTTTTATATTTAAAGCATGTTGTATATTTATAAGAGTCTTTTTGATGGAGCATAAGCTTTTGATTTTCTTACAAAATAACCCATGTAAAGATGTATTTGTTTTAAATTTTCCTTTCCATTAAAACCAAGTCGTTCTACATCTACAGAATTTCTTTGTGCTCTAAGAAGTCTTTCAAAGTTACTTTGGCCCTCTATGAATTTATGAATAATTTTAGAATTGTCTTTCAAATTTCTTTCCAATTCCTCAATTTCTAAATCCTTTTCTTCTATCACATATGCATGAGACTCATTCTGTCTTTCAATAAACTTTGAGAGTTCTTTAACTATACATTTCAAATCAGAAATTTTCTTAGTTTTCTTCTCAAGCATTTTAAGCGTGTGCAAATATTCTTGTTGCAATTCATTATAAGAAATCATGCTATTTTCATTTTCAGAATCACTGGAATAATAAGAAGATGTTGAGAAAGATGATTGTACCTCAAGGTCATCATGTTCCATCAGACACAGATTGGCTACCGAATCATTTCTAGACTCAGTGTCTGAACTGCTTGTGCTGTGCGTGTCACAACCGAATTTTAGAGTCTTCTTCTTTTGCTTGGAGGCTTTCATTAGTTTGGGACATTTAGGCTTGATGTGTCCAACCTCTCTACAATTGTAGCAAGTTGGCGGATCTTCCTTCTGTTTCCTCTTGCTAGACTTTCCTCTTTCTGATTTCGAGTTTCGAAATTTTCTGCTAAATTTCTTATTCTTCTTTAGGAACTTTCCGAACTTCTTTATTAGCAAGGCCATATCATCTTATGATTTTGAGTCACTTCCTTCACTAAAGCTGCTAGACAATGCCTTAAGAGCTGTAACTCTCTTTACTTTATTCTGCTCATTTTTCCTCTCATTTATTGCTAACTTATATGTGATGAGTGAACCGATCAGTTCATCAACCGACATCTCTTTCCAATTCCTTCCTTCAACTATAATAGTAGCTTTAGCTTCCCAAACTGGCTGTAGTCCCCTAAGGATTTTCCTGATCAACTCATAAGTAAGGTAAGATTTACCAAAAGAATTTAATGAATTTGTGATGTGAGTGAATCTAGTGTACATGGATTGAATAGACTCATCAGCAGTCATTTTAAATGCATCATATTCACTAGTGAGCATATCTATCCTACTATCTTTTACTTCCTTAGTGCTTTCATATGTTACTTCTAATTTTTACCATATCTCTTTAGAAGTTTTACAGGCCATTACCCTATAAAACTCATTAACGTCTAAGGCACAGTATAGAAGGTTTATTGCAGTAGCATTTATTTGAACAGATTTCCAATCATTATCAGTATAATCATCTTCAGTCTTAGGTACATTTACTCTATCAACTACTTTCATAGGAACATGGTTTCCTTTAAAAACTATTCTCCACACTTTCCAATCAACATTTAAAAGATATATACTCATCCTTCATTTCTAGTAGGTGTAATTTACACCACAAAAAAATTGGTGGTCAAATGGACGAGTGTCTCTCACCGAATGGGGTTACACCGATGTGTGCCATTATGATCTTTTACAAAAAAAATAATGGTTAAGTCTATGTAAACACTACTCTGATACCAAATGTGTATTCTGGTGTTATCCCAAGAGGGGGTGAATTGAGAATTTTTACAATTAAGTCCTTCAAGTTCTAATTTTGAAAACTATCAATTACAAGCTTGCAAGCTACTTAACAACTAGCACAATGTTTCACAATTAATCAATTTAACATGTGTCTTTATCAAGCATACAATTTTACCCAATTACTCACAAACATACCAAATGTTCAATACATACACAATAAGCAGATAATTTAAATGCAAGTGGAAATTAAAAAGAATTAAGGGAAGAGAGATGCAAACTCGATTTTTACAAGGTTCGGCCTACCCCGGCCTACGTCCTTACCTTAAGTAACCCACTCAAGGATTCCACTAAAAATTCGCTCCTTTAACTAGGACGGAGCTTTCCTTATAATCTGCTGCTTACAAGAGGCGTGACTTCCTCCTCAACCCCGGTTCACAGCCCGAACCATGAATACAATTTCTGCAACAACTCAAAATGCTTCTAACTAAGCTAGTAATTACAAGATAAATTTTAGTACATAATCATATGATAAAAACTTGAAGCTCAATATGTATGTAAAGATATGATCTTTAAATGAGGAATGAAATGCTTCACAAATCTACCCTTTAATCAATATCTCCCAAAAAAAAAAAAAATTTTATAAATAAATGCTTTGGAGAACTTAGGGTTTGATTTTAGAGTACTTTATGCAAGAATTTAAAATAGGATCCCTTGTAAAAAATAGTCTTGTATAACACGTGGATCTAAGTTCTTGCTATCAAATAATTTATAAAGTTAAACCTTTGAGTAAAGATAAGACTTTAAATATTGCAAAGATTTAAACAATATTTTTCAAGTACTTTTTGCCCAATAATGTAAATCCCTTTGAATAAAAAATATAACTTTAAGTATCACAAGGATTCAAGTTTTAGAATACTATTCAAAAAAGATTTTTCAAACAAATAACTTAGGGAAAATAGGTTTCTTGCTCTCAATAAGATTTTTAGATACACAAATAATGGAGAAGAATGTCATTTAATAAAAGATTAAAAACATCAACAAAATAATTTTCCAAACCTCAAGATCAAATCAGTTTTAGTAGAAGTTGTGCGTGTATTCGCTTGGATCTTGAAGATGCAAATGCCTAGACAAATATGAATTCTTTGGAATGCAGGAAAAAGTTCTTAGCCAAGATTCAAAAAACACTCAAAAGTATGCCAAATATTGATGCGATTTGTTCAAAGCTCTCAATAGATGGGCGAAAAGTGTGCTTCTAGAGTTTAGGGTTAGTGTTTATAAGCAATCTCGTCATCTAAACAATTTCTGGCCGTTATATCATTTAAAATATCATATTTACTTTTGTGTCCACGCTGGAATGTCGTCCGACGCTATGACCTTCATCGACAAATGGGTACATTCATCAACGAGTGTACAACACTCGTTCGTCGACGAAAGTATGAGTTCGTCAACGAGAGCACTGTCTGAACTTTTTGGGCTTTCGGTATATTTTTGTTGATGAGACAACACTATTCATCGCCGAGTGGCCTTCATGCGTTCATCGACGAGGCCATGGGCTTCATTGACAAGGCCTCTAAAATTTGCCTCTAAAAATTCTTTCAACCTATAACTAATGTAAATGAATCTTTCATGAAATGCATGAGTCCTAACGTCAGTGTAGTGAATGTTTGAGTTTCGAATTATATCATATGACATATGTAAATTGTAATAACCCCAAAAAGGGTTATAGAAGATTAGTAGAGTGATTTCCAAAAATTAAAAAAATTATTAAAAAAATAAAATAAAATAATAATTAACTAATTAATTAATTAATCGGATTTTTTTAAAACAGAAAAAAAATAATAACATAAAATTTATTTTTATTTTATTAATAAAATATATTATTATTAATATGAATTAAATATAGTATTATTATTATTATTATTATTATATCCTGAAGCTGGAAGCTTCAGGATTTCTTCTTCTTCTTCTTTTCTTTTCTTTTCTTTCTTCTGCACAACCTCTGAATTCTCTCTATCTCTCTTCTCATTCTCTCTCCCTCTCTTGATTTGGTGATAGATTTTCGCCCGATTGAAAATCTGAAGATATCGCTAGACTCCATTCTCCGCTGCCGTCATTTTTACAAGAGCGGATCGGTGGTAGGAGCGGCGTAGGTGTATCCCCTGGGGTAAGCCAATTTTCCATTTTTCTTTAATTTCTTACAAATTATAAGCCCAATTGACGAACGGACACCACTACGAGAATCTAGGGATGATTCTCTACAAGTCTAGAGGGACAAAATTCTCGTGGGGGTATCGGACCAAAACCTCAAATTTTGAGTAAGGGGGTTATTAAGGGGTTTATTTTTAATTAATTAGCATTAATTTAGAAATGCTAAAATATTGAGCATCTAAGACTGAAGTAGGATTTCTGGAATTTAGAGCCCAGGTGAGCACCGCGGGTGTAATTTTGGGATCCGCAGGCAAAATTTAGAAAATTAAGTGGGGGTGTTAAATAATAGTTTAAATATTAATTTGAGGTATATGGAGCCTAGGGAAGGCTAAATGAGTATTATTATGGAGAAATAGATTAATTAATCTAGGAAAAATGCAAATTGCAGAAGTTGAATTTCGGGCGCCAAGGCATAGGATTTGGGATTCTAGCGAGACTCTCAGTAAGCTAGGTAAGGGGAATAAATTATAATAGTCTTTTTATGAAAATTATAGGTTGAGAAAAATGTGAAAATGACGTATGTTATTTTACCTAAAATTTATTATGATATAAATATCAGATGAAATTTGTGTGGCATATGATTTATATTGAGAAATGTTTAAACTGAGTTAGATGATTTACCTTGTGAAATATGTGATACTGTAATGTGTTTTAATATGAGAATTGAAATGTGGGAAAATGATGAAAGTGAAATGTGCAAGAAATGTATTCTCTAAGAAAATGAAGAAAGGTGAAATATGAAAATGTGTTTTGAGAAATATTGAGTAATTGTGAAATAAGATATGTATATGATAGTATGAGATGAGATGAATTATGAATTCAGAAAATATCATTTAAATGATGAAATGTGTTGAGAATACTGATATTGAAATGTGAATATGTGAAATGAAAATATTGCAATGTTAATTCTGCAATATGAAAATGAGAAATGTGGAAGTATGTGAAATATGAATGATAAAATGCCAATACCGCATAATGATTGCGGGTATGCGGTGGTAAACCCTGTTGGATGGTTATGATATTAAGTACGGTACCGTTGCTAGTGGTCTTAGTGCAACCACACGGACTCTTGGAGGGTGTGGCGTGACAGTTGGACCCCTTGAGTCCGGATCAGGGTTATAGGCCGGCCAGTCGTACTACAGACGCGATATGTGATATGATATTTGATCTAATCGGGTCGGCCAACAGCGGTTAGATCCAGCCTTCGGGCCGCACAACCTTGACCATGGGGGGAAGCATGGCGTGGATAGAAAGATCCTCAGGGTGGCCATGAGTTACAGACACGATATTGGTATTTGATACCAAGGATACTCATGAGCCAGAAAGTAAAATGAAAATGGAAAGTGAAAGAATGATAAAATTAGCTAAAATGAGAAATGAAAGAAAGAATGGAAATTGAGAAATAAAGAATGATAAAATTGAGAAATGGAACCGTGTGAGTTGATAATATACATATTTGAGGCGAAGTCAAACTCTCCACCTAAGGTCTTGCTGAGTAAGGTGAGTGCCCTGATAGGTATAAGATGTGGCCATATGTGGTTGCATAACATGTTAAGGCAGAGAGAAGCTACCTGTATGGGCAGGTAATTTTCCCTATACTCAGGAACTTCGTAGTAAATATGTGTTGGAAATTATTGAATTTGAGAAATGATTTTAAAGCTTATAAAAGCGTGTGTTGTATATCTATATGATTATGAGAATGTGTATATCAATGTATTTTTCTCAAATGAAACGATGATTTGAAAAATAAAGTGTATTATAATTGAACTCATATGACCACATACTGTAAATAATTTATTCCTTCTTACTGAGATGTGTCTCACTCAATTTATCTAAATTTTTTCAGGGAACAGAGACCGACTGGGTGATAGAGCTCTGTGATAATAGGGAGTTGGAACCCTGATATATAAAGTGAGTTTGGACTAGAGTTGTATTGTTTTTGGGTATGAGATAGTATTGTGTATATGTGTATATTGATACTCTGGGTATTGTATTTTGACTGATATGTATATACTGTCTTCCGCTGTTAGGTTATATAATAAAATAACTTTTTACCCAGTACCCAATGCGGGTCGGGTCGTATGAATGATAGTAGGATTGTTGACGTGGCCGATTTGTGGGTGTTGCAGATGACGTGTAATTATTTATTATTATTGGAAAAAAATTATACGAAAATCGAGGCGTCACATAAATACATTCAATTCTAAATACCCATTCCCATTGAAGATCTTGAACTTGAAGCTTGCTTCTTCATCCTTTTATTCCTTTAGTTCCATGGATTAAGCCAAGTGATATGTACTTTCGTTTCCTCGTGGCTTCCATATAAAGTTTACCATTCATGCATTCTAAATCATGATCCTATTCAAAAACTCAATTGCACAGATCAAATACCAAGTGATTTGTCATTATCAAAATAGGATTGGACTCATAGAGTCAACACGATTGTTGCGGAGAATTGAATGTAGGAAATTGAAAAGATCTTGGCAAGCCTGCAATGCATAAACAAGCCGAAAGTGCTTAATGCCACATTCAAGCTGACTGGAGAGACTAAGCGGTGATGGTTAGTTGTTAAGCTATTGGAGGAATAGAAGCCTGTACTTGCGGTGCTGACTTGGGATCATTTTGGAGAAATTTTCTTTGATTGGTACTTTCCCGCCACTACCAGAGATGCAAAGGCGAAGGATTTCCTGAATCTGACTCAAGGACAACTAACTGTTCAGCAGTACACCGCCAGGTTCGTGGAGCTGTCACGCTTCACTCCATATATGGTTCTTGATGAGTTCAGAAAGACGCGAGGGTTCGAGAGGAGCCTGAGATAGGAAATCTTCGAGTAGGTGGCAGTTCTGCAGGTGTAGGACTTCTCGACGCTGGTGGATAAAGCCATCGTGGGGAAGACGAGCAGACAGATAGGTGTAGAGGTACGGAAGCCGAATAAGAGGCCTATGCCTTCTAGTTCTCACACAGGTTTGAGACAGGGTCCTTGGAGGAGGTATGGTAATGGCGGAGGCTAGAGAAGGGAGACGGGTGGCGGGGCATCTCAGGGTACCTCATCATACCCTATTTGCCCTACATGTGACAAAAAGCATCTGGGGGAGTGTTGGACAATAAGGAATGTATGCTATAGGTGCGGTAAACCTGGTCATATTGCTCGTTATTGCTATGGGCTGGCGAGCAATGCACGTGCACCTCAATAATAATAGGGAGATAATCAAGCACCGTACGGGAACTACCAGAGGGACAATGCCTAGGCACGAGTGTATTTTTTGACTCCGGGCGATGTAGAGAATGCAGGAGATGTGGTGACAGGTAACATTTATATGTTTTTAAATAAAACTATTGTGTTATTTGATTTAGGAGCCACGCAGTCGTTTGTATCTCTGAGGTATGTCAAATTATGTGGGGAGGATACACAGTGTAGAGACCCAAAAAATATAATAAATAAAAAGAAATTAGAAAAATGTATTTTTGTCTGAGAAAGGAGAAAAATCGGTGACGATTTTCTAGAGAGGATAGATAACCGTTGACAGTTATGGGAATTTACCGCAGGACGACAATGGGTAAATAGTAATTTTGGGCCGGTTAATAGAAAATCAGTGACGGTTTTCTGAGAGATAGAGAAAACCGTTGATGGTTTTCTCGGTAGTGCAGGCTATAAAGCAATCCCGCGAGCTATTTGTAAAAATTAAACAAAATACACACACACACACACACACACACTCTCTCTCTCTCTCTCTCTCTCTCTCTCTCTCTCTCTCTCTCACACACACACACACACACACACACACACACCAAAACCCTACAGCCATACCGTGACACCCCGATACCCGCCAAGTGGGGCCCGAGTGCCACGTGTTCTAATCACCTGTATTTGATACCATAATTAACATGCACACAGCGGAACATAAATAAATAACCTCAAATAAATACCAGAGTTCTATATAACAACCAAAAACGAACACTACAACATCTAGATATCTATATCCATATCTAGCATTTAAAACATAACCTAGTACAAGTACATCTGTATATATATATACCAGTATCTCACAATACCCCAAAAAGAAACCACCAAATACAATCCCAGCCTAGGCCTTCAAACCCGGCCTCCAAAAGAACCTGAAAATTGTTAATCTACTAGGGTGAGACACTTCTCAATAAGGGTGGAATAACTTATAACAGTGTGTGACAAATGAGTTTTAATATCTACATATCAAAATAAACTACTTCTCACATAATATCAATAACAACTGAGAAAACATATCATTAATAACATCATTGACATCTAATATCATACACACATCCAATATACACAAGTACATAATTTTTATGCAGGTCAAAGTCCCTGAGGACAGGGAAGATTACCCGCTCATACAAGTAGCTTCCCTCTACTTTGATACTAAAACTATCTACCAAGGCACTCACCTTACTCAGTAAGCCCCTAGGTGAAGTATTACCTTGCCGCCAGTACACACATCTTTATTATTTTAAAGGCGAAGGTTTTCGAGAATCAGGATGTCTACCCGCCCATACAAGTAGCATCCTTTCGCACTGATACCAAGAAACTACCTAATAGAGTACTCGCCTTTCTCAATAAGCCCCCGGTGGTATGTTTACCTCGTCGCATGCACACACATGCATTCACAATATGCTATACCATTACTATTATGTTTTAATTAAATTCACATACACAACACATCCACACAAGAATCACGCAACTTATACTTCGTCTTCCAATGTCCTCAGTACGTGGCCCACACAAAGCGACTACGTACATATCAGTACGTGGCCCACAGAGGCACCTACGTACTTCTTATCTATATGTGGCCCACACAAGCACTACCACCCACACAAGGTACATAACATGGCCCACACAGGTGTCATTATCCACACTGGATATAACGTGACCCACACAGGCACCACTACCCACATAGGGTACATAACATGGCCCACATAAGCGCCATTATCCACACAGGATATAACGTGGTCCACACAGGTACCACTCCAGCTTCCGCAACATGTGGCCCACGTAGGCACCACTATTCACCAGTATCCAATCCCCATGACCTACCCTTCATACATCAGTAAAACAAGCTCCTCGACCTGCCAATGTCCTACCCCATATAAATGACAATATGACAAGCTCCTCAACTTGCCAACATCATATCTTGATTTACATCTAGGCAATATAACAACCTCCTCATGCCAACGTTATATTGAGATGCATACGAATAACCAAATCAGTTAGTTCACATAGATGCATCAATGCATTACCACACAAGTATCCAACATATCAATACATTCCCACACAGGAGTCAAACATAAAAATTCATTCATCATGTCATAATCATTCTAAACAACCCCTCATACAAGCCCAAATACCACAGAAATTCATATTCAATTTATTAGAAAGAAATTGTTCTCATGCCACATGGTTTTAATATCATAAGCAATTATCCCAAATATAACCTCAAACCAAAATCATCATTTTTCCAGTAATCAAGCTATTATGAAAATCATATAGATAAATAATAAATTTCATATACTCGTAAATAATTGGTTCACCTTAATTAAATACTGATATAATTTTATTCCCCCTTACCTGATTCTCTGAACCACGCCTGCAGAGCTCCCAAAATTATACCTTGCGGTACTCACCCGAACCCTGATTCAATCAAATCAACCCCAATAAAATATTATTTTAATCTTTCCTAATTTAAAATAATTAAATACCAATTAATTTCTAAATAACCCATTTACCCTAGTTTTAGGGCTATTTCTACAACAATCCCACGAGAAATTCGCTCTACTAGATTTGTAGAGAATCATCCCTAGATTCTCGTGGTGGTATCCAATCGCCCATTTGACTTAAAATTTAAGAAAAATTGAGATAAGAATAAGAATTTGCCTTATCCCAGGAGATATGTCCACGTTACTCGTACGACAAATCCACTTCGATAGATATGTCGGTGGCGGAGAATGGAGTCTAGTGGTACTTTCGAATTTTTAATTAGGCGAGAATCTGCCGCGAAATCGTAGAGAGAAGAGGAGTGGAGTGCGTGAGCTGAAAGAGTTTGTTTTTTTTCTCTTTCTTTCTTTCCCTTTCTGCGCGTGAAGCTCTCCCCTTTTTTTTTCCTTTCCACATCGTGTTTGCTATAGGAAGCTTAATAACTAAGTTTCCTTTTCCCTTTTTTTTTTTCCTTCCTTTATCCTTTACTTTTATATACTTATATATATACTTTTATATACATATATATATATATATATATATATATACACACACACACACACACACACATAATTTATCCTTATATGTAATTAAGTATACATACATATATATATATATATATATATATATATATATATACCCAAAATCCTCAAATTTTGTAATTTAATTAATTTTCTTAATAATAATTAACTAATTAATAATAAATTTTTTTAATTAATAATTTTTTATTTTATTTATTTGGTTGTTACACATACCATCTTTTACCTTCGATTTCCGCTCCATTAAACTTCGAATTGATGATCAGGAACCACCACAGGGTTCCTAGAAAGATTCTCTACAACTTTGACGAAACGAATTTTCAGTTTGAGTTTCCAAGGCACCACTCCAAAACTGAGGTAAGGTTGTTAAATATTGGTTTTAATGGTTAAATTGTAGTATTTGGGGCCTAGGGAATGTTAAATGATAATACTTTGGTGATTGCATTGATTAATTTGGGAAAAATGTAATTTCAAGGTTTCGAACTCCAAACGCTATGGGGCGTAGATTTAAAGTTCCAGCAGGATCAACAAGAATCAAGTAAAGGAATAGATTAAGTAAGGTATTTTCAAAAAATTATTTATAAATTAATATATTTTGCGAATACTGGTGTTGAACAGAGAAAAAGATTTTATAGCATGTTATAGTATAATAGAGAGTAGAACTCACTTGTGTGGCAGGATAATAAATTTAATGTAATATCAGTATGTTAGAAATATTATTATTTCAAAGAATATGTATGGTTTTTTAGTAATTTTCAAAAGATCATAGATAATACAGATGTTAAAGATATTTCCAGTATATTATGAAATGATAGTCGGCGCAGATATCGAGATATTTTAGCCTGTGTGTATGGCAAAATATGATAGCCAGCGCAGATGTCGAGATATGATAGCCGGCGCAGATGCCATGACTAGTTTTATTATGATGATTTATTCAGAAATTATGAAATGACAATTTTTATTTAGAAAATATGGAAAAGCCAGATTTTATTACAGGACTATGAAAATGTTACTTACGAATAGAAATATATTATGTGAAATGTATTATCTAATAACAAAACCCGGATGGTTACGTATATTAAAAGCACGGTGCCGTACCTAGTTAATCAGATTGGTGTAGTAGGATACCCACTGAGTGTCCACCCCCAAACATTGTCAGTGAGTAGGCTGGGCGGACCAGATTGGGTATAGCCGACAGTGCAACCACACTATTCAGGAAGTGTGGGTCGGTGGCTGATTAGCCCAGAAGTGTTGGCGGTGTAGTAGGATACCCACTGTGTTACTAACCCACTAGAAGTTTGGCGATGTAGTAGGATGGGCAGGTCAGGTTGCGTGGGCAATCGTGCATAGTTATGTTATGTTTGAGTTAATCTAGTAGGCCAGCAAAGTTAAGTCTAGCCTATGGGTTGCACAACCCAGATCATGAGGGGTGGAGTCATGATATACAGATATACAGATTTACATCTAGGGTACAACTTTAGTAAAATACTGATTTAATAGATGATTTTAAAGATATGAAAATTCATTATGATATAGTATGAACCTATTTGAAGTTTAGATTTCTATATGATCAGTACAACTTAAGATATGTATTTATTACAGTTACATTATTTGCAGTATATGTTTATAATATGATAATATTCACGTTGCCACACACTAATATTAGTCTAGTTCCCATACTGAGAGGTGTCCGACAGACGAGTGGAGCAAGCCCTGTGATAGAGGAGTTCGTAGGTACCATCGAGTTGCATGGTAAGTAGTTGGGTCAGACTCATGATGATTTTTGGGGTATATATGTGTGTATGTAGAAACAGCGAAACTCTGGTGTTGTATATATGTAAAGTATATTTTGGTTTTGCTGGTTAGGTAATATGTATGTATAAACAGATAAATCCCCGGTGCCTATGGGTTTGGGTTAACTTTGATAGTATGTCATGATATCAGAGCTATTATGGTAATTATTAAAAAAAAAAAAGATAGCAGAAATTGGGGTCATTACATTTTTGGTTTCAGAGCCTAGGTTGTTAGGTTCTGTTGACTTTAGTGTGCAGCGGAAACAATGCCAGAATATAGGCATAGATCAGGAATTTAGTGAGTTAATGCTGGGGAAATTAAGATAAGTATTTAGGGTTTTATTCCGTGATTGGGAAGAGGATTTCCGTAGTGGTTTCTGTGTTTTTCCTGGGGTGACGATTGTAGGAAAGTCATACTAAACTATTGTCAAGTTATGTTTCTCAATTGCTGGACTGAATCTTAAATTGAGGTTAAGGACGTTGGATTAGTTGATGATATAAGATTTCAGTTAGATAAATATTGTAGTTATGTTATGTAGACAGGGTCCTCATATTATGTTTATTTCCTTTACAGGATGGACCTTGTAGGTAGCAGCACTTAAACAAGTGGTGATGATGGTGCATGCCTCTCTAATACAGGCGACGATGATTCAGATGCAGTTCTGCGTACTGTAGCTCAGTAGGTTATGACTAAGATTGCACAAAGCTCTAGGGAGCATGGAAGACCAGCAGCAGATTAGAGCTGCACAATAGAGAAGTTTGCTAAAATGAATCCTCCGGGGTTTTTAGGAGGAATTGATCCTGTAGTGGCCGAAAACTGGATGCAGGAGATTGAGAAAATACTGATGGTGCTACACTGCATTGATAAACAGAGGGTCCTATATACTATATATAAGTTGACAGGTGCAGCTGAGAGATGGTGAATAGCTATGAAGTTACTTAAGGAATAAAGACCTGTACCAGCAGTCATGTCATGGAACCGATTCAAGGAAATCTTCTTTGATTGTTATTTTCCTTCCATTGTTAAAGAAGCTAAGATAATAGAATTTCTAAATCTTAGACAGGGGCAATTGACAGTGCAACAGTATGCAGCAAATTTTATCAAGCTTTCATGCTTTGCTCCCTACATCGTTCTAGATGAAGTTAAGAAGGCAAGAATGTTTAAGAGGGTTTTGAGGCATGACATCCATAGACAGGTGGCAGTCCTAAAAGTCTAGGATTTATCTGAATTAGTGGACAGGGCCACAATGGCAGAGGAGAGCAGTTAGAGGGATGTGGATACTACGAGTCAAATGAAGAAGCCCACACTTCTGGGATTTCAGGCGAGGTCCAGCCGAGGCCCTTGGAAGGGAGACAGATATAACAGAGCTCCGAGGCAGGAAACTGAGAGACGAGAGGTTCAAGGCAAGCAAACATATCCAATTTGTCCTACATATGGAAAGAGACATAGAGGAAAGTGCCGAGCAGGGAGGAATGTCCACTACTGATGTGGTGGACTAGGTCATGTAGCACGGGACTATCATATGCAGTATAGTACTGCTCCTGCTTCCAGACCATTTGGAAGGAATATCCAGGTACTCAGGGATGGCGACCAGTAGAGGAACATAGCTCCGGCAAGAGTATATGCATTGATGCCGAGAGATGCTGAGGTTGCAGGTGACGTTGTGATAGGTATGATTATTGCTTTATCATATAAAACTGTTGTTTTATTTGACTCAGGTGCCACCCATTCGTTCGTGTCGTTCGGGTATGTCAAATCGACTAGAGTTGAAACACAGTTGTTAGATATAGATTTGTCAGTAGCCACACCGACTGGATCAGTAGTGAGATGTGGACGTGTACTTAAAAACTATCCAATGGTCATTTAGGGGAAAATATTACTAGCCGATCTTGTAGTGTTGGACATGCAAAGATTTGATATAATATTGGCTATGGACTGGTTGATAGCTAACTACGCTAGCATTGATTGCCATAAAAAAAGGTGGCTTTTAGACCCCCGAGAGAACAGGAATTCAAATTTGTGGGATCGCATGTGCGCACCTCGCCATAGTTTGTGTCAGTCATTCAGGCCAGGAGACTACTCCAAGATGGTTACCAGGGGTATATAGCCTATATAAAAGAGATGTCAGAGAGAGAATTGAAACAAGATGACATTCCAGTAGTCAGAGAATTTTCAGATGTTTTTCTAGAGGAATTACCTAGTTTACCACCAGATCGAGAGATTGAATTTGCCGTAGAATTACTACCAAGGTCAGTACCGATATCTAAAGCACCCTATAGAATGACTCCAGTTGAACTGAAAGAATTGAAAGACCAATCGTAGGAATTGTTGGATAAAGGATGTATTAGGCCTAGCGTGTCGCCTTGGGGAGCATTAGTCCTGTTCGTGAAAAAGAAATATGGGACTATGAGGATGTGCATTGATTATAGAGAGATAAACAAAGTTACAATCAAGAAAAAATATCCTCTTCCTAGAATTGATGATTTATTTGATCAGCTCTAGGAAACCTAGGTCTACTCCAAGATTTACCTTCGGTCGGGATATCACCAAGTGAAAGTTAAAGTAAGGGACATTTTGAAGATGACATTTAGGACCAGATATGGGCTCTATGAACTTCTAGTTATGCCATTTGGTCTAACTAATGCACCTGTAGTGTTTATGGATTTGATGAATCGGGTGTTCCACCAGTACTTGGACCATTTTTTTGTGGTATTTATTGATGATATACTGGTCTACTCGAAGTTTTTTGTAGAGCATGAAGATCATCTGAGATTAGTACTGTAGGTACTGAGAGAAAAGAAGCTATACACTAAATTCAAGAAATGTGAATTCTAGTTGAGACAGGTCATTTTCCTCGAACATGTGATTTCCTGGGATGGCATATTAGTAGACCCAAACAAAATAGAAGTAGTGGTGAATTAGGTGAGACTAAGAAATGTTTAGGAGGTTAGGAGTTTCCTTGGACTGGCAGGGTACTACCGGCGCTTTGTGGATGACTTTTCCAGATTATCGGGTCCACTAACACGACTTATAGGAAAAATGTGAAGTTCAAATGGACCAACGAGTGTGAACAGAGTTTCCAGGAGTTGAAACAACGGCATGTCAGTGCGCTGGTGTTATCTATTCCATCGAGAGAGGATGAATTTGTCATATATAGTGACGCATCCCTGAAAGGACTCAGATGTGTGTTAATGTAGCACAAGAGGGTTATTGCTTACGCTTCTTGGCAGCTTAAGGAGTATGAAAAGAACTACCCCACGCATGATTTAGAGTTGGTTGCAGTGGTGTATGCTATAAAGATCTATAGGCATTATCTTTATGGTGGGAGATGTGAGATTTTCACTGACCATAAAAGTTTGAAGTATTTTTTCACCCAGAAAGAATTGGATACGAGGCAAAGGAGATGGTTAGAACTCATTAAAGATTATGATTGTACTATAAACTACCACACAGGGAAAGCAAATGAGGTGGCTAATGCTCTGAGTCGAAAATAAGTGGGAGCAGCATTGTTAGTAGTGGAGATTCAGCGTCCAAATGAGATGGATTTGGAGAGGCTCGGTGTGGAGCTAATAAAGGGCGATCACCAGGCATTTATTGCCAGCTTAGTGTTACAACCTACCTTGCAAGAGAGGATCAAAGTTGTTTAGAGAAATGACACAGAATTGGTAGAGCTAATAGATAAAGTGCAGAATGGACAGGAGGAGGAGTTCAATATTTCAGATGATGGATCTCTGAGGTTCCATTCCAGGCTGTGCCTGTAAATGCTGAGATTAAGAGGACTATTCTAGGGGAGGCGGACAAATCTCTTTACACAGTGCATCTTGGAAGCACTAAAATATATCGGGACCTCCGGGAGTCATTTTGGTGGAGCAGTATGGAGAGGGAGATAGCTAAGTATGTAGAGCAATGTTTGATGTACCAGTAGATAAAGGCTGAGCACTAGAGATCGGCGGGACAGTTGCAGCCACTCCACATTCCTGAGTGGAAGTGGGATCATATCTCCATGGATTTTGTTACAGGGTTACTGCTGGCTTTGCATGGGTAGAATGCCATTTAGGTGATTGTAGACTGATTGATGAAGATTGCTCATTTTCTCCCGATTAAAGTCAATTATTCCATGAGCAGACTGGTAAAGTTATATATTCAAGAGATAATTCGACCCCATGGTGTGCCAATATCTATAGTTTCAGACCGAGACCCACAATTTACATCGCTATTTTGAACGAGTTTATAAGAAGCTTTAGGATCTCAATTATCATTCAGCACAACCTTTCATCCTCAGAATGATGGGCAAATAGAAAGGACGATCTAGATACTTGAGGATATGTTAGGAGCATATGTGTTGGATTTTGGGGGTAGTTGGACCCAGTATATGCCGCTGGTAGAGTTTGCGTACAATAACAGCTACCAGGCCAGCATCGAGATGACACCTTATAAGGCATTATATGGTAGGAGGTGCCGTTCTCCACTATACTGGGATGAAATAGGTGAAAAGTGAGTTTTGGGGCCAGGGTTGGTACAACAGGCATATGATAAAGTCCGACTTATCCGAGATAGAATCATATCAACATAGAGTCGGCAGAAAAGCTACGCAGATACTCGCCGCCAAAAAATGGATTTTGATGTAGGAGACCATGTGTTCCTAAAAGTAGCACCAATGAGAGGATTTATAAGGTTTGGGACGAAGGGTAAGCTGACCCCTAAGTACATTGGCCCATTTGAAATACTTGAGAGAGTGGGTCTAGTTGCCTACACAATAGCTTTACCACTGGCATTATCTAGGAATCATGATGTATTTTATGTTTCTATATTGAGAAAATACGTCCCAAGTCCCTCCCACGTAATCAGTTATGAGAGTTGAAGCTTCAAGATACTTTAGTATATGAAGAAATACCAGCATAGATTCTGGATAGAAAGGAACAGGAGTTGCACACAAAGAAAATTCTGCTAGTGAAAGTATTGTGGAGGAATCATACAGTGGAGGAGGCCTCGTGGGAGTTAGAGGAGGAGATATGACAAAAGTACCCACATCTGTTCAGTGGGGACTAGTATTAGGTAGAAAAGAAACGGTAATAATTCAAGTAAAATAAGTATAGTATGGTTTTATTTTATGCAGAGCAAGATAATGTATATATAACTCTGTTTTGGTTTATAGGGTATAGTGGGTTTTAGGAGAATTTTGGTTAGTTTCTGTAATCTCTCAAAATTGTATATGTAACCACAGTATTCCTCCGTCATAAGTGAGGGTAATTAATAAAATAAATAACGAATTTTTCCTGAAATGATGGTGCACATGTATAGTCAACAATTTCGAGGACGAAATTTTTAAAAGGAGGGGACAATTTAGAGACCCCGAAAATATAATAAATAAAAGAAATTGGAAAAATGGATTTTTGGCTGAGAAAGGAGCCAAACCGGTGATGATTTTCTGAAGAGGATAGAAAATCATCGATGGTTATGAGAATTTACCGCAGGACGGTGTTGGCCTAAATGGGATTTTCAATCAGTTTTGGTGATAACAAACAAAGGACAATCTAACTTGGAATGGTTGAGTAATGATGTTTCAGGTTTGACAATAATACAAGGATCATTATAGACCATCAAGCTATATTCATGAACAAGTGATCCAAGAGAAGCTCAAAGCAACACTAGATTGATCAATGCATAGAGAATCTAAAACCAACTCAAGCTAAAGTCCAAGGGATTTCAAAGTGATCATGAAATGGAAGATCTTAAGCTCAGAGTAGAAGGTTTTAGGATGAGCAATGTAAGTACTTCAAAATTGAATATCTATTGAAATATCATTTGAAGCTCTTTAGGGGAAATATACGGACTTAGAGACCTTTTTAAGAAACCCCGGAAAGTGTTTTATAAAAGAACAAAGCAAGAGAGCAAAACATATTTTTGAATTGGAAATAAAAAAAACCATAAATTATACTGTTCAGAAGATTGAAATTACTCAGAAAACTAAAGTGTCAACTTCAGAAGACTAAAGTTTAAGCTCAGTCGTCTGAAGATTTTCTTCAGAAGACTGAAGATTAAGTTCAGTCGTCTAAAGAATTATTTGTGAAACACAGAAACTGGCAGAAGCACATCAAAAGACTGAACTCAGACTTCAATCGTCTAAACCCGAGACTTCAGAAGTTTGAACCCTGAGATCAGATGTCTAACCCTGTGTCTAGTTCAATATTTTCAAAGTGTTAAGGGACTTTAGTCATCTGACCCTGTGTCCAATTCAATATTTTCAAAGTGTTAAGGGACTTTAGTCGTCCGACCCTGATACTTCAGACGACTGAACACTATTAACGGGAAAAATTTTTAAATGTTTTAAATTTGAAATATTAGTTGCTTGTGCCCCAAAATTTCTAAAAACTTGGGAAATACTCCAAATAAGCTTGGGTAACACGAAAACACTTTTGAAAGGTTATAAATACATGGTTTTGCAAATCAAAACATACTATGAATTGAAAAATCTGCTCTAAGCTCTCTTGCATACAAAGTTTCTACTTGCTCAACTACTTGCAATCTAAAAGTGCTAACATTCTGAACGTATTGATCATCAATCCCTGAGTTCTTCACACTGATTTCTCATTTGGAGAAAAGGGGATTTGGTGAATTCTAATATTGAGCTTCGAATTGTATTTCATATTTGATATTTAAATTCTGAAGTATATAGATTTGAATTGTACTAATCAGCTTTGTGTGTGAGCACTCTTTGTACACATCTCCTTGCTATTTTTCTTGTGGTTATTGGACGATTCTAGGCTTGTTGGATCGTTGACCGAACGAGGGAAAATCGTTTGGAGAGGCGGGCTCTAGCGTACTTAAAGGAGTAGTTGTAAAGGTGTTGTTTTGCCCGGTAAAGGAACTAAGCTAGTGGAATCCTTTGGAAATTTGCCAAAGGAGAGGGCATAGGCTGTGATGAAGTCGAACCTCGTAAATTTTGGTGTTTTTCTTATCCTTACTTTCTTTATTTTCTGCTTCATATATTCTTGTGTATGCTAAGTGCAGGTTGTAGGGCTTAAAATCCATATTCAAAGAAGAACTCTTGGTTTTAGAAAGTACGTTTTAATTAACCATTTGCGAAAACCCACAAGGGAGTACGTTGGTTAATTTGCAGAAATCCTGATCAAGAGAAGCGCAATAAAAATTTCATACAAAGCATGTTTTGCAAACAAATTACAGGGCAACTAACACAAAGCATAAAAATCTTGAATGATTGTTTGACTTTCATACTTTGGTTGGTTGGATTGTGTGTTTAAATTTTTAGTACTTCGTGGAGTGATCTGGTTGTGATTATAAGCTGATTAATTTACTTTCTTGTTATTGTATTAATACAAGCAAAAAGTTAAAAAAAAGAGGTTAAACAATTAAAATAATCCAATTCATCGCCCTCTTGGGAAAACTATTCTAATTTCAATTGGTATCAGAGCCTAGTTATAGTAAATCTTAACAATAAGCTATAAAAAGATCTAATGGCACATATAGGAGTAGCTCCCTTCGGAGAAAGCCAACCCTCAATCCATCCACCAATCTTTTGTAGACATAACTATACTTTTTTGAAAAAACGAATGCAAATCTATTTTCAACATATGGATTGGAAAGCTTGGGAAGTAGTTATGGATGAAGATCTAATTCCTACTAAAATAGTGGATGGAAAACAAATACCTAAATAGAACAAAGATATGACCAATATAGACTAAAAATGCTTCAAATAAATTCTAGTGCTATAAATGTCTTGTATTATGCTTTAAATGATAATGAATTCAATAGGGTCATGGCTTGCAAAACGGCCAAAGAAATTTGGGACAAGTTAGAAGTAACGTATGAAGGAACGGTAGATGTTAGAGACAATAGGATAGACATGTTAACAAGTGAGTATGAAGCGTTCAAAATGAATTTAGATGAAACAATCTTTAGTATGTATACTAGATTTATTCACATAATAAATTCTTTAAGTGCCTTACGAAAGACCTACACTACCTATGAGATGATTAGGAAAATATTAAGAGGCCTTCCCTTCATATGGGAACCAAAGGCCATTGCAATTACGGAAGGTAGGAATCTTAAACCGCCTCACTAGATGAACTTATAGGTTCACTACTCACCTATGAAATGACATTAAAAGAGAGAAAACCAGAACCTAAGCATAAAAAGTCCATTGCCTTAAAAGCATCTAGTAAAAGCTCAAGTGAAGATGAAAGTGAATCAAGTGAGCTAGACCAAGAAGAATTATCTTTCATCACTAAAAGAGTTGAGAAGTTTTATAAGAGAAACAAAAGTTTCCTAGAAAGTTTAGTAAAAAGAAATCTGAAAAAGGGAAAACAAATAAGAAAGAAAACAAAAGTAAAAATGACCCTCCTATATGCTAGCATTGTAAGAAACCAGGACACATCAAGCTGGACTGCCCTTTACTCAAAGAAAGACAAAAAGAAGAAAAAAGAAGCCATGAAAGCTACTTATGATGATTCAAGCTCAAGCGAAATGGAGAACGAGACAAGTAGACAAGAGATAGCGAATATGTACTTCATGGCAAATGATGAAGAGGTAAATTCTTACTACTCCTCAATGGAATCTAGTAATGAGTCTTGTGATGAATCTTGCAATAGCATGCCCTCCTATAAAGAACTACAAGTTGAGTTATTTGCTTTACATAAAAAGATTTATCAAAGTCTCCAAAATAAACATAACTTTTGTTGGCCTAATAAGGCTTACAATTCTTATTTTGATGATAACAAATTAATGATATGTTTAATATGTTTGAAGTAAAATTTTTTCAGGAAAGTGACAAAGCCCAAGTGCATAAAGAAGTTTATGAATTACAAAGAATCCTTGAAGAACACAAAGAAAAGCTTATGGATTACAAAGATCATGAGGAATAAAATTATATTGGTGAAAAACTCAAATAAAAGATTGAAACAACAAAGATGATGGAAGAACAAGATTGAAGATTAAAGAATTATATTTTAGGATGTTCTTAATGTAAGTACTTCAAAGGTTAAACTCAAATATAGAGTGGTTTGAAGCTTATAGAAAACCAAAAATATTTTTTTAAAACATATATACTCTAAAAGTATTTTTTTTTAATAAATAAAAAGGGCTTAAGAAGAGAAGATTTTTTAAATCATGTTTTTAAACATATTTATTTCAAAATATTTGGAAATGAATTTTAGGAATCTTTGGGAGTAATAGATAGCTTCTAAAAACATCTATAAATAGTCAAAAGCTTCAAAGGTTTAAAATAATGATCATAGAGGCAATATTGAAAAGTTTTTTAAATTAAGCAATTCTCAACAGTTTCAGATCCAGAAATCTTCAAAGTTTCAGATCCAGCGATCTTCAAAGTTTCAGATCCAGCGATCTTCAAAGTTTAAGATCAAGTAACCTTTGAGGTTTTTTAGATCAAGCTACTTTTCAAAGGTTTTTAGATCAAGTGATTTTCAAATATTCAAATTTCTCAAAGGATCTAAAATTTTCTTGTGCTTAAACTTTCTGATCTAATATTGATTTATATTTTTGAAGCAAAGCTTTAAAAAATCAGAATCTTTCATTTTCTTTGAGAAATCATTTGGAAATTCATACTGAGCGTTGAGCTTCAAATTTCTTATATTTGAATTACTTTGGAGTATAAGTGAGCTGATCATTGTACTAATCTACTCTATTGTGAGAGTTCTCTTTTGTACACAAATTTCTTTATTATCATTCTTAAACGATTCAGAGTTGTTGAATCGTTGGACCAAACAAGGGGTTATTGTTTGAAGAGGCGGGCTCTAGCCTGACAGAAGGAGTGGTTGTAAATTGGTATTGTTCCACCAAGTAATGGAACTGATATAGTGAAATCCTTTGGTGTTTTGCCAAAGGCGAGGACGTAGGCTGCGTTGAAGTAGAACCTCGTAAAAATCTTGTATCTTTCTCTCTGCTTTACTCTACAATTTTTACTTGCTATTGTTATATGATTTATAAGTGCAGGTTGCAGGTTATGAATTGAGAAAGAAACAAAGACACACTTGATATTAAGAAAGTAAGTTTTGATTAATCATTTGCCGAAACCCAAAAAAGGAATACGTTGATTAATCTGCGGAAATCTTGATCAAGTAAAGTGTATACTATGAGTTTTCAGGAAAATCAATAAAAGTTTTTATATTTTGATTGGGTGATTGAATTATCATGATTTCATTGATTGACTTGTGAATTTAAAATTTCAGTATTCTTAAGTGTGATTATTGTTAAAATCAATAAAAGTTTCTAGGTTGTTAAAATCAAAAGTCTAAAAATCATTAAAATAGAAAAAGAATCCAATTCACCCCCCCTCTTGGGAAGCAATTCCTCATTTCAATTGGTATCAGAGCCTAGTTATAGAAATTTCTAACAAGAAACTATAAAAAGATCTAATGACAAACATTGGAGTAGCACCCTTTGGTGAAGGACAATCCTCAACCCGTCCATCAATCTTTTGTGGACACAATTACACTTTTTGGAAAAAAGAGAATGGAATCCTACACATGGATTGGAAAGCTTGGGAAGTTTTTATGGATGGAAATCTTATTCCCACTAAGTTAGTTGATGGAAAACACATTCCAAAAGAAAAGAAAGACATGACAGACTTAGACTATAAAATGCTTCAGATAAATGCAAGTGCTATAAATGCGTTATATTGTGCATTAGATGCTAATGAGTTTAATCGAGTCATGGCTTGCAAAACAGCTAAGGAAATTTTAGATAAGTTAGAAGTAACTTATGAAGGAACCGTCGATGTTAAAGACAATAGGATAGATATGCTAACAAGTGAATACGAAGCCTTCAAAATGAATTCTGAAGAAACAATATCAAGCATGTACACCAGATTTACCCACATAATAAACTCTTTAAGTGCCGTAGGAAAAACCTATACTACATATGAAATGATTAGGAAAATTCTAAGAGGTCTATCCTCTATTTCAGAACCAAAGACACAGCTATCACGGAAGGTAGAAACCTTAAGACTACGTCTTTGGATGAACTTATAGGTTCACTTTTTACATATGAAATGACACTGAAAGAAAGAAACCCCGAACCAAAGCATAAAAAATTCATAGCTCTAAAGGCATCTAGCCATAGCTCTTGTGAAGAAGAAAGCGAAACAAGTGACCTAGATCAAGATGAATTGACATTCATTACTAAGAGACTAGGAAAATTCTATAGAAGAAATAAAAGGTTTCCTAGAAAATTCTACAAAAAGAAAACTGAAAAAGAAGATACAAGTAGGAAAGAAAATAAAGGTAAGAATGAATTACCAATTTGTTATCACTGAAAAAAGCCAGGACATATTAAACCGGAGTGTCCATTGTTCAAGAAGGACAAGAAGAAAAGAAGGAAGCAATGAAAGCTACTTGGGACGATTCAAGCTCCAGCGAAACTGAAACTGAATCAAGTAAACAAGAGATGACAAATATATGCTTCATGGCAAATGATGAAGAGGTAAATTCTTATTACTCTTCAACAGAATCTCAAAATGTGTCTTGTGATGAGTCATGTGACAGTTTGCCTTCTTACAAGGAATTACAAACTGAATTATTTTCACTACATAAAAGATTTATAAAAGTGTCTAAAAGAAATATAACTTTGAAAGATCAGAATCAAGAACTAGTAAAGCAACTAGAATCATTCAAAGTTATTGAAGAAGAAAGAAATACTTATATTAAGAAGGTGGAAGAAGAAATAAAACAAGAATTAGATAAAACTCATATAGATGGTTTGAATAAGAAAGATTTAGAAATAAATGAACTCAAAAAGATAGTTAAGAATAATGAAAAGATTATCTATAACTTTACTAAAAGTAAAGAGAACTTTGAAAAGATGATTAGACAGCAAAGGCTTCATGGAAACAAAGAAGGAATAGGCTACAATGGTAAAACAAATAAAAAGAATAAAAAGCTATACATGGGATACTTTAATAAGGAAGTTAGGTTTTATGCTAGCACTTCATCAAATAACAAATATAAACACACCACTTGCTATATGTGCAAGACTAAAAGTCATATAATGTTTAATTGCCCATTAAAGAAAAAATATGTTAAAGTCCAAGGAGAATGGAAAACAAATAATGGAACTAACAGTAAAACAATGAAAGTCAAAAGAATTTGGGTTCCAAAAAGTAACACATAGTGTCCCTCATTATAGGTTTTCCTTAGGACAACAACGACAACGGACAAATGGTACTTGGATAGCGGATGCTCAAGACATATGACCGATGACAAGAACAAGTTCACTACCTTAAAACAAAAAGATAGGGGATACGTCACCTTCGGCGATAATGCCAAAGGTAAAATTGTCGGTATAGGTAAAATTGGTAAAGAACCTTCACTCACTATAGATAATATGCTATTAGTAGAAGGACTAAAACATAATCTTTTAAGTATCAGTCAATTAAGTGATAAGGGGTTCGAAGTAATGTTCATGAAAGAAAAATGTGTCATCCAGAATCCCAAAAATAAAGAAACTTTGTTTATGGCTCATAGAATAAATAATGTTTACTGTATAAATCTTGAGAAAATAACAAATCAAAACATAACTTGTTTAACAGCCATGAATGAAGCAAGTTGGTTATGACATAGGAAATTAGGACATGCTAGCATGGACCTACTATATAAATTATCTAAGAAAAATCTTGTAAAAGGATTAACAAATATTAAGTATGTAAAAGATAAGATATGTGATGCTTGTCAAAAGGGAAAACAAGTAAAAACAAGTTTTAAAAAGAAAAAATTCATATCCACCAAAAGACCCCTATAACTCCTACACTTAGACTTATTTGGTCCAACTAGAATCTTAAGCTTAGGTGGAAAACAATGTGCTTTTGTAATAGTAGATGATTTTTCAAGATTTACTTGGGTAATATTTTTGGCAAACAAAGATGAAGCTTGCAATAAATTAATAACCTTATGCAAGAAACTGCAAAATGAGAAAGATTATAATGTAACAAACTTTAGAAGTGACCAAGGAAGAGAGTTTAAAAATAAGAAAGTTGATAAATTTTGTAATGAACAGAAGAACTCATAATTTTTCAGCACCTAGAACTCCACAGCAAAATGGAGTTGTTGAAAGGAAAAATAGAACTTTGCAAGAAATGGTAAGAACAATGCTCAATGAAAATAGTTTACCTAAATATTTTTGGGCAGAAGCTGTAAATACAACATGTTATATTGTAAATAGGGTATCAATAAGATCAAAAATAGATAAAACACCATATGAACTTTGGAAAGATAGAAAACCAAATATATCCTACTTTCATGTATTTGGTTGCAAATGTTTTATATTAAATACTAAAGATGACCTAGGAAAATTTGATACAAAGTTGGATGAAGGTATTTTCTTAGGTTATTCTACAAATAGTAAAGCTTATAGGATTTATAATAAAAGAACTTCTACAATTATGGAATCAATTCATATAACTTTGATGAATCAAATCATTATAATATTAAAGATATGAATGATGAAAAAGAAGTCACTTCACAAAAGGAAGATGTTCTCGAAATAAAAGAAGAAAAGAACAATGATGCATTAAATGAAAACCTTTCAGAGAAACTGAAACTTCCTAAAGAGTGGAAATATGACAAAAATCACCCAAAAGAACAAATTCTTGGTGAAACATCAAAAAGAATAACTATTAAAGCCTCACTAAAAAATATTTGTAATCATTATGCTTTCTTATCCCAACATGAACCAAAAAATATTGAAGATGCCTTAAATGATGACTCTTGGATTATAGCTATGCAAGAGGAATTAAATCAATTCGAAAGAAGTCAAGTATGGGAACTAATACCAAAACCCAAAGATAAATCAATTATAGGAACTAAATGGGTGTTTAGAAATAAGAAGGATGAAAATGGAGTTGTTGTGAGAAATAAAGCTAGGTTAGTGGCACAAGGATATAATCAAGAAGAAGGAATTGATTATGATGAAACTTTTGCACCTGTGGCAAGGATGGAAGCCATTAGGATGCTTTTAGTCTATGCAACTCATAAGGATTTTAAGCTATATCAAATGGACGTGAAGAGTGCATTTTTGAATGGATATATAAATGAAGAAGTATATGTCAAACAACTTCTAGGGTTTGAAAATTCTAAAAATCCAAACCATTTATTCAAATTGACAAAAACTCTTTATGGTTTGAAACAAGCTCCAAGAGTTTGGTATGAGAGATTAAGTAAATTCTTACTTAAAAATGAATTTACAAGAGAAAAAGTTGATAGTACCTTATTCATTAAAACTAAAAACAAAGATTTGTTATTAGTTCAAATATATGTGGATGATATTATATTTGGAGCTACAAATAAAGATCTATGTAAATAATTTGCCACATGTATGCAAAAAGAGTTTGAGATGAGTATGATGGGAGAATTAAATTACTTTCTTGAATTACAAATCAAATAAGCAAAAAATGTAATCTTTATAAATCAAACTAAATAGATTAAAGACATGTTAAAAAAGTTTGATATGAAAGAAAGTAAACCCATAGGAACTCCTATGAGTACTTCAACTAGTCTTGACAAAGATGAAAAAGGGAAACAAGTTGATACTAAGCATTATCGAGGAATGATAGGAAACCTACTCTATTTAACAACAAGTAGGCTAGGTATTATGTTTAGTGTATGTATGTGTGCAAGATTTTAGTCAGCCCCAAAGGAATCACATCAAACAGTAGTCAAAAGAATTCTTAGGTATCTCTTAGGTACACTTGAACTAGGTTTATGGTATCCAAAGGAATCTGGATTTGAAATGATTAGTTATTCAGATGCAGACTTTGCTAGATGTAAAATAGATAGAAAAAGCACAAGTGGAATGTGTCATTTTCTAGGACATTCTCTAGTTTCATAGTCTTCAAAGAAACAAAATTCTGTAACATTATCCACAGCAGAAGCAGAATACATTGCTGCAGGAAGTTGTTGTGCTCAAACATTATATATGAAACAACAGTTAAAAGATTTTCAAATACAATATCAAACTATCCCTATCAAATGTGTAACACAAGTGCTATTAATATTTCAAAAAAACCCAGTACCTCACTCCAGAACAAAACACATCGATATAAGACATCATTTCTTGAGAGATCATATACAAAATGAAGATATAGTATTAGAATTTGTAAATACACATGATCAATTAGCAGATATTTTTACAAAACCTTTGTTGGAAGAAAGATTCATATTTATAAGAAGAAGCTTCACAGTCGTGAAGTAATCTAGAAATTGTTCTAGTTGGCAGGTGACTGCCACCAAGGGTACCAGGCGACTGTCTGGCTACTGTCTTTCAAAATTCCACAAAGACAGGCGCCTGCCACATTGAAGCAGGCAACTGCCTCGCGGCGGGTAGGGTTTAAAACCCTATTTTAAGTCATTTTTAAAACCCACCAGGCGCCTAACCATTCATTTTCTCTCTGAAACCCTTAGTCTCCATCACTTTCCATACACAAATCTTGGTTAAAGCATCTTGCAACGTAGTATCAAATCCTTCCTCCACACAAATACTAAGCTTAACTTAGAGTTTCTTTGATTTTCTTCTTCATCCAAACATGCCTAGATCAAAATCCGTTGGTGTTAAAGGATCTTCCTCTTCCACAAGAATAAATAACAATGAGGTGGATAAATGGTTGGTCAATCCACATGCCAAGCACTTTTACCGAAATCAAATTGCTTCAGCTGAACCGATATTAGGTAAGGTACTCGACGTAACATTCTTCAATTCTGATTTTCCCGAAATCTTGGAACTTTTCAAGAACATTGGATGGGATAAATTTATCACCTACCAAGCTAAAGGCTATTATCCCAATGTTGTGCGTATTTTTTATTCAAACATGGAGCGATGTGATAATGGAATCAAAACAAATTTGCTTGGGAAAGACATCCATCTAAATCCCATATCTTTGGGAAAGATTCTTCGAATTAAGCCAGGGATTTTGAGATTCATATTATTGAGAAGCAATGGATTATGGCTCAAGGTTTTACACTACAAGAGTTTTTGCCACTGGTTATGACTGACACTCCAGTAAACTTTGGTCATCCTCCACTTTATAAGTAGCTTAGTTTGCACAAGCTTATTACAAACAACATTTTACCAAGATCTGATTCTCACGATCACATTTTGTTTATGGATTGTTCTGTAATGTGGTGCATCCTCAAAGGGAAGAAGATGGATCTTCCAAGTTTGATCATTCAGTGGATTATCATGAAAGTTGATACTCACCGTGTTGTCCTACCATATGCGGGAATGTTGAATATGGTTTTCGCTCATTTTAATGTTTTAACTCCATTATTCAACTTTACTAGCAAGACGTACTATGATATCTTTTCTGACACCGTTCTAAAACGGATGGGCTATAAAAATTCTCCTCAAGGGTGGTTCCATAAAGGATATAGGAATGTCTCATTTGCACCACCACCTTCTTCATCATCTGTCCACACACCTTTAGTTTAGCCTGATCCAGATACTCCGTCATGGTTTGTTCCATTTTTTACCATTACATGACATTTAGTGATGGTATGAAATCTGGCCTCAGTACTTTGCAAGAGAAGTTTAAATCCATAGAAACTCATTGTTCACAAATTGATAAGCGAGTTGAAAATATTGAGCAACAGTTGGCCAGCTCCTCTAAAGGAAAATATCCTGTGAGTATCAGTTCTGCTACATCCAATGAGGATGAATCTGGAGAACAAGAAGAATGAAAAGATGAAAGTGAATAAGAAGAAGGAGAAGATGACAGTGAACAAGAGGAAGGAAATCATAAATCTGAAGAACAAGAAGAAGATGATGATGAAAGTGAAAATATGGAAGCCTCTGACTGATGTGCCTTTACCTATCACCTTTATGTGTTTTTAGGTAATTCAAGTTTTATCGGCTAGGCTATCTTTGGTTTTCTAAAACTAGTACTTTGACTTGCAGCATTTTTTTTTTGTCTCTCTTTTTCCTTTTTGATTGATGTCCAAAGGGGGAGAAAATGTTTAAGAGAAGTGAGTGCAAAAATATGATATATAATGGTTTGTAAAACCTTTTAAATACCTTTTAAATGGATGGATGAATCTTTTACGTGTATGTATGGTTTATTCATGGATTATCTTTTGGACTTACATACATGATTTGTATCATGCTTATTGATAGGGGGAGCCATGAATATTAAAATCTTATTATTTTTGCTCTCGATTTGTCATCATAAAAAATGGGGAGATTGTTGGTCTAATAAGGCTTACAATTCTTATTTTGATGATAACAAATCAATGATATGTTTAATATGTTTCAAGTAAAATTTTTTCAGGAAAGTGACAAAGCCCAAGTGCATAAAGAAGTTTATGGATTACAAAGAATCCTTGAAGAACACAAAGAAGAGCTTATGGATTACAAAGAGCATGAGGAATAAAATTATATTGGTGAAAAGCTCAAATAAAAGATTGAAACAACAAAGATGATGGAAGAACAAGATTGAAGATTAAAGAATTATATTTTAGGATGTTCTTAATGTAAATACTTCAAAGGTTAAACTCAAATATAGAGTGGTTTGAAGCTTATAGAAAACCATAAATATATTTTTTAAACATATATACTCTAAAAGTATTTTTTTTAATAAATAAAAAGGGCTTAAGAAGAGAAGATTTTTTAAACCATGTTTTTAAACATATTTATTTCAAAATATTTGGAAATGAATTTTAGGAATCTTTGGGAGTAATGGATAGCTTCTAAAAACATCTATAAATAGTCAAAAGCTTCAAAGGTTTAAAATAATGATCATAGAGGCAATATTGAAAAGTTTTTGAAATTAAACAATTCTCAAAAGTTTCAAATCCAAAAATCTTCAAAAGTTTCAGATCCAGAAATTTTCAAAGTTTTAGATCCAGCGATCTTCAAAGTTTCAGCGATCTTCAAAATTTAAGATCAAGCAACCTTCGAGGTTTTTTAGATCAAGCTACTTTTCAAAAGTTTTTAGATCAAGTGATTTTCAAATATTCAAATTTCTCAAAGGATCTAAAATTTTCTTGTGCTTAAACTTTCTGATCTAATATTGATTTATATTTTTGAAGCAAAGCTTTAAAAAATTAGAATCTTTCATTTTCTTTGAAAAATCATTTGGAAATTCATACTGAGCGTTGAGCTTCAAATTTCTTATATTTGAATTACTTTGGAGTATAAGTGAGCTGATCATTGTACTAATCTACTATATTGTGAGAATTCTCTTTTGTACACAACTTTCTTTATTATCATTCTTAAACGATTCAGAGTTGTTGAATTATTGGACCAAACAAGGGGTTATGTTTGGAGAGGCGTGCTCTAGCCTGACAGAAGGAGTGGTTGTAAATTGGTATTGTTCCACTAGGAAACGGAACTGATATAGTGAAATCCTTTGGTGTTTTGCCAAAGGCGAGGACGTAGGCTGCGTTGAAGCATAACCTCGTAAAAATCTTGTGTCTTTCTCTCTGCTTTACTCTACAATTTTTACTTGCTATTGTTATATGATTTATAAGTGCAGGTTGCAGGTTATGAATTGAGAAAGAAACAAAGGTACTTGATATTAAGAAGTACGTTTTGATTAATCGTTTGCGGAAACCCAAAAAGGGAGTACGTTGATTGATCTGCGGAAATCTTGATCAAGTAAAGTGTATACTATGAGTTTTCAGGAAAATCAATAAAAGTTTTTATATTTTGATTAGGTGATTTAATTATCATGATTTCATTGATTGACTTGTGAATTTAAAATTTCAGTATTCTTAAGTGTGATTATTGTTCATATATATATATATATATATCTTGTTTTCTAGGTTGTTAAAATCAAAAGTCTAAAAATCATTAAAATAGAAAAAGAATCCAATTCACCCCCCCCCCCCTTTCTCTTGGGAAGCTATTCCTCATTTCAACTTTAAAAGAGCAAAATGAAAAACTAATAAAACAACTTGAATCTTCTAAATCCATTGAAAAGGAGAAAGAAAAAATTAGAAGAGGAAATAAAAGATATGACTCAAGAGATAGGGAAAATACAAGTAGATGATCTAAATAAAAAAGATTTAGAAATAATTGAACTTAAGAAATCAATTGAGGATAAAGAGAAAACAATTTATAACTTTACCAAAGGAAAAGAAAATTTTGAAAAAATGAATGGACAACAAAGATTAAATGGAAATAGAGAAGGAATAGGATATAATTGAATAACAAATAAAGGAAGTAAGAAGTTATCATGGGATATTTTGTTAAAGAAGCAAAGCACTATGCTAGTACTTCTTCAAACAATATACATGAACACACTACTTGCTACATGTGTAAAAAAAAAGGACATGTGATATTTAATTGCCCACTCAAAAGAAAATATGTTAAAATTCAAGGTGAATGGAAAGTAAACAATGGAACTAGAAATAATTCAAAGAAAGTAAAGAAAATTTGGGTTCCAAAAACTAAAACCATGAATCCTTCATTGTACGTGTGCTTTAGAACAACACCATCAAGAGAAAAGTAGTACTTGGACAACGGGTGTTCAAGACATATGACCGATGATAGGATCAAGTTCACCACACTAAAACAAAAAGATGGGGGATACGTGACCTTCAGTGACAATACCAAAGGTAAAATTGTTGGCATTGGTAAAATATGTAAAAAAACCCTCTCTTACAATCGATGATGTGTTATTAGTAGAAGGTTTGAAACATAATCTTTTGAGTATTAGTCAATTAAGTGACAAAGGTTTTGAAATAACTTTTAAAAAGACAAATGTATTATTCAAAATCCTAAGAATGATGAAACTTTATTCACCGCTTATAGGGTAAATAATGTATATTGTATAAATAAAGAAGAAGGCATTGACTACTATAAAACCTTTACTCCCGTAGCAAGAATGGAAGCAATTAGAATGCTCCTAACCTATGCAGCCCATAAAGAATTTAAGCTATATCAAATGGATGTAAAAAGTGCATTTTTAAACGGATATATAAATGAAGAAGTTTATGTTATACAACCTCCATGTTTTGAAGACATAAAAATCCCAATCATGTATATAAGTTAACAAAAGGTTTTTATGGTTTGAAACAAATTCCTAGAACTTGGTATGAAAGACTAAGCAAATTTTTACTCAAAAATGATTTTTTTAGAGGAAAGGTAGATAGCACTCTATTTATAAAAACTAAAAACAAAGAAATGCTAATTGTTCAAATATATGTGGATGATATTATATTCGGAGCTACAAATGAAGAACTTTGTAAATACTTTGCCATATGTATGCAAAAAGAATTCAAAATAAGTATGATGGGGGAGTTAAATTATTTCCCAGGGTTACAAGTTAAACAAACCAAAAATGGAACATTCATTAATCAAACTAAATATATAAAAGATATGCTCAAAAAGTTTGATATGGAACAAAGTAAACTCATAGGAACCCCTATGAGTACCTCAACAAGCCTTAATAGAGATGAAAAGGGAAAACAAGTAGACACAAAACATTATTGTGGAATGATAGGTAGTTTACTATATTTAACCGCTAGTAGACCCGATATCATGTTTAGTGTATGCATGTATGCTAGGTTTCAATCAACACCTAAGGAATCACATCAAATAGTAGTAAACAAATACTTAGGTACTTGCTTGGCACACTTGATCTAGGCTTATGGTATCCAAAGGACACTGACTTTAAATGATAAGCTATTCCGATGTTGATTATGCCGGATGTAAAATTAATAGAAAAAGTACAAGTGGTACATCTCACTTCTTAGGTCGATCTTTGGTATCTTGGTTCTCAAAGAAACAAAACTCCATGGCCTTATCAACTGCAGAGGCTGAATATGTAGCTATCGAGAGTTGTTGTGCACAAATACTATACATGAAATAACAATTAAAATACTTCAATCTAGATTATCAAACAATATCAATAAAGTATGACAACACAAGTGCAAGAAAAATATCTAAAAATCCTATTTCACACTCAAGAACTAAGCACATTGATAAAAAAAATCACTTTCTAAGAGATCATGTTCAAAAAGAAGATATAATACTTGAATTTATCAATGCAAGTGATCCATGGGCAGATATATTTACAAAACCTCTTAGTGAAGAAAGATTTATAACCATATGGAGAGAACTTGGATTGATACATAGTAAAGAATTGTTTTAGAAAAGAAATTATAAAAATTTTCTAAAATTCAGTCGTCTGAACCTAAAACCTCAAAGGACTCAACACTGTAGACTGTAGGTTCAGAAGACTGAACCTGGAACTTCAGACGTCTGGGAGGCTACTGACTTTTCAAATTCAGGACCTAAAAATCTTCAGACGACTAAAGATAATCTTCAGTCTTCTGAAGTCGCGGAGTTTAAATATAACAACTCCTTCAGAACCTTAATTTCAGACATATAAAGCCTATTCCATCACTCCTTCGAACTCACCTCTCTCTATCTCCCTTCATTCTCAATCAAAAATCCTTTAATCCGAAACTTCATTCACTCTTCCAAAGTCAATCTCACATAGTCTAGCATTTCCATTCAAGTTGTTTTCGCCTATCCATTCATGCCTCGTCTCAAACAAATGTCCAATCGTAGATCATCTTCAGGAAGGGATGAACAGACTATTGAAAAATGGCTTGTTGCACCACAAGCCAAACTCCGTTATCGTGTCTCTCTTGGCACCATTGATCCTATTTTGGGTAAGGTGTTAGATATTTCCTTCTTCAATGCTGAATTTCCTGAAATTCTTCCATTATTTAAAAACATAGGTTGGTATGATTTCATTATTCAGCAACCCAAAGGCATCTTTGCTCATCTCATCAAAATATTCTACGCAAACATGACTTATGAAAATGGTATTTTTTTCATCCGAAGTCAAAGGGAAGAAAATTTTGTTAAATTCTAAAATACTATCTCCAATTTTAAAAATCGCTCTAGGAGAATTTGAAAGTCCTACTCTCACTCAATCCTGGATCTTGGGACAAGGTTTTACTCTTGAAACCTTTCTCCCATTAATTATGGATAGCAAACCCATATACTTTGGGCATCCTTCGTTATATAAAAAACTTAATTTAAAAGCTCAAATTTTACATAAGATCATTTCCTACAATATTCTCCCCAAACAAGGTTCATTCGATCATCTTTCTTACATGGAATATTTGGTCCTTTGGTTTCTTCTTAAAGGTAAAAAGCTAGATTTGGCCAGCTTATTTATAAAATGGATGTGGGCCAAACTAGAATCCTCTAGAGTTGTTCTCCCCTATGGTGGTGTTCTCACCCTTCTCTTTGCTTACCTTCATATCTCCAATAGTTCTGAATTCTTTGTTAAAAGAACTCGATATGATCTTTTCAATGTTGCCACCTTAAAACAAATGGGGTACGACAAAGACACTGCGGGTTGGTTTTTTAAGACGGGTAGACCTCAACGTGCTCTAGCAGCCTCTACAACAACTCCTCCTCCTCCTCCTCCTACACATGATCAGGGACCTTCACAAGATGCACCCTCATGGTTTTTATCCTTTCAGCAAGACTTCTCTAGTCTCTTATCTGAAGTACGATCCGGAATTTAGAGTATCAAGGAGAAAGTTACCTCACTTGATCAACGCATAACTCGGATTGAGGAACATCATGCAAAGTTCTCTAGGGGTGGTGATCACATGGACATTAGCTCAGCCCCTCATAGTGAAGCTGATAGCTTTGATCCAGAAACTAAGGATGAAGAAGAAGGACAAGAAGAAGAAGAAGAAGAAGAAGAAGGTCAAGAAGAAAGTCACAGAGAAAAAGAGCAGTAGGAAGCAACTAGAGTAGATGACTAGCCGATAATGTAGTTATAAGTTGTTTGCATTGTATGATACTGTTTGAATGTTTTTTTTTTTTTTTTGACACTTTTTGAATGTAAGATTCCTCTATATGTAAATACATCCTTGATGTTATAATATGACTTTTTCTATTCCTTGCTTCTTTTTGAATAATGATAAAGGGGGAGAAAATATTGTTAGCAAAGATAAATATACAATGAGAGCTAATGAGAGCTAAAAGCAAGATAAATACACAATGAGAGCTAAAAGCTAAAGTGAAGTAAAATATGGCACATAGTTTATAAATGGTACATAACTTGTAAAGATACCATAACTTGTAAAGATGTAAGTAAAAATAAATAAGTTACACAAATATGCAAGTAAGAAACCATACTTTATGAAGTGTGGCATACTTGTTAAATATGTTGGATGATATGCTATTTTGATGCTTATTGTAAGGGGGAGTCATTTTCAAAGGAACTCTTATCTTTGCTCCTTGTTTGTCATCATCAAAAAGGGGGAGATTGTTGACCTAAATGGGCTTTTCAATCAGTTTTGGTGATAACAAACAAAGGACAATCTAACTTGGAATGGTTGAGTAATGATGTTTCAGGTTTGACAATAATACAAGGATCATTATGGACCATCAAGCTACATCCATTAACAAGTGATCCAAGAGAAGCTCAAAACAACACTATATTGATTAATGCATGGAGAATCTAAAACCAGATCAAGCTAAAGTCCAAGGGATTTCAAAGTGATCATGAAATGGAAGATCTTAAGCTTAGAGTATAAGGTTTTAGGATGAGCAAAGTAAGTACTTCAAAATTGAATATCTATTGAAATATCATTTGAAACTCTTAAGGGGAAATATACGGACTTAAAGACCTTTTCAAGAAACCCCGGAAATTTTTTTATAAAAGAACAAAGCAAGAGAGCAAACATATTTTTGAATTGGAAATAAAAATAAAAATAAAAAAACCAGAAATTATACTGTTCAGAAGACTGAAATTACTCCTCAAAAGACTAAAGTGTCAACTTCAGAAGACTGAAGTTTAAGCTCAGTCATCTGAAGATTTTCTTTAGAAGACCGAAGATTAAGTTCAGTGGTCTGAAAAATTATTTGTGAAACACAGAAACTGGAAAAAGCACATCAGAAGACTGAACTCAGACTTCAGTTGTCTGAACCTGAGACTTCAGAAGTCTGAACCCTGAGATCAGACGTCTGATCTTGTGTCCAGTTCAATAGTTTCAAAGTGTTAAGGGACTTAAGTCGTCTGACCCCGATACTTCAGACGACTGAATGCTGTTAACGGGTAAAATTTTTAAATATTTTAAAATTTAAATATAAGTTGTTTGTGCCCCAAAATTTCTAAAAATTTGGGAAATACTCCAAGTAAACTTGGGCAACACGAAAACACTTTTTAAAGGCTATAAATACATGGTTTTGCAAATCAAAACATACTATGAATTGAAAAATATGCTCTATGCTCTCTTGCATACAAAGTTTCTACTTGCTCAACTACTTGCAATCTGAAAGTGCTGACATTCTGAACGTATTGATCATCAATCCCTGAGTTCTACATACTGATTTCCCATCTAGAGAAAAAAGGACTTGGTGAATTCTAATCTTAAGCTTCGAATTGTATTTCATATTTGATATTTAAATTCTGAAGTATATAGATTTGAATTGTACTAATCAGCTCTGTGAGTGAGCACTCTTTGTACACATCTCCTTACTATTTTTCTTGTAGTTATTGGACGATTCTAGGCTTGTTGGATCGTTGACCGAATGAGAGAAAGTCATTTGGAGAGGCGGGTTCTAGCCTACTTAAAGGAGTGGTTGTAAAGGTGTTGTTCCGCCTGGTAAAGGAACTAAGCTAGTGGAATCCTTTGGAAGTTTGCCAAAGGCGATGACGTATGCTGTGTTGAAGCCAAACCTCATAAATTTCGGTGTTCTTCTTATCCTTACTTTCTTTATTTTCTGCACCATATATTCTTGTGTATGCTAAGTGTAGGTTGCAGGGCTTAAAATCCATATTCAAAGAAGAACTCTTGGTTTTAGAAAGTACGTTTTAATTAACCATTTGCGGAAACCCATAAGGGAGTATGAAATCTTGATCAAGAGAAGCACAATAAAAATTTCATACAAAGCAGGTTTTGCAAACAAATTACAGGGCAACTGACCAAAAGCATAAAAATCTTGAATGGTTGTTTGACTTTCATACTTTGGTCGGTTGGATTGTATATTTAAATTTTCAGTACTTTGTGGTGTGATTTGGTTGTAATTATAATCTGATTAATTTACTTTCTTGTTATTGTATTAATACAAGCAAAGATTTAAAAAAAGAGGCTAAACAATTAAAATAATCCAATTCACCCCCATCTTGGGAAAGCTATTCTAATTTCAGATGGTAACGGATAAACGATAATTTTAGGCCGGTTAATAGAAAACTGGCGACGATTTTCTAAGAGATAGAGAAAACCATCGACGGTTTTCTCGGTAGTGTAGGCTATAAGGGAAACCCACGAGCTATTTGTAAAAATTAAACAGAATACACACACACACACACACACACTCTCTCTCTCTCTCTCTCTCTCCAAAACTCTACGGCCATACCATCTTTTCCCTTCGATTTCCGCTCCGTTAAACTCCGAATTGATGATCAGGAACCACCACGTGGTTCTTAGGAAGATTCTCTAGAACTTTGGCGGAGCGGATTTTCAGGTTGTGTTTTTGGGGCACCACTCCAAAACTGATGTAAGGGTGTTAAATATTTGTTTTAATGGTTAAATTGAAGTATTTTGGGCCTAGGGAATATTAAATGATAATATTTTGGTGATTGATTTGATTAATTTGGGGAAAATATAATTTCAAGGTTTCGAACTCCGAATGCCGCGAGGCGTAGATTTAAAGTTCCAGCAGGATCAACAGGAATCAGCTAAGGGAATAGATTAAGTAAGGTATTTTCAAAAATTTATTTATAAATTAATGTATTTTTGGAATATTGGTATTGAACAGAAAAAAAAGATTTTATAGTACGTTATAGTATAATACAGAGTAGAACTCACTCGTGTGTCATGAGTATAAATTTAATGTAATATCAGTATCTTAGAAATATAAGTATTTCAAAGAATATGTATGGTTTTTCAGTAAATTTTAGAAGATCAGAGATAGTACAGATGTTAAAGATATTTCTAGTATATTATGAAATGATAGTCGGCGTAGATGTCGAGATATGTTAGCTGGCGTAGATGGCGAGATATGATAGCCAATGCAGATGCCGAGATATGATAGCCGGCGCAGATGTCGTGATCAATTTTATTATGATGATTTATTCAGAAATTATGAAATGACAAATTTTATTCAGAAAATATGACAAAGCCAGATTTTATTACAAGAATATGAAAATGTTATTTATGAACAAAAATATATTATATGAAATGTATTATCTAATAACAAAACCCGGATGGTTACGTATATTAAGAGCACGATACCGTAGCTAGTTAATCAAATCGGTGTAGTAGGATACCCACTAAATGCCGACCCCCAGAGGTTGTCGATGAGTAGGCTGGGCGGGCCAGATTAGGTATAGTCGATAGTGCAACCACACTATTTAGGAAGTGTGGGTCGGTGGCCGATTAGCCTAGAAGTGTAGGCGGTGTAGTAGGATACCCACTGTGTTACTGACCCGCTACAAGTTTGACAGTGTAGTAGGATGGGCAAACCAGGTTGGGTGGACAATCGTGCATAGTTATGTTATATTTGACTTAAACTAGTAAGTCAACTAGAGTTAAATCCAGCCTACAAGTCGCATAACCCAGATCATGAGGGGTGGAGTCATGATATACAGATATACATCCAGGGTACAACTTCAATAAAATACTGATTTAACATATGGTTTTAAAGATATGAAAATTTATTATGATATAGCATGAAACTATTTAAAGTTGAGATTTTTATATGATCAGTGCAACTTAAGATATGTATTTATTACAGTTACATTATTTGCAGCATATGTTTATAATATGATAATACTCACGTTGTCATACACTGATATTAGTCTATTTCCCTTACTAAGAGGTGTCTCACCCTTACATTACAAATATTTCAGGAAATCTCGACAGACAAGTGATGCGAGCATTGCAGGGTAAGTAGTCGGGTCAAACTCATAATGATTTTTGGGGTATATATGTGTGTATGTAGAAATAGTGAAACTCTGGTATTGTATATATGTAAAGTGTATTTTGGTTCCACTGCTTAGATAATATGTATGTATAAACAGTAAATCCTCAGTGCCTATGGGTCCGAGTTGACTTTGATAGTATGTCATGATATCAGAGCTATTGTGGTAATTATTAAAAAACAAAAAAAGATAGCATAAATAAGGTCGTTACACACAATCCTTAGACACGATATATCAGTAGTTACACCCACAGGGATGACAATAGCATGTAAAAAAGTGATTAGAAATTTCCTAGTGGATATTCATGGTAGAATGCTGCCTACTAATTTAATGGTATTTAATATGTATGGATTCAATGTCATTATGGGAATGGATTGGTTAGCCTCCAATTATGTGAGCATAGACTGTCATCGGAGAGAGGTAGTGTTCAGACCTCCTAGGGAGCAGGAGTGTAGCGCCCCGACCCACCACGTGGCCCAGAGTGCTAGTAAACACACACACACACACACACACACACACACATATATATATATATATATGTGTGTATGTATGTATGTATGTATGTATATATATATATATATATATGTCTTTGAAACCACCTATAGAATATATAAATGCAACCCACCCTAACCAGGGAATCCCGAGTGCACCTACCATTATTGAAATTAAACCATATAGCGAAAGATTTCTAAAACATCCAAACACTTTACAAGAGTTCTACCTATTCCCAAATACATACACACCACTATCTATCTACATATTACAATCCCAAAACAACAAAATAAGACATCTAGTATCTCACCAGTTCGGATAATCACTCCCAGAAGTCTAATCCCTGCCCTGAGGTAAACTAGGTACGGTTCCCTGAAGGACCTGAAAAATAATTTGTATGATGGGGCGAGACACTTCTTAGTAAGACGTATTATATTATTATCAGTGTGTGGTTAGCATGAGTTCTCATGTGAATATGAAATTCCATCATTTAAACTATATATGAAATGACATTTAAAACTGTACTACACTGTACATCTGAATATACATAATATCATAATAATAAACTGTCGGTTCAATATAGCTATTTTATAGTAAATTTGCCCACATATGCATAAAAGATACAACCTGGACTGTTGTGTTAGCGTCGTCACGCTATCATATACTCATACAACATGCTTCCCCCTAAAACAGGTTGTGTGACCCGAAGGCTGGACTCAGCATATGGCAGGCCGATCATAACTGAGTTAGAAAAGGTAGTAAGTACGATTGTGCCTACCTAAGGTCATCCGGAACTGCATCGGATGTGCCCCCCCCCCCTAAAACACTTTCCTCGAGGGAGTACTATGCCCACGTCACCAATCGTTTATCCATCATCACACTATCATCCCAGTGTGATTGTACTCCCTGCCAACATATAGCTAAGGTATCGTGCTCAATATATCACATCTCATATCCACAGGGCTCTAGAATCATATATGGCAATTTACATAATAAAACTGTATTATATCTCATTTCATATAAAACTTGTCATTTATTAACTCTCGGCCCCCAGCCATCATATCAAATATTGACCCCCAACTATCATATTATATCTCGGCCCCTAGCCATCATATTAAATATTGCCCCCCAGTCGTCATATTAAATCTCGACCCCCGGCCGTCATATCATACTTGTATTATAAGTAAAACATTCTACTCATATATAACATTTAAAAACTATCCTTGTGCCACACAATTTTTATCTGATAGATCATAAATAAAATACTGACGAAGAAAGAAATAAATTTCTGAAAATAGGGTCTGAGCATCTCCAAGGTTTTATTTAACTTAAACTATTTATTTTATAGAAAATAGGAGATTTCAAACGAAACACGTTAATTTTCCCCAAAACATATAACAGTCAAAACCATCCTTTTCATATACCTAATTTATTCAGAAAATTACATACACCATTTCTGAAAATATACATTGCCATTAAATCGGTCCATAATTCAAAACAACTGACATAACATAATCCCCTTACCTGACTTACTGGGAACCCTAAATCCACGCCTTGTGGCGTTCGAAGATCAAAACTCTGAAATTACATTTTTCCCAAATTAATCAACTCAACCCATAGAATATTTCTCATTTACCATTTCCTAGGCCCCATATACTTGAAATTACCAATAAAACCCTAAAATGCCCTACTTACCCTGGTTTTGGAGTGGTGCCTAGAAAGTCTCGTTCAAAAATCCATTCTGCTAGACCTGTAGAGAAACGCCCCTAGTTCCTTGTGGCGACTTCCGATCGTCGATTCGGGCGACGAATGACAAGGAATCGAAGAGAAAAGGGGTTAGGGCACTAGTTAGAGAGAGAGAAAAAAAAATTAATTTTCTTAATGAAGAAGCAACAAAAAAATCTATTTATAAGCCTTTAACCCAGCACAATTCATCGACGAAATAGGACCTTCGTCGACGAACTGTAGAAGGACAGTCGTCGACAAAAGAAGGGGTTCGTCGATGAACCGTATGGCTAAAATTCCTCTTGGTATCTCTTCGTCGACGATGCCTCAAATTTGTCGACAAACTACAGAAGGACATTCGTCAACGAAAGCAAAGGATTCGTCAACGAGCCCTACTATTTGCCCTTTTTAAATTTTCCTTTATGCTTTTTCTTTATTTATTTCCTTATTTTTCATGTTCGGGTTTCTACAATCTCCCCCTTTTATAAAAATTTTGTCCTCGAAATTTGCTAATTGATTTCCATTACATCACCTAAATTATTGTTGATCTACTAATCTAACTCTAGGAAGAGTTGGCGGCCACCCACATAGCAGTCTCGTCCCAAATTTATTAAATACCCTCACTTATGGCGGAGGAATACCGTTGTTACATATACTGTCTCGGAAGATTATAATATTCATAGAAAACTCTTCCAGAGACCATCCATAAACCATAACAATAAACAACTGATAAAACTAAACAATCTACTCTAATAAACCTATATACAAAACCAACACTTACCTACCGCTCTAGTTACCAGTTTAACGCCGAGCTTCTCCGAATAGCTGTGGATACTTCAAACGTATTTCTATCTTTGATTCCCATTATGCTTCCTCCACTGCATGATTATGCCAAAGTACCTTTACAAGCGAAATCCTTTTAGTACGTAGCTCATGTTCCTTATAGTCTAGAATTTGAACCAGTATCTCCTTATATACCAACGTATCCCCGAGATCCAAAGACTCGTAACTGATTATATGCGAAGTATCCGAAATGTACTTCCTTAGCATGGACACGTGGAACACGTCGTGAATCCTAGACAATGTTGGGGGGTAATGCTATCCTGTACGCCAGCAGACCAACTCTCTCCAGAATCTCGAATGGCCCGATGTATCTGAGGCTTAGCTTCCCATTCATCCCAAATATCATTACCCCTTTCATCAGAGCAATCCTAAAAAATATGGCATTACCTATCTCAAACTCCAGCTTTCACCGGTGTGTATCAGCATAGCTCTTCTATCGACTCTGTGCTGTCTTAATTCTTTCCTTGATAAACTGGACCTTCTCAACAGTCTGTTGAACAAGCTCTAGCCCCAAAATCTGTCGCTCACCAACCTTATCCCAATACAATGGAGATCGGCACCTCCGACCATACAATGCTTCATACGGTGCTATCACGATACTAGTCTGATAACTGTTACTGTATGCAAACTCAACTAACGGTAGATATTTAATCTAACTACCCCCAAAATCTAGTACACACCCCCGCAACATATCCTCTAGAATCTAAATGGTCCTCTCTAATTGACCATCGGTCTGCGAATGAAAAGCAATACTAAAAGTAAGTTGAGTTTCCAGTGCTTCCTATAAACTCTTCCAAAACTAGGAAGTAAACCATGGGTCCCTATCTTAAACGATGGACATAGGCACCCCGTGCAATCTGACTATCTTCTGCACGTAGAGCTCTACCAGCCTATTCATGGAATAACTGACTTTAACCAAAATGAAATGGGAAGTCTTCATCAATCTATCAACAACTACCCAAATAGCATTCTATCCATGAAGTGCCGATGGCAATCCCGTAACAAAGTCCATGGAAATGTACTCCTACTTCCACTTAGGAATGAGAAGTGGCTGTAAAGGTCCCATTGGCCTCTAGTGCTCAGCCTTCACCTACTGACACGTCAAGCACTGCTCAACAAAATAGGCGATCTCTCTTTTCATATTAGACCACCAGAAAGATTCCTGTAAATCCCTGTACATTTTTGTGCTCTATGAATGCACTGTATATAAAAAGTGATGTGCCTCTTCCAGGATGGTTCTTTTAATTTTAGCATCATTTGGTATGCATATCCTGATGTGAAATCTCAACACCTTGTCATTTGAGACATTGAAATCTGCATTCACCATCATGTATTTCACTAACAATCTCTGCTAGCTCTGCATCTTTCATCTGAGTCGTCTTGATCATTTCCCATAATGTCGATTGCACTACCAAGTTAGTAATAAATGCTTGTTGATTTCCTTCCACTAACTCCACACCCAACCTTTCCAGGTCCATCTTGATCCGATGCTGAACTCCAACTACTGAGACTAATGCCGCCACTGACTTCCGACTCAAAGCATCAGCTACCATATTAGCTTTTCCTAGGTAGTAACTAATGGTATAGTCGTAGTCCTTTATTAACTCCAGTCATCTCCGTTGCCTCATGTTTAACTTTTTCTAGGTAAAAAATTACTTAAGACTCTTGTGGTCGATAAAGATCTCGCACTTTTCACCGTACAGGTAGTGCCTCTAAATTTTCAATGCATAGACTACTGCTGCCAATTCCATGTTATGCATTAGATAGTTCTTCTCGTACTCCTTGAGTTGGCAAGAAGCATACGCGATAACCTTTCCCTACTGCATTAAGACACACCCGAGCCCTTTCTTAGATGCATCACTATAGATCACAAATTCACTATCTCCTAAAGGAATGCTCAACATTGGGGCAGTAACTAGCCGCTACTTCAGTCCCTAAAAACTCTGCTCGCACTCATTAGACCATTCGAATTTCATGTTCTTCCTCGTGAGCTGTGTCAGCATACCTGATAATTTAGAAAATCTCGCTACAAACCGGCGGTAATATCTTGCCAGACCGAAGAAACCTCTAATCTCATGCACATTCTTCGGTCTCCCAATTCACTACCGCTTCTATTTTGCTCGAGTCCACTGAAACACCTTCCTTGGAAACCACATGTCCCAAAAATGTCACTTGCTCTAACTAGAATTTGCATTTCTTGAACTTCGCAAACCACTTCTTTTCTCTAAGTACGTAGAGTACCAACCTCAAATGAGTTCATGCTCCTCAGGACTCCTCGAATAAACCAGGATGTCATCGATGAATCCCACCACGAATTGATCTAGGTACTCATGAAACACCCTATTCATCAGATCCATGAATACCGCAGGAGCATTGGTTAATCTGAAAGACATAACTAGAAATTCATAGTGGCGATACCTAGTACGAAAGGCCATCTTTGGTACATCCTCTGATTTAACTCTCACTTGATGATACCTAGATCGCAGATCGGGGTAACGGGTACTTATTCTTTATTATCACTTTATTAATCTCTCTATAGTCGATGCACATCCTCATCGACCCATCTTTCTTCTTTACAAATAACACTGGTGCTCCCCAGGGCGATACACTCAATCTGATAAACCTATTATCAAAAAGTTCCTACAGCTGCTCCTTTAACTCCTTTAATTCAACTAGAGCCATTCTGTAAGGAGCCTTAGAAATAGATGTTGTCCCTGGAAGCAACTCAATGGCAAACTCCACCTCCCTATCAAGAGGCGATTCCGGTAAATCTTATGGGAAAACGTCTGAGAACTCCTTTACCACATAAATATCCTCTAGTTTAAGTTATTCTCTTAGTGCCTCTTTTATGAATGCTAAATACCGCTAACCTCCTCGTCTACATAGCTGAAAGGATCTGTGGTGCAGAGTGCACACACGACTCAACAAATATAAACTTCGGCTCCTTAGGAAGTCGAAACACTACCTCCTTCCTGTGGCAGTCAATACTCGCATAGCTAGCTGCTAACCAATCCATCCCCATAATAAGATCAAAGCCATGCATGTTAAAGATAATCAAGTTAGCAAGTATCATTCTCCTCTGAATTTCTACTGGACAGTCTTGGATCACTTTACTACACACTACCACTGACCCTGTTGGTGTGACCACCTCTAACTCAACATCTAACGATTGTGTTTCTACCCTGTATAATTTAATGAACCTCCTAGTAATAAAAGAATGCGTCGCACCTGGGTCAAAAAATAGAATGGCTTTATTTGACAAATGAAAATTGTACCTGTCACCATGTCATCGGCATTCTTAGCGTCGCCAGGAGTTAAGGAATACACTCACGCCTAGGTCGTACCCCTTAGATAGATTTCACGTGGTGCCTGGTTACCTCCCTGATATGGCTGCTGTGAAGGTGCATTGTTCCATGCCCCACGCCAATCTCGCACAAAATGCCTGTGCCTACCACACCAAAAGAAACTGCCTGATCTTGCCATACACTCTCCCGAATGCCTCTTGCCACACGTAGGGCAAATAGGGCTTGCTGAGGTACCCTGGAATGCCCTAACACCCGTATCCTGTCGCTGGCCTCTGCTGTTACCATACCTCCTCCAAGGGCCTTGCCTAGCACCCGTATAAGAACTAGAAGGCATCAGCCTCTTCTTCGGGTTCTGAGCCTCTTCATCCCCCTATAGGCTTGCCTATGCCACAATGGCCTTATCTACCAGTGTAGAAAACCCCTGCACCTATAACACAGCCACATGTTTTGTAATCTTCTACTTCAAACCTTTCTCGAACTTCCAAGCCTTCGCAGACTCATCTGGTACCATGTAAGGAGCAAAGCATGACAGCTCCACAAATCGGGCGGCATACTGCTGAACAGTCAGCTGTCCTTAAGTCAGGTTCAGGAATTCTTCTACCTTTACTTTCCTGACAGAGGCTAGAAAATACCGATCAAAGAATACCTCTCTAAAGTGGCTCCACGTCATCGCCACCGATACCAGTCTCTGCCCCTCCAGTAGCTTTACCGTTTCCCACCATCTTTTGGCCTCTCCAATCAGTTTAAACGTAGCATATAGCACCTTCTGCTCATCGGTGCATCGCAATATAGCCAAGATTTTCTTGATTTCCTAAATCCAATTCTCTGCAAGGATCGAGTTGGTACTTCCCGCAAAAGTAGGAGGCTTTAGGCAAGTGAACTTCACAATAGAATCTCCCAGCTTAGCAGTGGGACGATCCTACCCCTGAGAACTCCGCACAACCTCGGCCATAACTTGTTGGGCAAAATCCCAAAGCACCACCGTAGAATCGCTGCTACCCTCATGGGCAGCTCCCTCACTGCTACTTCCTTCGGTGACAACGTTATTGTCCCTGAGATCCATCCTGTAGACATAACCAAAACAAATTTAGAATCCTAATATCCTAACATAACTAGTGCAATTATAAGACTAAAATATTTACTTTCAATAAATTTCAAATACTGGCCTAACTCTTTTTCCCTAATTCACGACATACTCTGCCAATTTCATATTCCCGTTCTAGTTTTCAAATTTCTACCTTTCTACTCGGAAACAAAACCATCAATGGATTGCCGTGATTTTTTGAACTCGTGGACTAATCCAGAAAAACACATAAGTTCGTCAAGGAATTTTTGTCTCCAGGCTTACGAAGCAAAAACTCAAAATTCCTATTCTACCCATTCCTATCCTTGTCCTACTTGAACCTATACTCTGGTAAGATCATCTGACTTAATCTGCAGAACCTAGCAACCTACGCTCTGATACCAGCCGTAGTGCCCCGACCCACCATGTGGCCCGGAGTGCTAGTAAACATACATACATACATACATACATATATATATATATATACATATATATATATATATGATACCACCTACAGAATATATAAATGCAACCCAGCCTAACTAAGGAATCTCGGGTGCACCTACCATCACTGAAATACAACCATACAACGAAAGATTTCAAAAACATCCAAACACTTTACCAAAGTTCTACTTGTTCCCAAATACATACACACCACTATCTATCAACATATTACAATCCCAAAACAACAAAATAAGACATTTGGTATCTCACCAGTTTTGATAACCACTCCCAGAAGTCCAATCCCAGCCTCGAGGTAAGCTAGGTACGGTTCTCTGAAGGACATGAAAAATAATTTGTACAATGGGGTGAGACACTTCTTAGTAAGACGGATTATATTATTATCAGTGTGTGGCTAGCATGAGTTCTCGTGTGAATATAAAATTTCATCATTTAAACTGTATGTGAAATGGCATTTAAAACTATACTACACTATACATTTGAATATACATAATATTAGAATAATAAATTGTTGGCTCAATATAGCCTTTGCATAGTAAATTTGCTCATATATGCATAAAAGATACAACCTGGACTGCTGTGTTAGTGTCGTCACGCTATCATATACTCATACGACATGCTTCCGCCCATGACAGGTTGTGCGGTCCGAAGGTTGGACTCAGCATATGGCTGGCGGATCATAGCTGAGTTAGAAAAGGTAGTAAGTACGATTGTGCCTACCTGTGGTCATCTGAAACTGCATCGAATGTACCCCCCGACACTTTCCTCAGAGGAGTACGGTGCCTAAGTCACAAATCGTCTATCCATCATCACGCTCCTAGTGGTACTTGCTATTTCCCTCAGTTGTGGTTTGGTACAGGTATAGTAGGCAACAGTTCCTAAAAATTCTTCTCGATATGCCTTGGTTTACCGCACTTAAAACAATTAGGAGTCCCAAACCAGCATTCACCCCTATGCATCTTGTTACATTTCTCGCATATAGAATAAGACTTATTACCCTGATAACCAGGATAATCCCGATCTCTTGTCTCCTGTCTAGAGCCCGTAGCATCTTTCCCTTTCTTCCTCGATCCCTAACTGACCTCAGCCTAAATACTAGATGATGCAGGCCTCTTCTTCTGCTCTGTAGGCTCTGTACTGCCCTGGATGCTCTTTTCCAGTATCGAAGTCTTATCAACCAAGTCTGAGAAATTCTAGACCTAAAATCCCACCACCAGTTCATAAATTCTGCATCTCAGGCCTTTTTCAAATTTTCTAACCTTTCTTGCCTCATTCAGGATCAAGAACGGTGCGAAGCGAGATAGCTTCATAAATTTTGCTGCATATTTCCCAACGGTCATATTCCCCTTGGTCAGGTTAGTAAACTCTTCAATTTTTTCCTCTCTGATAGATAAGGGAAAATACCTATCAAAGAACAGTCCTTTGAATCGCTCTTAGGTCAGTGATATCTTTACTAGTCTCTGTTCCTCTAGTAGCTTCACAAAAAGCCACTAGCATTTTGCATCTCCGGTCATCTTAAATGCGGCATAATAAACCTTTTGCTCGTCCTTGCAGTCGAGTACAACCATGATCTCCTCTATCTCCTGTACCCAATTCTCTAAGCCACTAGATCAGGTCCTTCTACGAAGGCCGGAAAGGTTCATTCTCATGAATTCCTTGATGTTGCAACCTTGACCTATAGGTGGACACTTTTGCTCTCTCGGATTCTTCCTCATTTATGCCCTGACCTGTCAGGCTATACCCCTTAACATCATGGAGATGTCCAAGTCCTCCTCACTGGAAGTCTCCGCATCATCTCTTCCTTCAGCCTCTACATCCTCATCCCTAGGATCCATCCTGAAAATAGGACAGGAAAAAGTTAAGAATCCCTTATCATAACTCTAACAACACAATTATTAAATTTAAATCCAATATACATCCAAATTCTCCATATAATCCAGTCTCACAATTTAGAAACAAAATCATCTAAGGTTTACCGTGGTTTTTCTGAGGCCGTCGACTGCTTCAGAAAAATCATAGGAAATCGTTGACGTATTTTTGCCTCTAAACTACAAAATAAATTCCTACACTTCTTAACAACTAACCTATCCATCAAGTATCCTCATCCTAACTGATACCTATACTCTGGTATAAATCATCCATAAGTTTGCAAAACCCAAAACCTATTACTCTAATACCAAATTGTAACGCCCCGAACCCGAAAACCCAGTCTGGTGCGTTATACCTGAATAAACCATGCTTCATGGTGCCCTGAACCCACCTGATGGGACCCAGGTGCCACGTAATCCATTTTCCTGTACCTGTTATTCCATTAACAATTACGCAGCAAAAAACATAACTACAATCCTCAACCAATATAATACCAGAGTTTTCTACATCTATCTACATTCTAAAATAAACCATTCATCCACCTATGTCTACATATATACATATCTCCAAAAACATAATCTACAACTTCTAGTTTTCACAACTTAGAAAACTTAAAACATAAAACATAAAACTTATACATCCCAAAAGTATCATCAAAGTTTATACCTTTTTTATTTTTATATCCAAAAATGTTATAACAACCTTGATCTCTCTAAGCTCGATCACATGGAGGTCCTGAAAAAGATAAATTTGTATTCAGGTGAGACACATCTCAGTAAGGGAAGAAACAATATATTAAATCAGTGTATAGTCAACATGAGGTTTGTAAATAACATATGTATATGTATTCATCATTTGCAAATCATTATCATAATTTCTAAAATCATTTCCTGTGCCTGATCAAACACATGCAAGCTATTTTACTCATGAGAATACCTAAGGATTAGAGTGATTACCCACCCATACAAGTAGCACCCCTCTCCTCTAATACTTTAGGCAACCAATGGTCATAACTAAAGCATATCAGGGCACTTACCTTACTCAATAAGCCCTCAGGTGAAAAATTAATCTTATACTCACATAGTTCATACAATGGTTTACCAGTAAAGGCTCCTGAAAATAAGGAAATTTACCCATCTATACAAGTAATTTCCCTCTGCCATACGTTATGCAACCTACTGCTACATCTGATACCTACTAGGGCACTCGCTTTTCTTAGCAAGCCCTCGAGCGAAGAGTTTACCCCGCCCTTATAAATACATATCATACTAGCATGAATACTGAAACTACAATAATACATTACTCTGTTTGTCATTTATTCTGTATTTCTCATCTGTTCATGTTCTCAGTTTTTACATTTCATAGCATTTCACTTTACATGACTCTTTCCCATTTTACACCGTTCACAATTCACATTTCATTTCCATTTCATTCATATTTCATTTCATTCTCATTTCCATTTCATTTCCTGCATTCGTACTACAGCTCCTTTCAGTTGTACATTAGTTAGTCCACGTAGATATGCGCTATTTTACTATTACAACTCCTTTCACCTATTCATTAGTTAGTCCACATAGATATGCACTATTATGTTACTACAACTCCTTTCAGCTATTCATCATTTATCCATGGTTGAATTAACAATCACATGCAGTATAATTCATAACACATTTTCATTCTCTTTGCATTTCCTGTATAACATGCATTTCATATATATAACATAATTCAACACAGAATTTTCATTTTACTCATGCCACACAATTTAGCAATATATTTCAAACATTTTCTGTAAAATAAGCCAACACTCATTTATCGTTCATATACTGTAAGTATACCTTTAATTTCCTACACAATTATCTTGAAAAATCTTTCACTTTTATCAGTCCATTTTCACACATACATATCTAATAAAACAATCTTAAGCTCAGAAATCATAATTTAAACGACTGGCATTTTAAATCCATACGAAAAACATATACATATATACATAACATAATCCATTTATCCGTTTAATTCATAAAACCTAGTTTAATATATATTCCCCCTTACCTGTGTCTTGAACTACGCCAAGAGGGACCCCGAAAAGATTCCTATGGCGCTCACTCGAATCCTGAATCAAAAATCTTAATTCCATTAAATCAACCCTAAATAAAATACTATTTTAACATTTCTTAGGCCCATAAATTCCAAATGAACAATTAAACTCTCAAATATAATCAATTTACTTAATTCCCCAAATCCCACTATCGCTTTGGAGTGGTGCCTAGGATACCCAAATTGAAAATTTATTCTGAATAAAATGACGACGATCGAGACTAGGACCTCGTGGTGGTGCTCGATCGTCGATTTAGCCAAAGATTTAAGGAGAAATTAAGAAAAAAGAGGAAGTATACCTTTCCCCATGAGTGGTGCCTAAGTTGCTCCCATGACAAATCCGCTCGGTAGAAATGTCGGTGACGGAGATAGGAACCCAACGGTATCTTTGATTTTATGATCGACCGAATATTGGCCGAGAAAATGGAGAGAGAGAGAGAGAGAAAGGCAGGCGGAGGAGGTAGACGTGAGTCGTAAGTGTACTAGAGAGATGAGAGTAGGATGAAATCCAATTTGAAATTGGATACTTAGCTTCCTGAAGAAGCTTTATACACACACACACACACACACACACACACATATATATATATATTAATATATTATATTATATAATTTAATTAATAATTATTATTTAATTATTTAATTTAAATTTTTTTTTTAGGATCACTACAGAGGATATTCCCGTAGTAAAGGAGTTCTTAGATGTTTTTTTAGAGGACTTACCAGGATTGCCTCCTGATCGCGAAGTGGAGTTTGCTATTGATTTGCTTCCAGGTAAGGCGCCAATCTCCAAGACTCCGTACATAATGGTGCTAGCCGAATTGAAGGAGCAATTACAGGAATTACTAAACAGGGGATTTATCAGGCCTAGCATGTCACCCTGAGGAGCACATGTTCTGTTTGTGAAAAAGAAACACGGGTCGATGAGGATGTGCATCGACTACCGAGAGATAAATAAGGTGACGATAAAGAACAAGTACTCGTTACCCCGTATTGACGATCTGTTTGACCAGCTCTTCAGGGCACACAAGTCTTCTCCAAGATCGATCTTTGATCCGGGTATCATCAGGCGAAAGTTAAATCAGAGGATGTACCAAAGACTGCTTTCTGAACCAGGTATGGCCACTATGAATTTCTGGTTATGCCTTTAGGATTGACAAATGCTCCGAATGCATTCATGGACTTGATGAATAAGGTCTTCCACCAGTATCTGGATCAGTTTGTAGTGGTGTTCATTGATGACATACAGGTCTATTCAAGGAGTCTCGTGGAGCATGAGATACATTTGAGATTGGTGCTTCAGGTACTCAGAGAAAGGAAGTTGTATGCTAAATTCAAGAAATGCAATTTCTAGTTAGAAAAAGTTGCATTACTAGGACACGTGGTATCCAAGGAAGGTGTTTCAATGGACCCGAGCAAGATAGAGCCGGTTCGTAAAGGGATTTTCTTGACTTTTAGTTCATTTAACATGGCTAACGAGGAAGGATGTGAAGCTTGAGTGGACTGGTGAATGCGAGCAAAGCTTTCAGGAATTAAAAAACGACTGGTCCCTACTCTAGTTTTGACCATCCCATCATGTGATGGTGGATTTGTGATTTACAATGACACGTCTTAGAAGAACTCGGTTGTGTTCTGAGGCAGCAAGGAAAGGTCATTGCATACGCTTCTCGATAGCTCAAGGAATACGAAAAGAACTATCTCACGCATGACATGGAATTAGCAGTAGTAGTGTATGCACTAGGCACTACCTGTATAGTGAAAGATGTGAGATCTTTACAGACCACAAGAGCCTCAAATAGTTATTCATGCAAATAGAACTAAATATGAGATAGAGAAGGTGGTTAGAGCTAATAAAAGGCTACGAATGTACCATCAATTACCACCCAGGAAAAGCTAATGTGATAGTCGATGCGCTGAGTCAAAAGTCAGTGAACGTGTCGGTATCAGTAGTGGTAGTTCAGCATCAGATCAGGATGGACCTAGAACGGCTTGGTGTGGAGATAGTGGAAGGAAATCACCAGGCACTTATCACTAGCCTAGTAATTCAGCCAACCTTACTAGAAAGGACCAGGGCAGCTCAGATAAGGGATGCAGAACTAGTGAAGATAATAGATAAAGTGCATAGTGGGTTGGGGGTAGATTTTAATGCCTCAGATGATGAGGTATTGAGGTTCCACACCAGGACATGTGTACCAAATGATGTAGAGATTAAACAAACCATTTTGGAGAAGGCACATGCTCTCTTTATACAATGCATCCAAGGAATACTAAGATGTATACGAATCTGCGGGAATCATTCTAGTGGAATAACATGAAGAGGGAGATTGCCATATTCATAGAGCAGTGCTTGACAATTCAATAGGTGAAGGTCGAGCAACAGAAGTCAGCAGGACCATTGCAACCACTTCCCATTCCTGAGTGGAAGTGGGAGCACATTTCCATAGACTTCGTCACGAGCTTACCATCAGCACTTCATGGACAAAACATTATCTGGGTGATGGTTGACTGACAAACGAAGACTGCTCACATCTTCTCGATTAAAATCAGTTATTCCATAAATCAACTAGTAGAGTTATATGTTCAAGAGATAGTAAGGCTGCACGGTATACCCGTGTCCATTGTTTTAAACAGAGACCCCTGGTTCACCTCCTAGTTTTGGAATAGTCTACATAGAGCTTTGGGAACTCAACTTACTTTCAGCACAACGTTTCACCCTCAGACAGACTGGCAGTCAGAAAAGAAGATCCAAATATTATAGGGTATGTTGAGGGTGTGTGTGTTGGATTTCTGAGGTGGTTGGCTTCAGTATTTACTGCTAGTGGAGTTCACCTACAATAATAGCTACCAGGCTAGTATCGAAATGGCACCATATGAAGTATTGTACGGTCGAAGGTGCCGATCTCCATTGTACTGGGATGAGGTTGGCGAGTGGTAGATTTTGGGCTAGAGATCATTCAGCAGACTTTTGGAAAGATCAAACTCATCAAGGATCGAATTAAAATAGCTCAAAGTCGATAGAAAAGCTATGATGATACATGCTGACGAGAGCTGGAGTTTGCAGCAGGGGATAAGATATTCCTGAGCATTGCTCCGATGAAAGGGGTTATGAGGTTTGGAAAGGAGGGTAACCTAAGGCCTAGGTACATTGAGCCATTCGCAATACTAGAGAGAATTAGCCCGGTAGCATATAGAATAGAGTTACCCCCAGCATTGTCTAGAATGCATGATATCTTCCATGTGTCGATATTGAGGAAGTACATCTCAGATCCTTCGCACGTGATCAGTTATGAATTCTTGGAAATCAGCAAACCTTATCCTATGAGGAAGTGCCAATATAGATTTTGGACCATAAGGAACAGGAACTGCGTACTAAGAAGATCCCGCCAGTGAAAGTGCTTTGGCGTAATCATGCAGTGGAGGAAGCTTCATGGGAACTAGAAGAGGAAATACGTCTAAAGTACCCGCAACTATTCAACGAGCCCCAACACTAGGTAGGTAGGTAAAACGGTTTAGGTAAGTATGACAGTATAGGTAGGTGTTTGGGTTTTGTGTATAGGTTTGTTCAGTTGTCTGTTTATTTCTGGTTTTAGTATATGGATGGTTTTTAAATGAGTTTTGAATAGTTATTGCAATATCCCAAAGACATTGTATGTAACCATGATATTCCTCCGCCAATGAGTGAAGGTAATTAATAAACTTGGGACGGGGCTCCAATGTGGGTGGCCATTGGATCTTCCTAGAGTCGGTTCAGCAGATCAGTGATAATCCAGTGATTGTAGTGAAAGTCAGTTAGCAAATTTCAAGGACGAAATTTTTATAAGGAAGGGAGGATGTAGGAACCTGAACCAACAAAATAAAAGGAAAAAAGAAAAGAAAATAGAAAGGGAAAGAAAAGAGGAAATCGGTTTGTCATAGGACCAAACCGTCGACGGTTTCGAAAAGCTTAGGAAAATTCGCAACGGTTTCAACTATAGAGAGGTTTCTAAGGAAGATTTTGGTTTGGTAAATGGACAAACCATCGACGGTTTCAAGAAACCGTTGATAGTTTCGTGCGGACCAGCTTGCCTATAAATAGAATGGACCTCATTTTTTTTAAAAAAATAATTTCTCTCTCTGTCTCTCTTTGTCTCTCTCTCTCTCTCTCTCTCTCTCTCTCTCTCTCTCTCTCTCTCTCTCTCTCTCTCTCTCTCCTAGGGTTTTGAGTTTTTCTCTCTCTAGGGCTCTCCTAGGCTTCCTTGTATTCTCCGATTCTCTCTCCCTCCTCCCAACTCGTAGGTCATCGATCCTCATCAGATTTAAATGGCTAGTGTTTTAAGTTCTGAAGGTTGTAGGCAGATTTTTTAGGAACAGATAAAGGGATTAGATTATGTCAACTCTTTTTAAAATATGAACCAATTAAACTGTTGTATATGATTTTTTTTTTTTTTGAACGGTATATGTGATTTTATGAACGATTCAGGCTTATGAAAATTATAGTTTTGAGTATTATACGTATTTGGGGAAAACTAAAGTGAGTGGGTTGATTATCTCCTTTTTCTTGTAAAACATATAGTTTAAGTTAAATTAAACCCTAGAGATGATCCTACTCTGATTTTCAACAAATAATATTTTTCTCGAGTCGATTATGGTATTATATTTTATCAGCCAAATGGTGTGGCATAAGAATGAGTATTATGGTATGTTTAAATATGACAGTTTAATAAGATGATTTTATCAGTATATGTTATGATAGATTTATACAATTATGATAAAATGATATGGCAGCTAAATGCCAGTTATGATATACTGATATGGTGGCTATATGCCAATTGTGATATACTGATATGGCGGCTATATGCCGGTTATGATATAATAAAATGGTGGTTGTATGCTGAGTTATGAAATGGTGGATGTGTGCCAAGTTATGAAATAACGGTTGTATGTCGGGTTATGAAACAGCAGCTTGATGCCGAGATATAATATGGTACGTTTTATACTAATATATGGAAATGAGATTTTATTACAGTTTTTATTACGTAATATGCATTATATGGTTTAAGAACCCTAAGGGATATATGTAATGTGAGCATGGTACCGTAGCTATAATCAGGAGGGGAGTGCAACCACACTGGTATGAAAGTGTGGTAGTGAATAATCAATTTGGCTTGGGTACAGTACTACTCCTGTAGGCTATGCCGAGAGACCCCTCCTAAAGGACATTCCGGGGGACCCTATCGAGGCACATTCCATAACAAGGTAGGCAAATCGTACTTATGGATCAGTTCGATTGACTTAGCATTGATTGGCCGACCATATGCTAAGCCCAGCCTTCGGGCAACACAACCCATTATGGGGCGGAAGCATGTCGTTAATTCAGTGGCGCAAGAGGTTGGTTCTTTTATGCATATATTTGTGAACTTACAAGAAATAGGCTATATTGAGACGAATTATGTTATACAGGAAAATATATGTATTTTAAGTTATACAAGTGAGTAGAGTTTTCAATGGTTATTTCTTATTCAATTATATAAATGGAAATATTATGTTCACACTAACACTTATGTTAGCCACACACTGATGATAATCTGATCATCCTTACTGAGAAGTGTCTCACCCCAATATCCATCTAACGTTTCAGGTCCTACAAGGAATCGAGCCTAGCATACTTCAGGCTGGGATTAAACTATCAGTAGTGGCTATCAAAGCTGGTGAGATACTAGGTGTGGTGTTTGTTATTTTGGGGTTGTAATATAATGACAGGGAAGTTTGTAATTGTGTTTGGGGACAATTAGAACTCTGGTAATATGTTTTGAAGTAGTTTAACTTCTTTTGCATATTTATGTTTTCAGTTATGGACAAGAACACCTGAGACCCCAGTTTGGGGACAGGTTATGTATATGGTATCAGAGACTATTACAGTTATTTAAATAGGTTTTCCTACATGGCACTCCAGGCCCCACATGGTGGGTTCGGGGCATCACAAAGTGGTATCAGAGCCTAGGATTCTAGATTCTACAGAGTTTGTCAGATGATCTTACCAGAGTATAGGTTTGAGTTAGGATACGAGTCAGAATTTGGGTTATGGTTTCGTAGCCTGGGGGCAGAATTTCCTTGACGGACTTCTGTTTTTTTCTTGAAATGACGATTTCAAAAAAACCACGGCAATCCATCGACGGTTTTGTTTCCGAGCGGAGAGACTGGAACTTGAAAATTTGAAAGGGAATATTAAGATGGTAGAGTAGGTTGTAATTAGGGGCTAATGGTTTATGCCCAGTACTTAAATTTATTAAATGTGTATAGGAAGAAGGATTGGTAAAGGTGACTAGGGCCAAATCGTTGATGGTTTCAGGGGAGTGTTCACAAACCATTGACGGTTTGCTCAAAACAAGGTCTCCATGTTTTCATCTCAGGTTTTTCGTTGACGATTTTTGGGGGTCTCAGTAAAACCGTCGATGGTTTTGTGTCTATGTTGGGTGTTTGGGGTTTATATTGAGAATTGAGATATTAAATGAGTCTTTTGGTGTTATAAATGCACCAGACAAGTTAAGAGATTAAAATTCTAAATTCATTTCACTTATATCTTTAGGATGGATCCCAAGGATAACAATATGAACACCAGAGGAAGCAGAAACGAGGGGATTTCAAATGAGGACGACAATGGTTCTACATTGGTGATTTGGGACTTCGCCCTGTAGTTCATAACCGAGGTCATGAGGAATTCCAAGGGGTAGGACTATCCCACCGCTGAGCTGGGATGTACCATCAATCAGTTCACTTGCATGAATCCTCCCACAATTGCAAGAAGCGTTGACAATATCATTGTGGAGAATTGGGTGCGGGAAATTCAAAAGATCTTGGCAGTACTGCGATGCATAGAGGAGCAAAAAGTGCTCTATGCCACATTCAAGTTGATTGGAGAGGCTGAGCAGTGGTGGTTAGCTATTAAGCTGCTAGAGGAACAGAAGCTCGTACTTGCGGCGTTGACTTGGGATCATTTTAGAGAAATTTTCTTTGATCAATACTTTCTCGCCCCTACCAGAGACGCAAAGGCAGAGGAGTTCCTGAATTTGACTCAGGGAGAACTGATTCTTCAACAGTATGCCGCTAGGTTCGTGGAGCTGTCACACTTCACTCCATATATGGTACCTGACGAGTTCAAAAAGACGCGGAGGTTCGAGAGGGGCCTGAGATAGGAAATCTTCGAGCAAGTGGTAGTTCTACAAGTGCAGGACTTCTCGGTGCCGGTGGATAAATCCAACGTGGCGGAGACGAGCAGACAGAGAGGTGTAGAGGTACATAACCCGAAGAAGATGCCTATGCCTTCTGGTTCTCACATAGGTTCGAGGCAGGGTCTTTGGAGGAGGTATGGTAACGGCGTAGGCCAGAGACGGGAGACGGGTGGTGGGGCATCTTAAAGTACCCCATCATACCCTATTTGCCGTACATGTGACAAAAGGCATTTGGGGGAATGCTGGAAAAGAAGGAATGTATGCTATAGGTGAGGTAAACCCGACCACGTCGTTTGTTATTGCTATGGCCGGCGGGCAATGCATCTGCACCTCAACAATACCATGGAGATAATCAAGCACTGCGCGGGAACTACTAGAGAGGCACTGACCAAGCTTGGGTGTATTCTTTGACTCCGGGCGACGCAGAGAATGTACGAGATGTGGTGACAGGTAACATTTATATGTTTTAAATAAAGTTATTGTATTGTTTGATTCAGGAGCCATGCACTCGTTTGTATCTCTAGGGTATGTCAGATTATATGGGGTAGAAACACAATCCTTAGACGATGATATATTAGTAGTTATACCGACAGGGACAACAATAGCATGTGAAAAGTGATTAGAAATTTCCCAGTGGATATTCAGGGTAGAATGCTGCCTGCTAATTTAATCGTATTTGATATGTATGAATTCGATGTCATTCTGGGAATGGATTGGTTAGCCTCTAATTATGCGAGCATAGATTGTCACCAGAGAGACGTAGTGTTTAAACCTCCTCGGGAGTAGAAGTTTAGATTTGTTAGGTCATGTGTGCGCTCTGCACCATGGATTCTTTCAGCCATTCAGGTAAAGAGGCTACTTTGGGGGGGGGGGATGTCAGGGGTACCTAGCATTTGTGAAAGAGGCATCGAAGGGGAAACTACAGCTGAAGGATATTCTCGTAGTAAAGGAGTTCTCAGATGTTTTTCCAAAGGACTTACCGGGATTGCCTTTTGATTGCAAAGTGGAGTTTGTTATTGATTTGCTTCCAAGTAAGGTACTGATCTTTAAGACTCCGTACAGAATGACGCCAACCGAATTGAAGGAATTGAATGAGCAACTACAGGAATGACTAGACAGGGGATTTATCAGACCTAGCGTGTCACCTTGGGGAGCACCTGTGCTGTTTGTGAAAAAGAAACACGGGTCGATGAGGATGTGCATCGACTGCTAGAAGATAAATAAGGTGACGATAAAGAACAAGTACTCGTTACCCCGTATTGATGATTTGTTTGACCAGCTTCAGGGCACACAGGACTTCTCCAAGATCAATCTTTGATCCGGGTATCATCAGGTGAAAGTTAAATCAGAAGATGTACCAAATACTGCTTTCCAAACCAGGTATGACCACTATGATATTCTATTTATGCCTTTCAGATTGACAAATGCTCTGGCTGCATTCATAGACTTGATTAGTAAGTCTTCCACCAGTATCTAGATCAATTTGTAGTAGTGTTCATCGATGACATACTAGTCTACTTGAGAAGTCTTAAGGAGCATGAGACACATTTGAGACTGGTACTTCAGGTACTCAGAGAAAGGAAGTTGCATGCTAAATTCAAGAAATGTAATTTCTAGTTGGAACAAGTTGTATTTCTATGACACATGGTATCCAGGGAAGGTGTTTCAATGGACCTGAGCAAGATAGAGGCGGTAGTTGATTAGGCGAGATTGAAAAATGTGCATGAGGTCAGAAGTTTCTTGGGTCTGACAGGATACTATCCGGCGTTCATAGAGGGATTTTCTAGACTTCCAGGTCCTTTGACACAGCTAACGAGGAAGGATGTGAAGTTTAAGTGGACTGGATAATGCGAGCAAAGCTTTCAGGAATTGAAATAGCGACTGGTCACTGCTCCAGTTTTGACCATCCCATCAGGTGATGGTGGATTTGTGATCTACAGTGACGCGCCTCAAAAAGGACTCGATTGTGTTCTGATGCAGTAAGGAAAGATCATTGTGTACGATTCTTGGCAACTCAAGGAATACGAAAAGAAATATCCCACGCATGACATGGAATTGGTAGCAGTAGTGTATGCACTAAAAATCTGAAGGCACTACCTGTATGGTGAAAGATGTGAGATCTTTACAGACCACAAGAGCCTCAAATACTTCTTCACGCAAAAAGAACTAAATATGAGATTGAGAAGGTGGTTAAAGCTAATAAAGGACTGCGATAGTACCATCAGTTACCACCTAGGAAAAGCTAATGTGGCAGCCGATGCGCTGCGTCAAAAGTTAGTGAATGTGTCGATATCAGCAGCGGTAGTTCAACATCATATCAGAATGGACCTGGAACGTCTTGCTATGGAGATAGTGGAAGGAAATCACCAGGCATTCATCACTAACCTAGTAATTTAGCTGATCTTACTAGAAAGGATTAAGGTAGCTTAGATAAGGGATACAGAACTGGTGAAGATAACGGATAAAGTGCAGAGTGGGTTGGGGGTAGATTTCAATGTCTCAGACGATGGGGTGTTGAGGTTCCACACTAGGATATGTGTACCAACTGATGCAGAGATTAAATGAACCATTCTGGAGGAGGCACATCACTCTCTCTATACAGTGCATCAAGGGAGTACTAAGATGTACATGGATCTGGGGGAATCATTCTGGTGGAATAACATGAAGAGAGAGATTGCCAGATTCATAGAGCAGTGCCTGACATGTTAGCAAGTGAAGGCCGAGCATCAGAGGCCAGGAGGACCATTGCAACCACTTCCCATTCCTGAGTCGAAGTGGGAACACATTTTCATGGACTTTGTCACGGGCTTACCATCAGCACTTTATGGACAGAACGTTATCTAGGTGATTGTGGACTGACTGACGAAGACTGGTCACTTCGTCACGATTAAAATCAGCTATTCCATGAACCAACTAGTAGAGATAATAAGGCTACACGGTATACCAGTGTCCATTGTTTCAAATAGGGACCCCCGATTTACCTCCCAATTTTGGAAGAGTCTATAGAGAGCTTTAGGAACTTAACTTACTTTCAGCACAACGTTTCACCCTAAAAATGATGGACAGTCAGAAAGGACGATCCAGATATTAGAGGATATGTTGAGGGCGTGTGTGCTAGATTTGGAGGTAGTTGGCTTCAGTATTTACCGCTAGTGGAGTTCTCCTACAATAATAGCTACCAGATTAGTATTGAGATGGTACCACATAATTTTGAGTATTATACGTATTTGGGAAAAACTAAAGTGAGTGGGTTAATCATCTCCTTTTTCTTGTAAAATATATAGTTTGAGTTAAATTAAACCCTAGAGATAATCATACCCTAGTTTTCAGCAAATTATATGTTTCCCTGAGCCAATTATGGTATTATAATTTATCAGTCAAATGGCGTGGCATGAGAACGAATATTATGGTATGTTTAAATATGATAGTTTAATCAGATGATTTTATCAATTAATGTTATGACATATTTATACAATTATGATATAATGATATGGTGGCTATATGCCGGTTGTGATATACTGATATGGTGGCTATATGCCGGTTGTGATATACTGATATGGCGGCTATATGCCGATTATGATATAATGAAATGGCGGCTATATGCTGAGTTATGAAATGACGGATGTATGTTGAGTTATGAAATAAAGGCTATATGTCGAGTTATGAAACAACGACTCGATGCCAAGATATAATATGGCACATTTTATACTGATATATGGAAATGAGATTTTATTACAGTTTTTACTACGTAAATTGCAATATATGGTTTAAGAACACTGGGAGATATGTGTAATGTGAGCACGGTACTGTAGCTATAATCAGGAGGGAGTGCAACCACACTGGCATGAAAGTGTGGTAGTGAGTAGTCGATTTGGCCTGGGTACAGTACTACTCCTGTATGCTATGTCGGGAGACCCCTCCTGAAGGACATTCTGGGGGACTCTTCTGGGGTACATTCTGGGACAGGGTAGGCAAATCGTACTTACAAATCAGTTCAATTGACTTAGCATTAGTCGGTCGGTCATATGCTAAGTTCAACCTTCGAGTAGCACAACTCGTTATGAGACGGAAGCATGTCATTAGTTCAGTGGCACAAGAGGTTGGTTCTTCTATGCATATATTTTTGAATTTATGAGAAATAGGCTATAATGAGCTGAATTATGTTATATAGGAAAATATACGTATTTTTAATTATATAGGTGAGTATAGTTTTCAATGGTTATTTCCTGTTCAATTATATAAATGGAAATATTATGTTCACACTAAAACTCATGTTAGCCACACACTGATGATAATCTGATCCTCCTTACTGAGAAGTGTCTCACCCCAATATCCATCTAATGTTTCAGGTCTTACAGGGAACCGAGCCTAGCGTACTTCGGGCTGGGATTAGAGTGTTAGTAGTGGTTGTCAGAGGTAGTGAGACACTAGGTGTGGTGTTTGTTATTTTGGGGTTGTAATATAATGACAGGGAACTTTGTAATTGTATTTGGGGACAATTAGAACTCTGATAATATGTTTTGAAGTGGTTCGTCTTTCGTTGCATATTTATGTTTTCAATTATGGACAGGAACACCCGAGACCCTAGTTTGGGGGTGGTATCAGAGACTATTACAAGAACTTATGCAGGTTTCCTACATGGCACCCCGAGCACCACGTGGTGGGTTCGAAGTGTGACATTGCCAGCTCCTCAATATCAATGAAATTATATACCTGTCCACCTAATGGTGAAACATTTGCTCGAAATATGGAGCTGATGGGTTCTTGGTCTTCATCATTACCATTTATGTCTGCATTTTCCTCATCATGAGTGAACCTTGTGGCAATATTATATAGATAAATTGAGCAAAATACAAGACATTCATTATCAATGTATGCATCAATGATTGAGCCTTTCGGTCATGCCTTATTGCACACATAGTTCTTTAAAGTGGACAAGAACATGAGCATTTTACATAAAATTACAACGTTTGCAAATATAGCAAGGAAATCATGTGGAAAATGTTGCGTGATAAAAATTACCTCTCAACTGGATACATCCAACAATATTGCATTGGTCCTACAATTATAGTCTCCCTTGGTATATGAATAACTAGGTGGAGAAAATTAAGAATGCTGGTGGAAATATTTTCTCAAGCTTACATAGTATGATTACAATGTCTTTCTTTAACCATTTAAGTACATTTAATTTAAAAATTTTTCGCACAACTCCTGAAAGAAAAAAATTTCCTACTCAATCAATGCTAAGCGAACATCGCCATTCAAGTATCCACTAAGGAAAAATGGTAGAACCCTTTGAAGAATAACATGAAAGTCATGACTTTTCATTCCTAACATCTTACCTTCATTCATGCTTATGCATCGAGATATATTATATGCATATCCATTAGGGAACTTAATTGATTTCAATCATTCAAAGAAACTATTTTTTCATCCTTTGACAATGTGTAACATGCTGATGACAAGAGAAGCTTGTCCCCATCACGAATAAGGTGCAACTTAGGTTGTATTCCCATCTCCTCCACATTTAGGCAAGCATTTGCATTGTCCTTCATCTTCCCATTTATATCTGATAATGCCCCAATAACATTCTTATAAATGTTCTTCTCAATGTACATAACATCCAAGTTGTGGCGTAGTGAAAGATCTTTCTAGTATAACAACTCAAAATAGATATTTCTCTTTGTCCAATTTAACTCAATCTCAGTACATTTCTTTTTTTCTACTGCTCGGTTCTTTCTTAAATTTCACATTTTTTATCAACTTCAACTGCTCTAATATCTCTTCCCCACTTAGTCATTTTGGTTGCAACCTTCGTTGGAGTTTCCATTAAAACTTCTATTATAACAAGTCCTCCAAGAATGTTTATATGGTAGACAATGACGATGACACATAAAGTATAACTTTCGTCCATGATTCAAGGATAAGGACACAATATCCTTATTACACACCAGGCATGTGGAAGTATCCTTTTGTGCTCCACTCCGATAGATTTCCATAAGCAGAGAAATCATTAATTGTCCACAAAACTGCAGCATACAACCGAAACGTTTTCATAATTTCTACATAAAAAATTTCCACTCCTTTTTCCTATAGTTTTTTCAACTCATCAGTAATGACCTTAGATAAAAATCAATCTCATTACCATGTGCCCTCAGTCTAGGAATAAGCAAAGATATGTCAATGAACAATTTTTTCATATATCACCAAAGCGGAAAATTGTATGGCATCACCATAAATAGCCACATGTTATATGACTTGTTCATGTTACTAAAAGGATTGAAACCATATGAAGCAAGATCAAGCCTGATGCTGTGAGGATCACTAGAAAACCACATATGCATTTTGTCAAACTCGACCCAAGCTTGCAAGTCCGCTGGATAATTAAGGGTGTTTTCCTCTTGAAGATGTTTCCTTTTATGTTATCTCATATCTGCAACAATCTTTGTGGACATGTATAATCTTTGAAGCCTCGGTATCAATGGACAGTATCGCAAAATTTTTTGGAAGATCTTTTTTACCCTTCTTGTGATTAGTTTTATACCTCGGTTCACCACATTCTGGACACTCGTTTGCATTTTCAAATTCACAATAAAAAAGTGCATAATCATACCTACAGGCACGTATTGAAGTGTAATCAAGACCCAAATCACACATGTATGTCTTCACCTCATAAAAAGACTTTGGAATTGTTTAACCGTCAGACAATGCCGCTTTAATTAACCTCAAATTCATGTTAAATATACTCTGAGTTTGATGATGCATTGTCCTTGAATAAAGAAGCTTTATCAAGAACTCTAATTTTGAGAAATTTTTACAATTTAGATAAAGTGGCACGCATGCATCCCTTACAAGATTAGCAAATGGTTTATCAAATTGATTTAACTTACTAGGATCACAAGGTATGCTACCTGTTGAACTAGATTCAAGAGCAATCTGCGATACATTACCGTCCTCAATGTCCACTATGTTCCCCCTTTGCAAGTCACTTAACATTTTGATTAACCCATCCAAAAGTGTATCATCACCTCCTATATTCGCTCCCTCATATTCATCTTCATCATCATTGCTTAAAATTTTATAATCTTCACTGTGAAACACCCATCTTGTGAAGCTTTTTCCCATTTCATAGTTTAATAATTTTTTTCAATCAAATTAATGTGTTGAAATGTTATGTTTTTGGCATTTCTTACAAGCTCCCCTTATTCTACTGGATTTGTCAGCGTGAGAACATGCAAACTCTATGAAATCATGTGCCCCTTTTACGTATTCTGACAAAAATCTACCCTGAACCTTCATTTAACTCTTATCCATGTTCATTAGTTTATAAAATGTTTAAATAAATGATTTTGATTATATTTTGTAATGTTTATAAAGCAAGCATCGTGAATCATAGTCAACCACCTTTTGTTTAAAGGGTAAGGATTCTATCACATTCAGTAATAAAGCATTTACATTGCAATCAATCACTTAAATTCTTTGATCATACTAATTCTAAATTTCAGCAGCATCTCCTTATGGTTCTTCAAGTACACGAGATGGGGGAAGTGAACATGTTGCTAGTTTTTCACTAACAATTTGTCACGACACCCCATTATGCACGCAGAGAACATAAGCAGCGACGCTATCAAAATATGTAATGTGAACGAACAAAGCATGAACAATGACAACAATGTAAATATACATTCCTAAACTATCCACACATTGGACAATCCAAGAATGATTAAAATACAAACATCACTAACCGCAAATGAAACAAATAACTAACATGTTCAATTGATTATTAATCTAGATAGTATGATCAATAATCAATTCAATATTAATTGATTTGTCTCACATTGACGGTAAGACATACGAATGTATAGTAACGATTCTTGAACGAGTCTACACTTTAATAAACACATGCATATAATGAATGAATGTTTTGATGAAAACCTTATTCTAAATAGAATATACACTATCCAACTATAAGAAGAAAAATTCATTTCTCCATTTCAAACCATTCAGGAACATTCTTTCATTCATCAAATAGAAGGTTTATTTAAAAATTAGGTACAATCTCCCCCAACATTTTCTCCTTCATTCAATATTCAATTTCTTCATAATTAGAAGTTCCAGGAAAAAAATAAAAACAATCATTATTCACTTCAAGAATTATTCAGGATTCAAAACATATGACTCATTCAAAGAAATGACTAGCTATTTGTAGAAATCATGTTTTATCTCAGAAGAGTAGTTGTTTTCATTCCTCAAAAATGGTCTCAAACATATTATTTGAATAAAACCATCCTAAATCACTCAATTATTTGGTTTTCGATCCTCAAAAATAGCCAGTGGCTACACTAACCCAACTTGCACATTTCAATAACACTCAAGAGCTTACTCCTTCAGCCAAGGCTCATCATAAATCCCAAACAAAAATGAAAATAATCCATCCCCACAAGATATTCATTTTTCTCAATAACGAGATCATATTTTCTAAGAGAAATAGTCAATTATGCTTATTATTCATAGAAGTTTACAAAGTATTAATAGCCTCAATTGACCTTATTTAGTAGAATCTTTTGTAGAATTAACAGTTGGACTTGCAAATACCTATCATATACAAGAAAGCTCCAACTTACCAAATTGGTGTTCTATGCATTCAAGCCTACTGAGGCTCCACTCTCTATCTACCTAAATATGTTATTAAGGAGAATAATAAGATCCTAAAGGCTTTTCTCTGCAAGGCAATAACGGGAAAACTACTGGCTGCAAAGTTAAATGGTCAAACGTCTACAACCCTTCTTTAGAAAGGGGCTTGAACATATACTATATATTAGAACAAAATGATGCCAACACTCTGAAAATGCTATGGCAAATCTTAACTAGGAAAAAATTCTTATAGGTTTGTGATTCTTGCTTTGAATCTAAAGAAAAGATGGATTTGGGCTATTAAACCCCACTAATGTGCCCTTCACATGGAAATCAATTCTAAAAGCTAGAGCCATAATATATCCTTGGGTCAAGTATGAAATTGAGAATGGAATAGTCTCCTATTTAAGCAGTGAGTACCGAACTTAGGAATGCCTATTGCTATTTTTGTATAGGCGACTGCAGCAAGCAGCTGGGGCAGGCGGCTAGGGCAGGCGGTTGTGGCTGGCAGTTGTGGCAAGCGGCTGGGCTAGGCCGCAGGTGGCAAGCAGCTCGGTGGCAAGCGGTTGTGGTTGCGGCAGGCGGCAAACAACTGGCCAGCAGCAACCATGTGGCGGCAGCAGGCGAGTCTTTGGCAAATCGCACACAACAGCAAGATGGGATGCGAGGGCGAGAGAGAATTGGGATTTGAGATGCGCGGGATTTTGCAGGGAGGGGAAGAACGGGGATATTTGGGGAAAATTTTTACTGATTCTTTAAAAACCATCACTAATACATTTTAACTATATTTTTTTAAAAAAAAAAAAACGTTGACTAATAGTGATAGAAAAAAAATCATAACTAAAAATACACAGTAGTGATTGTTTCAAACCGTCTCTATTGCCTTTTAATTATGAATTTTTTTTTGAAAAAATTAAGTTAATTAATAGTGACGGAACTAAAATTATCACTACAAAGCCCAAGATTTAAATATTACACGAATAAATGAGGGATAAACAATTCGAACTATTAGCGACAGCTTTACATCCGTCACTAAAACCTTTAAGTAGTGACGACTGGATATTTATCAATACAATTTTCCGAAGAGAGTTTATGTGATGGTTTTGACCCATCACTAAAATATTTTTCTAAAATTTTTATTACTTTAAAATAATTTGAATTATTAGTGACGAAAAAGGCCTATTACTAAAAATATTAATAGAAACTAACATTAATTCATCACTAAAAGTTAATAGTGACACATTGAAGTCATCACTATTCTTTGAAATAGAGTTACTAATATATTGACACCATGCTTTAGCTGATAAACATCTCTTTTGCTAACAAAATTATTAGTGGCAAAGACAAATTTGTCACTATTGTGTTTTTATTGGCGACGAAACATTTTTCCATCTCTAATACTAAAAGTATAAGTGACGTATATATTTTCAGTCACTATAAATACAGTATTAGTGACGATTTTTGGTTGCTTACTAATACTCTCGTTACTAAAAAAACATTTCTTATAGTGAATACTCATTAAATTTCATATTATTAATCTCAATAAATATTATAAAATTCACTTGCATTCACCAACTGTAAACAAACATTGACAGCCCTTTTCGTGTGTGGGGAATTGCATGTTGTTTGCATTGAATGTTGGCTCAAATTCAAGTGCAAAAGCCAATAAAATCAATGATAACCACTAACCTGTCATTGTTGCACACAATTAATTTTCAAATGGTTGGTAGAGTTGACTTCTTGAAAAGGATACAGAGGTTCCCCTGTTGTTGTATCCCATGACAATTGACCTGCTAGCTAAAATTTATGGTAGAATATAAGAAGTGGGATGGGATGCCTAAAGAAAATATTGTTTAATTCATTATCATTTAGTTTTGAGTACATAATTTAGATTATATATATATATATATATATATATATATATATATATGTGCTACCTCTTTTTAGAACATAAGTTTCACTCTTTTATAGACAATAATACATTTTGAGTATATTAATTAAAAATGAAAATTTAGGGTTGATGGAAAAATACAAATTATCCTAGGGCCCAAGATGTAACACCCCAACCTAGGTCTGTCAGGGAGCACTGCGTCTCTCCTCCTCCACCTGAACCAGACAACAGGGGACGAGCCTTATCGGACTAATGACTGGCCCCACAAACCAACACGTGTTCTTTTCAGTGTGCTTTATCCTCACTCATACATTCTTGAGAAAACTTTCCAGATGGTCACCCATCCCAAGATTGCTCCAAGTCAAACACGTTTAACTATAGAGTTCTTATGGGAAAACTCCCGAAAATAAAAGTGCACCTTATTGATATGAGTGGTAACATCTAATCTTTTTAAGTCTTTCATCTATGGAGTATCACATTCTCCCTCACTTATAGAACGCAACGTCCTCGTTGCGAACCCACATTTCCAAACCCAGGCGATGTGAATCTCATCACACATCCGGCTGGATGTTGGATCTGATACCATTTATGTAACGCCCTGAACCCTTAAATCCGGGTCCGGTGCGTTATACCTGATAAATCTCTGATATTCCATAATTAAACCATATAAACGCAGCGAAAAACACAACTATGAACCTCAATCATACAAATAATACCAGAGTTTCCTAGTTCTATCCATAGACCATAATATCCTTTAACACCTACATTTCCATAATTACATATATCTCTAAAATATTGCAGTATGTTCACAAACTTTCTTTTCTTCACAAACTTAAAATATAAGGACATAAAAAATAAATATTTGCATCTCAAAATTTACATAAAAATATACCCTTTTTTTTTCTATTTCCCAATAATACTATAAAAATCTCGAGCTGTCAAAGCTCAATCTCGAGCAAATCCTAAAAAAAAAAAAAAAAATCATATTCGGGTGAGACACATCTCAGTAAAGGAAGAAACAATATATTAAAACAGTGTGTGGTCAACCTGAGTTTATATATGACATATTATTTAACATTTGTAAATCATGAATATAATTTCTGAAATCATTCCCTGAACCTAATCAAACATATGCAAATGTTTAACCCATGAGATTACCTGAGGATAGGGGTGATTACCCACCCATACAAGTAGCACCCCTCTGTTCTAATATTTAGACAACCCAAAGGTCACGACTAAAGCATACCAAGGCACTCATCTTACTCAGTAAGCCCTCAAGTGATAAATTGATCTCGTACTCACACCGTTCAACAATAGCTTACCGGCAAAGGCCCTAAGGATAAGGAAATCTACCCGCCCATACAAGTAGGTTCCCTCTGCCCTAGTACGTTATGCGGCTACTGCCACATCTGTAACTACTAGTGCACTCGCCTTACTCAGCAAGCCCTCAGGCGAAAGGTACGTCTCGCCTAATTGTAACATGTTCTACGTACATAGATACTTTTAACATCATAATACATCATTCTTTTCTGTCATTATACATTCATGCACATTCATTCATGTTCATAACTTAACATTTCCTTGTGTTTCACTTTAAGTGACTCTTTCCCATTTATATCATTCACATTTCACATTTCATTTCATTGCATTGTCATTCTTTGTCATTTCATTTCATAACATTTTTATTTCATTCCTTTGTACAACAACCGCTCTTTAGCCATCATTTGTTAGTCCACATAGAAATGCGCTAGAATCTGCTAACACAGCTCCTTTTAGCTGTCATCAGTTGCACTTAGTCCACATAGAAATGAGCTAGATCTGCTAACCCGGCTTTCAGTTGTTGTACCTTTGCATGGTTGCATTTAACAAACACATGCAACATTGTCCATATCATATTTTATTCTCATTATTTTACTTACTTAACCTGCATCTCATACATTTAACATATATTTGCACACAGCATTCTATTTACTCATGTCACACAATTTAGTAATAAAATTCATACACTGCCTGTAAAATAAGCCAACCAACATTTAATGTTTATATACTAAAAATACCTTTCATGTCTTACATAAATATTCTGAAAATATTTTTCTACTTTCATCAGTTCATTTTCACACATTCATATCTAATACGCAGCCCTAAACTCGAAAAAAATATAATTTAAACAATTGGCATTTTACCCATACTAAACATATACACGTATATATAATATAATTTATTTTTTCATTAAATTCATAAAAATTCTGATTTAATATATATTTTTCCCCTTACGTGGTTTCTTGAACTACATCGACAGGGACTCCGAAAAATACTTGCGGCGCTCACCCGAATCCTAAAATTAAATTCCTAATTCCAATAAATTATTTCTGAATAAAATACTATTTAAATATTTTCTAGAGTCATAATTCCTAAATAAATAATAATACCCTTAAATTTATCCAAACTACTAAATTTTCCAAATCTCACTCTCACTCTAGAGTAAGGCCTAAAAAACCCCAATTAAAAAATTATCTACGTCAAAATGACGACGACGATGACTAGGACCTCGTGGTGGTGTCCGTTCGTCAATTTAACCACATATTAACAGTGAAATTGAGAAAATGAGAAAAAATTACCATTCCCCAGGAGCAGTACCTAAGCCGTTTCCATGAAAAATCTGCTCCAATAGAAATGTCGGCAGCGGAACCAGGATTCCAATGGCACCTTCCGTTTCCAGATCCATTGCAAACTCGCCAAGTAATTGAGAGAGAGAGAGAGAGAGAGAGAGAGGGACGGAGAGGTGCACAGGAGTGGGCAGGAGATTTATAGAGAGGGGGGCGTCTGACCCTTCTGTTCTTCTTCTTCCTTCTTCTTTCTTCTTTCTTCTTTTAACTTTACTTTATACATATATATATTATTTTAACTTATACTTGTCATATATATATATATTATAAACTTACTTATATATATCATTCTAATTAGTTTTTTTTTTTAATCCAACGTAAAAATATTTAATTTAATAACTAATTATTTAATTATTTAATTTATCTTAATTTAATTTAATTTCTTTAATTTTAATATTTTTTTTAATTATTTTAATCCTTTTAAATTTTCAAATCTTTACATTCTCCCCTCCTTAAAAAAAAATTTCGTCCTCGAAATTTGTTACCCGATCTTTCATTCCCATAATTCCATGATTTATAATATCCCACACCATAATCTCAACAACACAATTATATACTTAAAATTCAATACACATTCAAATTCTCCATATAAGGACCAGTCTCACGGTTAAGAAACATCACCATCGATGGATTTATCGTGGTTTTCAGAAACTTTCGAATGAATCAGAAAATCACAAAAGTCCACCAAGGGATTTCCGCCTCCAAGCTATAATACAAAATCTTATACTTCCCTACACCATACATACTTCTCAACACCTAACCTAACACATCCATTTAGCATCCTTATCCTAACTGTTTCTTATACTCTAGTATAAATCATCTCTAACCTAATACTCTAACATTTCCATAGGTCTGCCAGGGAGCACTGCGTCTCTCCTCCTCCACCTAGACCAGACAACAGGGGGACGGGCCTTATCGGACTAATGACTGGCCCCACAAACCAACACGTGTTCTTTTCAGTGTGTTTTATCCTCACTCACACACTTCTTGAGAAAACTTCTCAAGTAGTCACTCATCTCAAGATTGCTCCAAGCCAAGCACGCTTAACTATGGAATTCTTATGGGAAAACTCTCGAAAAGAAATGTGCACCTTATTGATATGGATAGTAACATTTAATCTTTTTAAGTCTTTCATCCATGGGGTATCACACAAGAGACTTGTCATTTAATAGGTATGTCTATGCACATTGTACTATAAACATTATTTTATAATGAAAAATTGCAAAATAGAAAATAAAATCAAAATAATAGTAAGAATCGCACATCAAATACTATGCTACTAATGCAAAAAAAAAAATCTTCTTTTACTGATTTATTTGCGCAACAATATTTTTCGAAAAATAGCCAAAGGAAAAAAGGGGCCAAACATGAAGAAGCCTAGTAGAATGCCAAATAGGTCCACCTAAAGAAACTTGCATAAAGGTCAACGAGCCAAATAGAACCATTTGGCAAAAAGATCAAATGGGCCCATTTTACATAAAGATTGAGTACAAAAGGTCAAATAAATCATTTGTCAAAATAATCCACGTATCCCAAAGGCTAAAATTAACCTAAGGGAAATAACCTTGAAGAGCAAACCACCTCCCGAGGTGGTAACCTAGGAAATACTCATAAAAGAAAAACCACCTAGGAAATACTCATAAAAGAAAAAGTTGTCTCAGTTAAAGAATCTAAGGTGGTAACCTTGACAAAAGGTCTTGATAAGCATGTCCCTGCTATTGTTAAGGTAGGACGTGACAACCCTAGGAATGTTCGTGAAAAAGATCATAGCCTTGGTTTAAAGACTCGATGTAATAACTTTGGGGAATGCCCATGATGAGCATATTCCCAATAAGGAGATAATCTCGGGAAATGCCCTTTAAAAAAAGGCTCGGAGGCCCTCTCAAGCCAAACATTTAAGGAACCAATATATATACTATGAAAAGAAGGGGGGGGGGGGGGAGTGACCTACGAATTAAGCAATGAAAAATGTACTCTCAAACCTAAAAAGTGTTGTTCAGAGCTTGAGAATTGGGATGTGTAATAGGGCAAAAATGCACTCACGCATGGTTCAAGGTCAAGGAGGTTAAGGGTAATTTGCTGAAATTGCCAAAAAGTTTTAAAAAGGTGGTAAGTATAAGGGGTTGTAGCAACCCCCACATAATGGTTAGTAATGGTTAAACCTAAATCAATGGGGGGTATTTAATTATATAAGCATTCAAGGTAGAAGAAAGGGGACTCTTTGGGCATCCTCTATCATATTTTATCATTACTATGATTATATTACATGTATGCTATCTTAATAGTAACTTAAAGTGCTTGAGAAAGCGCATGGAGACCATTAAGGGTCTTCCAAACTCTTTCTTTTTCTTGGTTGTAGGTTATTGTTGTGATCTACAACTCAAAGATTGAGGTTTGATTATTGGTATCAACAACACTTCAATATATATATTAAATAGAAAGCAAGTGCAGTAAATAAGATTGCTACATTTACTTTTAATGGCCCTCATAACACAACATGCCAAGTTTAATTTCATTTTTCTCAAGGTTGTTTGATCAACTTGATTAGCCCATTGAATTTGGCCATTGTATGCTAAGTTGCCCAAATTTCATTGGGTTAACCTTGTTCAAGCAATTTTCAATTTGAGACATGACCATTTTATGCCAAGTCACTATTTATCGAGTTAACCTTGTTCGAGCAATGTTCAATTTGAGACATAACTTAAAATGATGAGAGCGAGATAATTAGTTTTGATCAAACTTATTTGGATTTGTAAGTTTGGCCTAGATTCAAAAACCTTGATATGAGTTTTTTTTTTTTTTTCTTTTAACAAAAACATGCAAAAGGGGTACAAGAATTTAATTGGTCTAGGTTTAGTGTTTAATAAATTAAAAAGAAAATAAGTTATAGTGATTTATACCGATGTTTCCTTATATGTAAGACATGTTAATGTTATACAATTTTTAAATTATGAAATTGATTATAAAGTAGCAGTGTAGCATTGCTCAAGTCATGACTAGTTGATGCATACTCAAATCATTTGATTGTTGTGGTAGAATTGTCTCATTTAATAGCACAATATTGTTTTAATTTTTTAAAAACTAAAATCATAATATATGCTATGCTAATAAAAAAAAAAAATTTAAAATGCTAGGTACCCAGCATTTAATGGATCTTGTTCGGGTAACTTAAATCTTTCTAATTGTTTGGTCTAGTAATATTTTTACATTCTAAATTAAAGGAGAATAATATGAATTAATTTGAAATCTTATAATGAAATTTTATCAAATGCTAATTTATGAAAATAAATAAATGTTGTAGTCGGCCTCTTTATGTTGTACTATTTTTTTCAAAGTGAAAAAAAAAATGAAAAATTTTCTTATTTTTTGAAAACCTTATAAAATATAAAGTTTCAACACATTTAAAAGGGTATTATGTTTGAGAATTTAGATAATGAATTTATGGATTCCATGTCAAAAGATTTGATATTCACATATTCTAAAACCATTTGTTTACCTCATAATAAACATTGGTTTTTCAAAATAACGAATGAATTAGATTATGTTCATTAGAGCTTAGGCATTCGATTAGCTTATATGGGTTTAAATATAATGCAATATAAATTAAGATGACTACACATATTTTGTAATTCTATATTCAGGGTTTAAATTTCATATTCGTAATCATGTAAGTTTATTCTAGAAACCCTTTTTCTTATTAGTTCCATTAACCAAATTTGCATATTCATTTCCTTTATAAGAATTTTACCAACTCATTTTAGTTGATTTGGGAGAGGGGATATTTATCTCGACCATTTGAAATTTTTAAAAATATTTTTTATTCATCTTTTCATATTTGATCATCAAAGAAAGAAAGAGAGAAATAGAATGTATATAGTAAATCAATACACAAAAATGAATAGTACATGTCATCATGGAACTTCTCTTAATTTTTAATTATACTTGAATAATTTTTTATTTTTAATGGTATTTAATAGCATATCTAATTTCCTTTACATTTTCATTTGCTTTTTTTTTTTTTTTCAAACAATTCTTAATTGAACCAGAGCCTTCAAAAAAGAAGAAAGAAGAAAGAAATAGGAGGTCCAATCTCATATTCATAAAGGCAAGGCAGAGTAGAATAAAAGTCATAACCTTTTTAAAGAAAGGCACAGCCATAATTGATTAAATAATAAGCTACCCATATTGTTAGGGTTTGTTCAGTAATTATTTGTAGTTCCTTTCTTTTTTTAAAGGGAAGAATTGCCTTGTACCTTAAGCAAGAACAAGCACCACGCTGTGTTCATTTTCCCCTTCTGAGCTTTTCTAGCTTTTTGTGGAGATGGCTTTACTAGGGTATCATTGCAAATGATTATTACAGCAAGCTTAGGTTGCCTGTGTACTAATGAGAGAGAGAGAGAGAGAGAGAGAGAGAGAGAGAGAGAGAGAGAGAGAGAGAGAGAGAGCTTTTTTCCTAGTTTCAAAAAAGGAAGTTCATGGAAAAGCTCATTTCGGCTTAAACAGGCAACAAAAATAAAGCCTATTTCCTTTCCTAAATCTTTCACTCCATTGCAATGGTACAAAAGTATGAAAACCCTAATATAAAAATCTCAGTCAAATAATAATTTACCACATATTCAACTGTGACCTTCATAACACCGAAAAATTATTATATTAAATTACCTAATGATATGAAAACTAATCACATCATTAAATTTAGACTTCACACGCAAATTTGAAGTCAAATCATCCGTAAGGGATCAAAGATATAGTCAACTGTCTAAAACCCAAACATACACAATTAGACAACTTAAACTACTTTATTTCTTTTTAACATCAACACTTTTTGCCTAACTCATGTAATTAATTAGGAATGGAGACTCTTCGGAAATTTATTAATGGAGTAGACATTGAAAGATAGTTTCAGAGCTCATTTGCTTTGGGAGCGATGAAAGCCATTAATGGTAGTGGTTGGAATTGACTTCGCTATCAATTAGATTCCATAGCAAGTAAGCTTTAAAATAGACTTCCATGTCTGCTTCTTCAATGGATTCTGGAAGAGACCATTTTGGCCAAGATTTAAATAAGAAAGGCCCTTCTTTTCTTACATTAGAAATGATGTTCAGTCAGCTCCAACCATCATCATCATCAATGGCCTTCACCGCCGGCTAGATTCTCAAAGAATCTCCATTCCTAACGAAGGCTTCAACAAAAAAGACTCCTCTTTTCTTCTTCTCTGTTCTGAAAAAATAAATAAACCTGAGCGATCGACTGATCCAAGTGCCACTCAACCAATCCAAGTACTCTCATGTTCACATATTTCACCATGCAAAACTCGCAATGTCATTTGTTTTGGGTTTGGAGAAAAAAATGAAAAAGTTGAGATTAGACGATTTTGAATAACTCAGAATAAAATAATATGATCTTTGAAAATAGCTCCCAGTATTTTCAGGAAACACCTCTACTCGTTGAAATGCAAAATGCACTCCGATTGTGTTTGGGAGGTGGTATTTTATTCAAATTCATATAAATTAAAGCCTAAAATTCAAATTTCAAACTCCAAACTAGGATATGGGTGGACTCTGTATGTGGTACAATAATGCATCAGCAACAATGCCCATTAAGCCGTTCGTTTTTGTTTGGCTATTCTTTCAAATTCTGTCACCAGAAGGAAGCAATGTCATTAAACTTGACTCAGATATTGACTTGGTGGAGGGACTGAGCCACAAGGCTCTTGCTCCCATGACTCCCATCAGAGCTAGATTGACGGGTCAATAATAATCTAATTTAAAATTATAATATTTTTAAAACACTTTAGGATTAACATTAAAGAAGCAATTATATATATTCTATAAACTTGGCGCAAAATTCAAAATCACATTAACATTTGTAATTCAAATATTAAAAAGTTCGTTCAAATCTCAAAACTTGAGGTAACTCAAATCTAAATTCCATATGTTACCAAAATCAAAAATGAAAATGCAAGCCGCAAAATATACTAGCTGTATCATCAACAACAAATAACAACAAAACCAAACCTTAGTCGGTGAGGTCGGTTATATGAATCATTTTCCGCCAATTTATACGATCATGGACCATTTTTTTTTATAAATTCAAGGATATTAAATTCTTACTCACTATCTTCTCCTAAATTATTTTAGGTCTACCTCTACCCCTTCTATTGCCCCCCACAGTAACTAAATCACTCTTACTCACAAGTGCACTATGTGACCTACGTTACAAGTGTCTATACCATCTGAGTCGTCCCTCTCTTATCTTGGAGTTACACCTAACTTACTACGAATATGTTCATTCCTTAATTTATCTTTCAATATTATACCACTCATCCATCTAAGCATTCTCATCTCAGTAACTTTTACTTTTTGGATATTATATTTCTTCGTCGCCCAACATTCCGATCCATATGGCATTGCTGGTCTTATAGTTGTCCTATAAAACTTCCTTTTCAATTTTAAGGGTATTCTACGATCACAGAGTACACTTGAAACACTTCTCCATTTTACCCAACCTGTTTTAACTCTATGCATTACATCATCTTCAATTTTTCCTTCAACATGCATAATAGATCCAAAGTATCAAAATCTACAAGTGTCATTTATTTCAACATCAAATTTAACTTTGTCCCCAATATTCCTCCTATCATTACTAAAATTACATTCCATATATTCTATCTTATTTCTACTTATCCTAAAGCCTTTAGATTCCAAAACTTCTTTCCATAATTCTAACTCAGCCTTTACTCCGTCCCTAGTTTCATCAATTAATACAATATCATCTGCAAACAACATACACCATGGAACCTGTTTTTGAATACTCTCAGTCAATTGGTCCATCACTAAAGAAAAAAGATAAGGACTCAAAGCAGATCCTTGATGCACACCTATGGTGATTAAAAATTCTCTAATTTCTCCATCTATAATCCTTACGCTAGTCATTACTCCATCGTACATATCCTTAATGACATCGACATACCTACTACATACACCTTTTTTTTCTAAAACCCACCATAGAACTTCCCTAGGTATCCTATCATATACTTTCTCAAGGTCAATAAAAATCATATGCAAGTCTCTCTTCTTTTCCCCAAACTTTTCCATTAATTTTCTTAAAAGATAAATAGATGCTAGCTGTATCATATGGTAGTAAAATAGTAACAAAAAATTAAAACTGGCGTGAATTGCAGATCAATCCATTTTATGCATTTTGAGTTTAACATAATATGCTCAACAAAGATACACCACATGCCCTAGCGTGGGTTAAGATTTGTAGACACACACCTTCAACATGGTAACGATTTGAGATTGAGACAGTTAGGGAAGGAAATTCCATGAACTTAGAAGGTCACGACACTGCAGAGAGAGCTAGAGGCAACTATTTTCATTGCCTAAACTGTCAAAAATTGAAAGCTGATGCTACAGTTGAATGTACTAGGTTTGGATGGGTGAAGAGGAGAGAGACTTCAAAGTGATATATTATTAACATATCCAAATCAAATTTAAGTCTTAACTGTGCTTCATGAACTGATATTTGGGCAACGGTATAATATACCACAGAATATGTATTGACTACAACCACCAATTCTCTCCAGTCACTTCAATAGACCCAACAGAGCCTTCTCAAGTCCACCATGAGCAAAGAAACAACTTCATCTTCAAATTCAAAAATACAATCCACACAAGCTCAACATCAGCTTTAAATTTGATAGACGCAGCATTCTTCTAGCAACAACAAACAAAAACTAATGATGTGCTGAAACTTCACATGGATTGTGATCAGTGGATGATGTTTTCTCATAACAACATGTAAAACACACCAACCCCGAATAAAATCCAGCTTTTCCTGAGGAAAAAAGCCTTGTGATTTGACAAATTGGATAACTGGTAAGGTTTCCCCTACCTACAAGCTAGGGCTAGCTAGTTAATGATGAAAGAGCCCTTTTGGCAAGGCTGGGTGTCTTAATGCTTGTCTCAAAAATGAAAACCTATAACCAAATATGATAGCTTGTATAATTTAAACTAAAATTTTTATGACTGCTGTGTGTGTTTAATTAATTAACTATATTTATTTTAAAAATATTGAGCTATACACCATTAGATCTTGATCCACATCTAGCCGGGCTCTTCAATTTTGTTGCTTACTTGTCCAGGACAGAGATCCAACAAATCCTCCTTGGTTCCATCAGCAATATTCTGAATTTCTGAAAAGGAATTAAATTAAAGATCACAAAGAAACAAGATTCCATGTTCAAATCCAAAAGAAGAAATCTACACAAGCTAGTTTCAGCTTAGTTTTGGCAGACCAACTGCAGCATTCTTCTGTCAAATCCAGACAAATTTTTAAACTAATTTTGTGCTGAAACTTTACCTACTGGCAGCCACGGACAACAGCTAATGACATTTATCCATATTGAGGATACCTACACCCAGAATCAAGAATTGCATTCACTGTATCATTGAAGACATTTTTCCCAGTTCTCCATTCTCAAGAAAGTAAAGGTCTTATTCCACATTCTTTCAAAACAATAGCTCCTGTATATACACTTGTCCTTGATATGATCAAACATATCCTATTCAATGGTCTTGGGCAGATAAATCATATCTTAAGAATGGTCGCTGTTAGCAGAAACCACTTGACTTCTCAAGTAAAACCATGGTATCCCTTGTTGACTAGCAATGTCTTTCATCGTAGATCATAGCTTTGCACAAGATTCTATAAGACCTCTTCAAGTTGCATACAAGCCCAACTGTATTATTAAGCCTAGATAATCACCCATTGGCAACTTATTCACAAGTATATTGACAATTGCAACTGATACCAATTAATACATTAAACCTCCATACCAGTCTGCAAACTAATACTAAATATTTCTCGTACTCTACATCTGTTTCTTTTGTTCAAATTGAGGAAAACAAAACCCCTAACCCAACTATCAGGAGTCAGCTTCTCCTGCATAAATATATTCTTAATTTTTCCTTGTAAATATCTGAAATTACCATTTGCCCTAATGAAATTGGCCCACATTGAAATTGCATGTGCATAATTATGAATTATTTGTTAACTATCCCGTGTTTGCACCCTTGCAGGCAGTCAAATTTACAATGTGCACGCCCAGGTCATGGAGACACTACCAATCCCAGTCCTAGAGAGTCTTGGCTTGACAGGTCCAAATGAGGGTTCGTTAAGAGGAATCTCACCTTTTAGCCTTTTTGTAGGTTGCCCAAGCATCCAACACTTGTTATTCGTAACATGTGTCCATTTTCCTTCTCTCTCACCCTGACCATGTGATGTAGGACAAGAAGTTGGACTGTAGGCAGAACCTTGTCGAAGACCCATTCAGAAGAATTAGGTTGAGGATTGTTGGGTTTAGGTAATAATTTATTGAATGTTTAGTTTAATTATTACATATTATGTGTATTTTGGGGCTTTTTTGTAATATTTGTTTATTTTAAGGGCATGTTTCTAATTTCAGGTAGTTTTAGGAGTATATGTGTGATTTCTTGAAATAGAGACCTTATAAATGGTGTGTGAAAGCCATGTAAGGAGAGGTGGTTGATGAATCCACTCTAGAAACAGAACGAAAATCCTTTTTGTCCTTTCTCTTGTACTTGAAGTGGGAGGGAGAGGTCAATGGTGGGTGTCCTCCACGTATGACCAGCCCTTAGGAGTTCTTTTTGGGATGAGCTTTATTTTGTTTATGATTTTTGCTCCCCTAGGTGGATCGTGGGTGGAGATTTTAATGTGGTGAGGTTTTTGAGGGAGGGCTAGGGCAATGACCAGCAAGCATGATAGATTCCTCTATTGCATTGAGTGGGAGACGAATTTTCAAACCTCTCTTAAACTGTTCTCCAGAATCTACTTTTGATCATTTCCCTATTATGTTGGAATCAAGAGTAGGGTTTCTCGGGGTTCTCCTACTCCTTTTAGGTTTGAGAAATTTGGCTAGATCATGCAACTTTCAAGTCAATGGTGAGGAGTTCTTGGGAAGAAGACTTGGAGAGGGGTTGGGAAAGGTTTAGGTCTATGAGGTAGTTGAAAAGTCTTAAAGGAGAAACTGAAAGTATAGAACAAGGAGGAGTTTGGTGATGTTAGAATCACAAATGCCTGCTTCTTAGGTTCATTGGATTTTTCGGATAGAAAGGAATAGGAGATCAATCTCTCAGAGAGTGAGGAGGCAAAAAAGATTTCTTTGAAGAATGAATTGCAAGAGGTGATTTTTTCAAGGAATGGGAAGCTATAGGCAGAAAACCAAATTTAAATGGGTGAAAGATGGTGACAATTTTGTTTTCTTTCATAGGGTAGCAAATAAGAAAATTACAAAGAATTAGATTAGGGAGTTGGATTTGGGAGGAGGGAGAAATATCAATGACCCCAGCCAGATTTCCTCTGAAGTCACTAATTTCTTTGACAACCTGCGTTCTGAGGAGGATGTTTGTAGACTGATGGTTCAAAGGTTAGAGTGGAACTCCATTTCTAGTGATTAGATGCAATGGTTAGAGAGGCCTTTGGATGAGGAGGAGGTGAAGGGGTACTTTTTGGGATGGAGAGGGATAAGGTTCTTGGTATGGATGACTTTAATTTAGATTTTTTTTCAAGACTTCTGGGATGTCATTGAAGGTGATTTGATCAAAGTCTTTACTGAATTTTATGCGAATGGGATTTTGAGCAAGAGTTTAATAACACTTTTATCGCTTTGGTGCCTAAGAAGTTTAGATCTATTAAGGTATAGGACTTGAAACCCATTAGTCTAGTCTCTCGTGTTTATAAGATTATCACCAAAGTACTAGCTAATAGGCAGAGTGCGGTGCTTGATAAGATTGTATCTACTGGTCAAAGTGCATTTATGGGGAGAACACAAATAGTGGATGCTATTTTGGTGGCTAATGAGGTGGTGGAGGATATTCCTAGGAAGAAAAAGTGTGGGTTCATTTTCAAATTGAATTCTACAAAAGCCTATGACAAAGTTAGTTAGAGTTTCTTGGATAAAGTCGTTGCAACAAAGGGTTTTATTGAGCGTTGACACCGGTGTATAAGGGCTATTTGTCTATTGTGTGGTTCTCGGTAGTTGTGCATGGTAAACTTAACTCACGGTTTAGGGCTTCGAGAGATATTAGACAAGGAGGATGGAGGATAGGGGGTTGGTGAAAGGGTTGGCAGTGGGGAGAGAGAGAACGGTCATTTCTCATCTTCAGGTTTCTAATGATACCATTTTCATTTTAGATGATCAAAGTCCTTCTTTCAAGAGTATTTTTGGGTACTCTCCAAGTTTTTAAGAAAGTGTCGAGGCTTAAAATTAACATGGGGAGAAGTGGTTTAGCAGCTATAAATATGCTTGTTGAGTGTGCTAGTGAGTGATCCTCTAATATGGGGTGTAGATCATTGGATTGGTTTTGACTTATCTAGGGGTCCCTTTTGGCGAAAATCCAAATCTACGGATTTATGGAATTCGATAGTGAAAGGGTGGTGAGGCATCCGGATGGCTAGAAGGGGGCTTTTTTTCTCTTGAGGGTAGAATCACTCTTATTCAGGCTTGTTTGTCTAGTATCCCGTTGTATTATTTGTCTATTTTTAAAATTTCGATAGGTATTGCTAGTAAGATCGAGAGAATTGTTTGCAGCCAAGGTCTTAGGGATCGTTAGTAATTTGGAAAGAGGTTCACAGGTCTAACAAAGAAGGATGGATGGGTCCTGGAAAGTTGGAGTCTAGAAACATTGCTTTTTCCACTAGAAGATTCTTCACTTTGGCAGTTATTAAAAATAAGTTTGGGTTGAGTGAGAATGGTTGGGATACTAGTGTTAGTTTAAGATGTTCTTCAGATCCATGGAGATCAATCTTTTAGATTTATCCCTTATTCACTCCACACACTAAATTTGTCGTGGAGAAGGGCTCTTGGATTTGTTTTTGGAATGACCCATGGTTGGGGAATGATGTATGATCCACATCTTTTCCTCATCTCTTCTGATTGAGCTCAGAGCAGAACAATGTTATTTCTTTCTTTGTGGTTGATTCAGTTAGCCCTATGGGCTCTTGGAATTTTAAATTTAAAAGATCTCTTAACGATAGAGAGCTGGTGGAATCATCTTCCTTGTTGTTTTATTGAATAATTGTCAATTCTCTTTAGGTAGGGATGTTTAAGTCTTGGTCTTTAGATCATTTGGGGGTTTATTTTTGCAAATCATGTTAAAAGTTCTTGATCTATTCCAATTATTTTTCCCTCTATGTTCAATTATTTGGAAAGCCAAGGTACCCCCAAAAAATTAAAGCTTTTATTTGGTTGATTGTTCCTAATAAAATAAGAAACAATAACTTGTTGTAAATCAGGAGACCTTTGAAGCCTCTATTTCTAATTGTTTGTGTGCTCTGTTATAAGAATTTTGAGGTAGTACGTCATTTTTTTTTATTTTATTTTTTTGCATTGTGATTTTGCTTCAAGGATGTGGAATAAGTTATTTGGTGTTTTGGGAGAAAATCGGGCTTGTCTTGTATTAGTGGAGAAGCTGTTGACTACTTCATTTTAGGGTTATGGAAGGAGGAAGGATAGGCCTGTGTTATGGAAATGTGGCATTTTTGCAGTGTTGTGGGGGTTAGGTGATGTAGGACAAGAAGCAAGACCTTGAGAAGATCCTTGTTGGCGAACAATTCAGAAGAGTAGGGTTAAGGAATTGTGGGGTCAAGTTAGTAGTTTATTATGTGTGTTTAGTATTGATTAGTTTAGGATTTATGTGTATTTAGGGGTTGTTTGTAATATTTGTGTTAAGTAGGGGTATATTTGTAAACTAGTGTAGTTTTAGGGATTTATGTGTAAGTTTAAGTAAAGAGGCTTTCTTATATATAGTGTGTGAAAGCCATGTTGTAAGTTAGTTGTTGATGAATTTGAATTGAAGTGAACATGAGCTCCCCCAACCCCCGGGGTATCTCCTCTCCCCTCCATCCCCCTTCCTCCCCTTCTGATTTCACCATGACTGCAGCACCTTGATGCTGACCCTGCAGCATTTCCTCTCCCCCAGCTAGAAAAAACTTGGCCTTGAATTTTGAAATGTTGAAGGATCAAAAAGGAGAAGCAAACTTGGATTCTTTGAAAGCCTGCGCTTGAGTGACACAAGAAACCACGATCCTTTGGCAGCATTATAGACTTGAATTGAGAGTTGGCATCAATAAACACATCAGGAATGACAAACTCAACAATTGGAAAGTCTGAAGGACTTTGGATATCTTCAAACACACTCATTTCCTTCCTTGTATTGTCTTCAAGCTGAGTAATTATGACTGATTCTTTGCCTTGGTTCATTGGTAGAGCGGACTTCAAAACGATTTTCTTCCCATTATAATGAAAGACATAAGTGTTGTCATGTCCTTGAATCACACCTAAATCATCCAACCAAGGAGAACCAACAAATACATGGCCAATCTTCATAGGTAGGATATCACACCAAACATTAGCCAAATATTCACCCATTTTGGATGGGAACTAAACATCTTTCATAAACATGTACAAAAGAGTTATCAACCCAAGATATCACATAAGGCTTTGGGTGAGGTTCTGGATGAAGCTGCATTTGAGGGACTCCATTTATGGAAACCAAATTCATTGGGCATTTTCCATCACTGATGATTTTGCAGACCTTTTCTCCACACTTGAGAAAGGTATTGAAGAGCTTGAAATTGTGCCCAAGGTATGATAAATGGCATTCCTTTAGCCTATAATTTGTCACCACGTTGCTGAATTTATGCATAATATATATATGTTGCACGTTTAGATCACCAATAGCCTTTTAACACAATTTTCCACAAGCCTTACTCCCAATTTCTCAAAAAAACTCTTTAATTCACCTTGATATTGATTGTCCTGCTGCAAAATGAAACAAATTCACAAAGAAAACTCACAAATTACAGCAAGGAGTGGCAATTTCTAGGGTTCCGTGCCAAAAATTATTGCGTATGCTTGCTATATATTATGTCGACAACCAAAATATCTTCTTGCAGCTCAAAATATGGCCAAAGAAACCCCAAATTATTGTGGCTGGGCAATTTCTCGTGAGACTGGAAACAGGAGATTCTGGCAGACACTCTCACTTGTAGTTGCCGTCGTGTGGGGCGTGTGGGCCGCCAGAAATGGTGCTCCGGTATGAATTTTCAGGCGAGGTTAGATCAGGGGGTGGGGAATACAGTGGTGGTGGCTGTATGTCGAAAGAACTCCAGCAAGGGTGGATTTGGAAGGGGTTGGTGGCTGGAGAAGTTTGGCCGGCGCGTGGGGGTCCTCCAGTGATCGGATGGCAATGAAATTTTGAGGGGAAGGGTTTCAGGGGGTTTTGTTTTTGGTGGTCTGGGTGGTGTTGCAGGATGGTCACTGGAAAGTGGCATTCAAGATTTGGGGACATAACTAGAATTTCTGAAAAGTTCAAAAACTGCCTTTTGTACTGAAATTTAGAGAGAGAGAGAGAGAGAGAGAGAGAGAGAGAGAAGCTGAAGGAGACTAGGAGAGAAAAGAAGAAGATGGGAGGTTGGAGGAGTTGCTGGACAGAAACTGCCAAGAGACAGCCACAGAATTCAAAAAATGAGAAAGAGAGTTGAGAGAGTTATGGGAGAATTAAAGAGAGAAAGAAGAAGAGAAGGAGAAGAAGAAGAGAGCAGCAGAGAAACAGGGAAGAAGAAGAGAGCAGCCTGCTTCGGGGCAGCAGGGGATTACGGACAGAACAGGAGATCAGAAACAGAGAAGAAAGAAGAAGAAGAGAAGGAAGAGGAGGAAGAGAAGCGGAGTAGAGTGAGGGAGAATGGGCAGACTGAAATAGAAGAATGGACATCATGGTTGGGCTCTGATACCAAATGATGCAGGGGCAGCATCAAGGGTCTGCAGCCATGGAGAAATTAGAAGAGGAAGGGGGAGGGAGAGAGAGAGGAGGTACCAACCGCCCGGGGGGGCGAGGCTCACGTTCACTTCAATTCAAAATCATCAACAACTTACCACATGGCTTTTGCACACTATTTACAAGAAAGCCTCTTTGTTTTCAAAGTTCGTATGCTTTAGAAACTGCAAAGCCTTCACCCCCTTTTTTCTTTTTACACCAAGCTGTTTTTGGCTCATCCGAGCCGTTTTAGCATGCCGAGTCGTGTGCTCAAGCCACATATTTTAACTGAATCCGCTGCCTTCAGCTTATCCAAGCCGCCTTGATTTCTACCAAACGGTTATTGGGTCCTCCGAGCCATTTTCGACTAGTCTGAGCCATCATCGACTCACCTGAGTCATATGCTCTATCAACGAGCCATTTGGGCCGCCTTGGCTCATCTAAGTCATTTATTGTTCCGCCAAGCCGTGTTTCGGCCTGCTGTGTACAGCTTTCAGCTTGTCCGAGCTGATTATCCGAACGGATGATTGGTGCAATTCGAGCAACTCTTCGGCTGGGCCCTTGTTATTGCTTTCATATATGTGTTGTGGTTGTGGATTATTTTTGTATATTCATCATAAAGTGCTACGTGTGTTTGATCCTAAATATATTCCGTTGTGCAATTCGTTTTTCACAACCATCAAGAGGGATTGACTAGATGCGGGGGCCATGGAAGTTCAGCTCCCCAGAAGCAAAGAAGAACCTATGCTTCAAGTCATGGATAGACGAAGCATCGGGGGTAAACAACTTGAACTCTAGGAGGCAGTTGAAATAAAACACCTCCTTCTCTACAGAGTGCTTCCTCATCTGATGGCAGGACCAAAATAACACAACCGAAGGCTGGTAGCCCTTTTGGATGAGGTGAGTTGCGAAGCATACCATGGTAAGGTATGAGTTGGGGGCCAATTGACAAGGAGATAGGTTATAAAATCATCAACAACTTACCACATGGCTTTTGCACACTATTTACAAGAAAGCGCCTCTTTGTTTTCAAAGTTCGTATGCTTTAGAAACTACAAAGCCTTCACCCCTTTTTTTTTTTTTTCACACCAAGCTGTTTTTGGCTCATCCAAGCCGTTTTAGCATGCCGAGTCGTGTGCTCAAGCCGCATATTTTAACTGAATCCGCTGCCTTCAGCTTATCCCAGCCGCCTTGATTTCTACCGAATAGTTATTGGCTCCTCCGAGCCGTTTTCGACTAGTCTGAGTCGTCATCGGCTCGTATGACTCGTATACTCTATCAACAAGCCGTTCGGGCCGCCTTGTCTCATCTGAGTCGTTTATTGTTCCGCCGAGCCGTGTTTCAGCCTGCTGTGTACAGCTTTCAGCTCGTCCAAGCTGATTATCCGGACGGGTGATTGGTGCAATCTGAGCA